>NW_008344750.1:2755374-2823817 GCF_000622305.1 Nannospalax galili | reverse complement strand
TGCCTCCCAAGTGCTGGGATCAAAGGCGTGCGCCACCACGCCTGGCTATTTTTTAATTTTTTATGTGTACCTGTGTCGTGCAATGCCCTCAGAGGACAGAAGAGGCTGTCAGATCCCCTAGAACTGGAGTTATGGACAGTTGTTAGCTGCCAGATGGGTGCTGGGATTTGAACCCAGGTCTTCTGCAAGAACAACCAGTATTCTTAACCGCTGAGCCATCTCTCCAGCCTCCCTATCTTTATTTTTATGAGCTAAGCACTAAGCAGTCAAAGAAATACCTAGCATGTGTACTTCTGATTCTGAACTTTCGATCATTAGATCTGTTCCTATCTCTGGCTCTGCCTGCTAGGAAGGAGCTCCCAGGCTAACTCAGTCAGCTACTCTATGACCTCATCAGTGTTCCCTGGGTGGACTCATATTCCCCAGTGCTTGCTTATTCTAAGTGAGCCAATAAAACCACATTCTGGGTCTGAAGGTCTCTCTAGGTGAGAATCAGGCCCTGGAAAGCACAAGGCCCAATTCTTAGGGCTATCTAACTGACTAGTCAGCTAAAAAGGCTACAAAGTGACTCAGGATGGTGGCTGGGGTTAGGGGAAGAAGCTACAGGGTGCCAAGCTGTTCCCGGAGGACCTGAGTTAAGCAGAGCACTGACCTGTCAGCAGGAACTTCCTGCAGGGTCGCTTGTTCTGTTCATCCAGTAAGATGGCAGCTGCATCTGGAAGAAAAGAGATGGGCTGGGTTCAGATGGCTCATCCAAGGGAGGTGAAGTCTCAGAGGCATGGACTTCAGCTGCACAGAGTCAAAAGGAAAGAAGAGAGTTCTCCATGAATGGAGGAGGTAAGGGGGGGTTGGCCACAGTGAGTAGAGATGCTACACATAAGGATTCAAGCTGAGGCCACCTCCACAGCTCCTGCCCTCAGAACCAGCTAAAAGCATGAGCTAGGTTTGAGGTTACAGGCTCTTCACATGGGAAGATTTATTTTTAAAAATCTAGCACCATGGGACCTTTGTACAGTCTTCTTAACTTCCTGTGAATATAAGTACAGTTACAGGCCACATAAAGATGCGTGGGTCCATGGCAGGCCACAGGTCAATTTGTGTAGTGATGTCATGGCTATCTTGGTTTGTGATGTCTACACAATGTATCCCCATCATTAAATGACACACAATATTTAAACATAAAAAGCTTAAAAAACTCCTGATGCCCCTACCCTGTATCATCTCAGGGTCCAGGAATGGTTCCTAGAGCAAGGTAGCAATTCTCACTCTATTTTTCTTGACACCAGTGGTGGATGCTCAGAGCCACACCAGCCACTGCCTCATACAGGACTTCTCAGCAATCATGCTCACTTTAACCCTGGCCTTCCCCAATTTCTCCTCTCTTTATTTTCATCATACAGTTAGGATTTTAAAATTGTGTTCTTCTTAGTAGGCAAGGTATCACTTGGTCAGAATCTGTGAATAAGCCAAACATGGTGGTGCACACCTATGGTCCCTGGTAGGTGCACACCCTACTCGCAAGGGTGGCATGGGAGGATCACTTGAGTATGAGAGTTAAAGGCCAGCCTAGGCCACATAGCAAGATCCTGTCTCAAAACTTTTTAAAAAAAATGTGAGTAAGACACCCAAGGGTGGCCCCTGAACTTAGAGACCATTCTAATTACAAGGGGAGAGGCCGAACTGGACATCTGCCCATATCTTTCCTAGAAGCTGCTAGAGCAGAGAAAGATCACAGGCTTCAGAGTCTAGCTGTACATGAACACAGGCAGACTACTCAAATCGTTCCAAGGCTGGTTCTCCCCCACAAAAGTGGGAGGAAAGTCCCTACCTGGCAGGGCTGCTGTAAAAATGTAATAGGACAACAGATAGAAAGCCCTTGGTAGAGGCGGGGGCCAACCTTGGCGGTACCTTAGCATCATCAAGAAAATGATAATAATGAAATCAGCCTCTGGAATTGGGTGCAGCCTCAGCATCCTGTTCCCCAGATGATACAAATGGGCAGCCAGTCCTATAAGAATGCTCAAAAGCAGCCATGGTTTTTATTTCCTCCTGATAAACCTGCTGTACAATACTAACATCCCCCATTCTGCAGAGGGAAGAAACTGAGTTCAAGACAGGGAAACGACCTGCCCAAGGGCACATGGTCAGGAAGTAGCAGCACCAAGCCTGAGCCATGGTGTAAGTCTAGAGCCCTGCTCTTTTCATGTGGCTACTGTTAGGTGGCTGGGTAAGTGGACAACATAACAGGGATGCTTCCTTGCAGGGCAGCTAGTTGCCAACAGGGCAGGGGTCACTGGTTATCAGAAGACTCATTCCAGGGTGAGGCCACCAGGCTGGGAAGGGAACCATCTGTCAGCATTGGGCTTGTCAGATTCAGCCCACCCAGCTGGGACTATGGCCTGACCAGCCTGTCTTCTCAGGAAAGAAGAGTACAGAGGATATACAGATTTTGCCCAGGATTCTCCTGAGCCTAGTATCACTGAGGCTGGAGGGAGGCAGGGCCTGAGCTGGGGGACCCAGGTAAGAGGTCCTGGGTGAATGACTGAGTGTAGAAGAGGAATTGTATGCTACCCAGCCTCTAGTTGGTGCTTTTCCACCCCACCACACTTTGGAAGCATGGGGCAGCTGTGAAAGCACATGGCCAATTAGATCCACTCCTCTCAGTTTTTCTGAGGTCCAGACAGGTCTTGAACTTGTGATCCTCCTGCTTCAGCCTCTTGAAAAACTGGGATTGGGATTACAGGCCTGATTCTTCTCAGGCTCTACTTTTATTTTTTTCTTTGGGACAGGGTCTCACTACGTAGCTCCGGACAGCCTTGAACTCACTGTGTTGCTCTGGCTACCTTAAACTCTCTATCCCCATGCCTCAGCCTTTTAAGTGCTAGTATTACAGATATACATATTTTTAGATTCTGCTTTAATCCCTTGGAGAAGGAGAGTATCTAGAGAGTATCACAATGGCTAAAAGCTCCTCAGTGCCTCCAGGATTGAGAATTCACAGCCCAGGTCTGCTCTGAGGCTTTGTCCCTCTATTGCATATGCAATGCTTCTTGTGATCTAAAGTGCCAGTCCTTCAAGCTTCATCTTCCCAAATGACCAGCTGCCCCTGGTGCCCCATTATTATTTGCTCATTTAGCCATTCATCTCCCAAACGTTCACTAAGCACATCCTGTGTGCCAGGCACCATGCCAGGCTGAGGATTTAAGTGCAGAACAAGTGAAAGCCTGTCCTTCCTTCCAGTCCAATGGCTACACTAATCCACATGGATATCCATGTGGTAAATGATGAACTGTCTGGCATGGCCCTGGGGACAGGGAGGCACCCCTGAGGATTTGCTGCCTGAGTTGAGTTCTGAGATGGGGAGACTGTCCTGATGTGGGGAGGACAGCAGGAAGGGCATGTCCACAGAAGGGACACACAGGGAAAGTGTGGATAGGGCCAATAGGGAGAGGCCAGCAGAACATGGGAGCCAGGACAAGTCAGATCTACCCAAAACGCACTGTTCTAAGTAGGTGCACAGCCAGCAAGATGGCTCAGCAAGTAAAGGGACTTGTCACTGAGAATGGTGACCTGAGTTCAATCCTTAGAGATCACATGTTGTTAGAAGAGAACTGACTCCCTCAAGTTGTCCTCTGACTTCCACATATGCATTGTGGCACCTACACACACACACACACACACACACACACACACACACAAACACACCCCAAATAGATGTGATAAATAAGTGGGTGAAAAGCTACTTAAAAGGAGAGCCCTACTTTATCCATCTTTGAATCTTCAAAGGCTGGCTGTGAACAGAGGATCTGCTAAGTACTCACTGAGTAATAGCTGAACAAGTGAGCTCATGAGATAAAGGACCTGAGGCCAATCCTTTTGGGGACATGGACATTATTCCTAATTACACTCTTCTGTGACAGCATGGGACTACTGAGCCCATCACATCACTCTGAGAGATAAGTGCTACACAGGACAAAATAAGGGTCACATTGTCAGAGAGCAACACTGTGGGGCTGACACTCAGGCTGATCTCCAGGGTCCATGCTTGTCCTGGCTATGGCCCATGGATCATCACAACAGCTTCTCAGGGCTCAAGAGACTTGTCTAAGGCCATGATGTAGGGGTAACAGAACAGTGCTGACTGGTGCCCTTGGTGGTGCACATAGTGCCACCCAGAGTCTATGCAGATGCTTGGGATAAGCTGAAGGGAGGCTGCTCTCAGGAGTCTCCCTAGGAAGTAGAAAGAGCTCATGTGTGCCTCCTCAGCCCCCAGCAGCTGGAGACCCTGAGAAAGGCAGCCCAGTGGTTTGGATTTTAAAGTCATCATCTATAAGTGAGGACTCCTGGCCCATCAGCCTCCTTCATAGAGCTATCCTAAGGACTGGATGTGACTATGGATCTGAGGAGCCCTGAGGAGGAGCTCATGGCATCTGCCATTTCACCTTTCTGCTGCTCATTCCTGAACCCAGGACCTAGGACTAGGAGCCAATGCCAAGATGATCTTGGCCCAGCTGATGCCAAGTTTCTGAAGAACCCCACTGCTCCCAAATTCCCCATTTACCTTCACTCTCAGTCACCCTCACCCACCCCTATAACCTTAGCAACTCTTCCTGTTGAATAGCCTGACCAGCCACCTCCCTCTCTCAAGTCTCTGAGCCTTGGTTTCCTCACCTGAAATGGGAGCACCTGGTGGTTTTAAAAATACTATTCACAATGGCTCAGTGGATGAGAACACTGTTCTTGCAGAAGACCCAGGTTCAAATCCCAGCACCCACATGGCAGCTAACTGTCTGTAACTCCAGTTCCAGGGGATCTGACAGCCTCTTCTGTCCTCCGGGGGGCGGGCACGACATGGATGCACTTACCTACATTCAGGCAATACACTCATACACATAAGATAAAAATAAGTAAAATAAATTAAAAATACTATACCTACCGGGTGTGGTGGCACACACCTTTAATCCCAGCACTTGGGAGGCAGAGGCAGGTGGATCTCTGTGAGTTCAAGGCCAGCCTGGTCTACATAGTGAGTTCCTGGACAGCTGGGGCTACAGGGAGACCCTGTCTCAAAAAGACCAAAAAAAAAAAAAGAATACTATACCCAAACTGGATTTGGTGGTCCAGGCTACTCCAGAGGCTAAGGCAGGAGGATTGCAAGTATAAGGCCTGTCTGAGCTACAGAGAAAGTTCAAGGCAAGTCTGGGAAACTTAATGAGATCTTATCTCAAAATAAAAAGTAAAAAAGGACTGGGCTCAAGTTCAGTGCCTCAGTGCCTATTCAGCTTCAGCAAGGTCTTAGATCAATCTCCAGTACAGTGAAAACAAAATCAGAAAACCATAGCTGGTCCCCAACCATCCCAACCTGCATCTGGAGATCAGTATCTTGTTTTTAATGAGATGGAGTCTTGCAGCGTTACCCAGGTTGGCTTCAAACTGTGGAGCATGGGCAGGGTTTGGTGGTGCACACCTTTAATCCCAGCTCTTGGGAGGCAGAGCGCAGGCAGATCCCTTGTGAGAGTGAGGCCAGCCTGGTCTACAAATCAAGCTCAAGGCCAGCCTGGGCTACATAGTGAATTCCAGGTTTCTGGTCAGCCTGGGCTACAGAGTGAGATCCTGTTTAAAAACAAAACAAAATGAGCTGAGGGTGGTGGCGCATGCCTTTAATCCCAGCACTCGGGAGGCAGAGGCAGGTGGATTTTTGTGAGTTCAAGGCCAGCCTGGTCTACATAGTGAGTTCCAGGACAGCTGGGGCTACAGGGAGACCCTGTCTCAAAAAGACCAAAAACAAAACAAAACAAAATGAAGAAACTCTTGGCCTCAAATGATCCTCTTGCTTCAGCTTCCCAAGTAGCCCCACTAAGCTACCAAGCTCAGAGTGGTTTTTATTTAAAGGTCCCTAGGTGACCTTAATGTACATCCAGAGTTGAGGGCCACTCCACTATCTTATGGTGTCACGCAGAGAAAGAAACAGCACACTGTGGCAGCATATGACATGCAGCAAGCACTCAATAAATGCTGTCTCATTTGTGAGCTTTCTCTGCTTTTCTCTTATATTCCTGGCTACTAAGACCCAGTTTTTAATTTCCCAGCTCTGGGCCCTATCCTAGATGCCTGCTTCTAACCTGGAGTGCACTTATACTACTCTAGTTCACTCCAGGAGATCCTGGTCCACCCCAGCCGTAATGCCGAGCTCCTATACTTTTCTGCTGGCTCGGCACAGCTCCTGTCTGTGGACACCAACCAGGACAGGCCCTGTGATGGAGGCTTCCCACCTGAGCTCATCAGCAAGTCCTTCCTGTGCCCTCCTTTCTCCCTTCCATCTAGCATTTGAGCTATGAGCACCCTCTTGAGACCATCACAGAACAGCTGCTTTCCACACCCCAGCTCACCCAGCAGTACTCTTTATAAGGCTGCCCTGGAGGATCCCAGTCACTGCCCATAGCCAGCTTTAGCCCCTCTGTGGTTCTCTCAGAGGCTGCACCCTCTTCCTCTGCTCCCACAGTACCTGGGGCTTTGCTTGAAACAGCCCACTTTTTCTCTCCCATGGGCCCAGAATGGTGTGACTGACTTCTCCCCATTTTTCAGCTTGTGGCTCAAACACCACCTCCTCAGAGATGGTTCTTTCTGCCCACAGTATCCTTGAAGTGGTCTATGCTGGGTACAGCACAGAGCATCTGGTCAATGTGCTGGGGAAAGGAACTCCCACCCTGGCCCACCCCTCCCTCTACTTTTTCTTTACTTTTCCTGCCTTCCTGCCTTGCACTGCTGGGGATCAAATGCAGGGTCTTCTGCCTGCCAGGCAAACAGTCTATCCCTGAGCTACATCCTCAGCCCTTGGTTTTCTTGAGACAGGGTCTCACTATGTGACTTAGGCAGGCCTAGAAGTCACTATATAGCCCAGGATGGGCTTGAACTCATGGCAACTCTCCTGCCTCTGCCTCCTGAGTGCTGGCATTACAGGCATGTGCCACCATGTCCAACTCTTCCTCTCTTTAGATGGCTCAGTGGGTAAAAGTGCTTTCTTCCAAGCCTAAGTTCAGACTCTAGGACCCACATGGTAGAAGGAGAGAACTGACTCCTGTAGTTGCCCTCTGACCTCCACATGAGCCGAGGCAAACAAACATACAGAAAAAATACATAATTTTTTTTTTTTTATCTTTTTGAGACAGGGTCTCCCTGTAGCCCCAGCTGTCCTGGAACTCACTATGTAAACCAGGCTGGCCTTGAACTCACAGAGATCCGCCTGCCTCTGCCTCCCAAGTGCTGGGACTACAGGTGTGCGCCACCACACCTGGCACATAATTTTTTTTTTTAAGTCCCATTCTAGACTTCCACTGCTGCACAGTGGTCCTTGTCTGATGATAAGAGCACAGGCTCCAGGAGCCAGCCACCAAGCCTGCAACCACCCACCTCGAAACATGTCGTACCACACCTTCTTGGCTTTGAGGTGCTGAAGCCCATTCAGATGCTTTTTTCGGTTGTGGAGGTTGTCCTGGAAGGAGCGGTCACAGTAGTCACAGAAGTATCTCTTCCCCATGGCCACCTACACCAGGTGGGCTGCCTGGAAAACCACAAAGTACTTGGTCAGACCACTGAAGGAGTTCATGTGTCAAAACTCTAAGCACAGGGCCCCCAGATGAGTACTCCTTGAGGGCCTGGCCTGAGTCACAGCTTCCTTCCAAGAGCCTGCTTCACAAGGAACTTCCTTCCAGAGCCAGTCATGGAGAGGGTCCTGCAAAAATTAAGCACAGAGCAGCCCCTAATATTACAGAGCAGACTCCTGAGTCCCAGAGGAGGAGGAAAATGATTTCCCTGGGGTTACAAGGTGGTTGCCCAGGCTAGCAACCAAAGCCCCAGATTGACAGCACCTGGCAAACAAGGCTGAAACTGGGACCCAATCCACAGAGCAAGCAGATAGGGGAACACATCTCAGGAAGTAGACTGGGGAGAGAAGCAGAGACAAATAAGTGCCCTGGATGGTCCAGGCAGTCAAGCAGTTTGGTGGAGAAAACTGCTCCTAAGGCAGACAGAGACCACAGCCATTAAGTCGGGGGCTGTAATGGGATCAGGAACAGCCAGTCATTCCAAATGAAAACGTATAAAACCTCTCTTCTCCCATTACTGCCGAGAAACCGCATCCCAGACATGCGGACTTGATATATTAAATTTGGCAGCTCTAATGCACCCCGTCTTGCCAATAAACTTATAGGAATTGGATTGAAATTGTAAGAGATGAACGTTTAATGGCCAAGTGCTTAACCAAGCCATTCACGAAGCTTGAAGCTCCAAGGAGCTGCTGACTCTGGAGAGTAATGGGGAAAGGAGGAGTGGAGAGGCTGTTCCTCTGGGAGACTGACTCAGAACAGTGGTGCTGCAGCAGACCAAACTGGACCAAACTACACATGGCACTAGAAATCAGCTGTGTGACCTTGTGCAAGTCACTGTTCTTCCTCTACACCTCTATTTCACTGTGTGAATATGAGGTGGTGGGTCTGAGTAACCAGTTATTGTTTCAAGAATGGTATAAATATGCTAATGCACATGGATTATTAAGGCTAGGCTGTGGCTCAGTGGCAAAGTACTTGCCTAGCATGCATGAGGCACTAAGTTCAATTCCCAGCACCACAAATGAAAAGGATTAATTGAAACCAACACTAATGCATACAAGAAAGTACTCAGTAAATATTATTAAAGCTAATGGTTTGAGCATCTGCTGTGCACTGGCACTAGGTTAAGAGTTTTATGTATACCACCTCATGTAATCCTCAGCATGACCTGCAAGGGAGGGCCTAGGAGATGTTTCAGGATAAGAGCATTGAGGTCCCAAGAACTGAAGTGGTTTAGTCAAGGTCACACTACTGGAAGGCAGCTGAACTGGGTTTGAATCCAGGCAGAAGGTCCATACTCTGAACCACTTAAATCTCCTTCAACAAACCACACTCATGGCACTTTATTAGTCATTCACTACACTCACAAGACCATGCTGGCCCCTTTGAAGCCCAAAATGTATGTATTATAAACCTACACATGAAAGAGGAAGCTGAGGGTCAGAGGGGTTCTGTGAGTTACCCTGGGTCATACATGTAAGGACAGACAGATCTGAGAGTAGGAAAGATAGTCACACTGTCTCAAACAATAGCTTACTAGGAAATCAAGGCTTCATGCCCTCTGCCTGCCTACCCAGCCACACTAGAAACCAAATAATGAGTCAAAATGGGCGGCTGTGTTTATTCATCTCTCTCTCTTTCTCTCTCTCTAAACACACACACACACACACACACGTGGGGACAAACCTCCCTTATTAGCCTCAGCTAAGGACTACAGCTGTCCACCATACCCTCCTAGCTGTCCCTCATTTGGCACGGGAAATGTTTGGTATCCTGGACAGGTCTACAGGACCCCACTTTCTAATTTCAGCTGTCAGGTAGAGCTGGGGCTATCTCTTGCCCTCTTAGGCCTCATTGTGCAGGGGTAGAAGGGTAGCCACAGATGATCTCTAAGGACCTCTGCAGGTCTCATATCTGTTGGTCATATGAGAAGGTGCCCACAACAGTGCCATTCACCCAGCAGTCACTGCTGGGAAGTCACTGATCTCTAGACCTGTTATTACCTGGTCAAGTGCCTAGGAGGTCATGTGGGAAAAGGAGTAAGGAGCTGGGTTCCAGAGTCCAAGTCAGAGTTTCAAACCAGGTACTACTACTGCTTTGTAACTCTCTGATCTAGGTAATCATCTAACTTCTGATTCAATTTCCTGCTATGAAGACTGGTATATTAAGCCAGGTGTGGTGGTGCACGTCTTTAATCCTAGCACTCAGGAGGCAGAGGCAGGCAGATCTCTGTGAGTTCAAGGCCAGCCTGGTATACATAGTGAGTTTCAGGCCAGCTGGGGCTACAAAAAGATCAAAAAAAAGAGGAAAGACTGGTATATTAACAGTGGACCCCTTAGTGAGTTGCTGTGAGCATCAGATCATTCAAGTTTGCACTGAGCACAGTATTAGGCCCCTAGAGGCCCTCATGAAATCCTGGTTGTTAACACCATCATTATTACAGTTCTCCAGAAAGCTGAGGCCTAGACAAGAAACTGGACATCAGTGCTCAAGTGATCTATGGTGTCATCCAGTTTACCCTGCAGATGAGGAAACAGGTCAAGAGGGGGTCCGGGAGCTGCTCAAAGTCCACAGCACAAAAGGCAGAGGTAGGACTGGAGCCTCAGCCTCATAGAGAGCACCAGACCCCCTGCACTGCATGACAGTGCCACTGCCTGGGTATAACAGTGGGGGTTCAGTACTTTCTGTCTCCTTCGCAGACCTGACCCCACAGCCACGTCCCCAAAGCCATGCCTGGGCAGGAGCTGGCCTTTGGGAAGGTGACTTCTCCAGGAACATGTTCTAGGCTCCTGATTCAACCACCTCCCACTCAGAGCTTGGGTACACCTTAAGATATGGGGCAGAGGTCAGATGAGGTGGCGCACGCCTTTAATCCAGTACTCAGAAGGCAGAGGCTGTGATCTCTGTGAGTTCAACGCCATCCTGGTCTACGTAGTCTGGTCTGCGTAGTGAGTGAAAGAGAGAGAGAGAGAGAGAGAGAGAGAGAGAGAGAGAGAGAGAGAGAGAGAGAGAGAGCTGCCTTCTAGCCAGGTACAGTGTTTTGTCACACTTGGCTAGCAGAATGCTGGCTAGGGTTCAGCTCCACTCATGCCACAGCCAGGAGTCCTTGCACAAGGCACACCCTGCACCACTGCGGCTCATTGGCCCTGAGCTGAGGGAGGAGGGACAGCTGGAGTGTCTGTGGATGGGGCCCAGACAGCAGCATGGGGTGCTGACTAAGCTGGTCTTCTCCACCATGATTCATCCTCATCTTCTGAAGGGGGCATGCTCAGCAGTGTGTGAGTGAGGCACTGTCCAGAAAACAGAATGATCTGATCCCACTCCCCCGCCACCAGGAACACAGGTGGTGCCACCAACCCACTCCCAGGGACTAAGTTCATGGCTGAACAGTGTCTACTGGCTTCCCAGAACTTCACCAGACACCAGGGCTTGCACCCTGTGGCCACGAGACACCCTCTGGAATCACACAGGTCTGAATTCCAATACTAGTGACCTCTACAAAGTTATTTCATGTCCCTGAGTCTGCCCTTAGCTATAAAACCAGGATCCCACAGCTGCTGAGGACTCACAAGGTCGCTCAGTGGTCCTTCAGTATTTGTGGGGACCCTCATGGATATCTCTTCCCCCGCTCATCCTTTATATAAAATGTCACAGTATTTGTATATAACCCACACATATCCTCCTGTATACTTTAAATCATCTCTAGAGTATTTATAATACCCAGTAAATGTAAATGTTATGGAAACAGTTGTTGCATTGTATTGTTTAGGGAATAATAGCAAAAAAAAAAAATCCATATATATTCAGCGCGCACACGAACGCACACACACACACCCTGCCCTGAGCATTTTCCATCAGAGTTTAGTTGAATCCACAGATGTAGAACCCGTAGAAACACAGGGCCAACTACAGCACTTCATGCTACCTGGCATACAGGCACTGCTCAAGAATGGCAGTGTGACTGTAGTTACTGTCATCACTCAAAACTCATCTCTCATCCTTTTTGCATGCACCCTGACCACCTGATTGAAAATGCAGCCAAATTCAATGCCAAAGGCTTCTCAGCCCCCCCCCCCTTTTTTTCTTTTACCTGTTCTTCCCCATAGTGTGTCTCACCTCACATTCAGGGTTACTCTCTGTGGGCCTCCCTCCCCTTCTAGAGCGCAGACACATTAAGAACAAAGAGCTGTGCCTGTCCCACCACTGTTCCCAAGAGACAGGAATAGATTGCCTGCATAATGAACATGGGAGTGGTCTGCAGGGCCGAGGCCTCACTCTCTATGCTTGACACCATTGGCTCCTAGGCCCCTTCCCCAATCTGTGCACAAAGCTAGGAGCATGCCCTATAGGGAGGCCTCTCACTGTACCCTGCCCTCACAACAGGACATCTGACTTTTGTGGGCACTCTGGCCTGCCCAGCTGTGCAGCTGCCATAGAACTTAATCCTTTCCAGCTGTCTCACTGAACCAGACTTCAGTCCTCTAGGCTCAATAAATGACTAGACACTCCTGACCCAGGCAGGAGAGAGAAGAAAAGAGATAGGGGTAGAGTGTGGTGAAGAGAAGGCTTCAGATTTGATTCATGAATGCTGGCACCTCACTCTCACTCTTTTTATTTATTTAATTAATTAATTTTTGTTTTGTGTTAAGAGTATTTTACCTACATGTATGTAAGTGTACTACATGTGTGCAGTGCCTGTGGAGGTCAGAAGAGGGTGTCGGATCCCCTAGACTGGAGTTACAGATGGTTGTTAGCCACCATGTGAGAACTTGGGTTCTCTGCAAGAGCAGCCAGTGCTCTTAACCACTGAGCCATCTCTCCAGCCCCTTGCTTTCATTATTTCACCCTCACAGAGGTCCTCTGAGTGTGGGGGTCTATTCTGCTAATGAGGAACATGCTTTCCAGTACTCTTGATCTGCTCATAGCTGGCAGAGCTGCTAACAATAATGGCAACCATTATTGTTAGTGTCAATAACAATGACAATAACAATATCTCATCCTGAACTGTGAGGCTGACAATTCTCTGGACCACCCCAGAGACGGACTCCAGAGCCCACTGTCCTCCTATCTCACTGCCCTATCCCCCAGGCTGTGGTAGAATAGACATTTGCACTTCTGTCAGTGTGGTTCCTCTCACTGTGTGCATCTTGGAGATGGAGATGGAGGTGGCTTTGGCACAGGGCTAAAATAAGCCAATGGCTCAGCCTTGGCCAAGGACTGGGATGTGCACTGTAATTATCCTGGACTTATGCTTACCACATGCTGCCCTCGAGCTCACCTGTCATTTCTTCTAATTATGGCACCACCAGAGTCCAGGTAAACAGTAAATTGCAGCCAGAGGACGGCTTTCTTATACGCCCACAAACAGCACAGCAGTATCCCAGCACCATGTCTGCCATCTGGAGTTGATGGCATCAGAACTAGTCTGTGGGGGTGGCCCAAGACTGCCTGCCTGCTCAGGACCCTGCTCCAACAGAAGTGCCAAGGAAATGCAGGTGGGCCTTGTATGCAGATGCTCCCTTCAGATACCTTGGTGCTTGGCTGCAGCCAGAAAGCTCTCTCATCCTGACCTTATTCCTGTATTTGCCTCCTGCCTGCCCTGGGTGAAGCACATCATCTTATTCCCAGAAATTTAGGACAACTGGAGCCCCACCCATAGCAATTTCTAACTTAGCAGGTCTGGGCCAGGGCCAGGATTGAAGCAAGCCCTTATCCATATCCTCAGAGCCATGCGGGACTCAGGTAGCAGATGACAGGCTAAAGGACACAGAGGGCAAGAGCCTACCCAAAGTAAAAAACAGACTACTCTGACTGACCCCCACAAGTTCTTTTTTCTTTCTTTCTTTTTTTTTTTTTTTTCAGTCTATTTGAGACAGGATCTCCCGGTAGCTCCAGCTGGCCTTGAACTCACAGAGATTCGCCTGTTTTCCAAGTGCTGGGATTAAAGGAGTGCATCGCAACACTTGGCCATTATTTTTTTCTTAAGTACAGACAGTTCCTGACTTATGATGATTCAACTTAGGATTTTTAAATTTTACAATGGTTAGAAAGTGGCACACTTCCAGTAGAAAGTGTACTTAGAATACTGAATGATCTTTTCCAGGCCAGTAATAAATAGTAGGAGACTAGGCAGTGGGAACAGGCTACACTCTGAGTCAGTCCTATGACCATGAAAGGAAACACCAATAAGAAGCACCTGCAATTCCTCAGCCCAGGTCTGAATTCCATCCCTGCTACCCTTGGGCTGTGTACTTCATCTGTGCTTCCTCTGGAAGATGGGTGATAACACTATTTCTAAGATAATTATGAGAACTCAGTCATATACTCTGGGTGCTTGGTATTTACCAAGCACATCATTGGTACTTACTGCCCACTTGATGAAGGAGCAGCCAGTCTCTCTGACCCCCAGGGATCCTCTTTCCTGATTTTTTCCAACTTGTGCAGTCCCCTCTCGGGGTGTCAGCATTGGTCTGTGTGACTAGGAGAACAGAGCAGAAATGATGGTATATCACTTCCAAGGACAACTTATAACTCAGCCTCCATCCTGCTGTCTCTCTAATCATGTGGACTGGGGTGGCTAGTTGCTACTCAGTGAGCAGTGTGATTGTGCAGCCCAACCAGGATCTGAGACCATAATATCACTTCTAATCCTATCCTCCAAACCCTCAACAGCCAACCACTGACCTTCCAGCCCGGGCCAGCCTCAGGTGACTATGCCCTAGCTAATAGCCTAATTGTAATCTCTTGTGACTCTGAGCCAGAACCACCCAGGTAAATCATTCCCAAATTCCTAACCCTCAGAAATAGCATGAGATAATAAATGTTCATTGTAGCTAGGCATACATGCCTTTAAACCCAGCACTTGAGAGGCAGAGGCAGGTGGATCTCTGTGAGTTCGAGGTCAGACTAAGTCTAATTAGGGAGTTCCAGGTTAGATAGGACTACATAGTGAGACCCTGCATCAAAAAAAAAGTCACTAAGTTTTAGGGTAATTTGTTATGCAGCAATAGATAACTAATAATTGCATAAAAAAATCGCTTGTGGGGGCTGCAGAAATAGCACAGTGGTTAAGAACAGTGACTGGGGGCTGGAGAGATGGCTCAGAGGATAAGAACACTGAGTGGTCTTGCAGAAGACCCAAATTTGAATCCCAGCACCCACATGGCAGCTAGCAACTGTCTGTAACTCCAGTTCCAGGGGATCCAACAATCTCTTCTGTCCTCCAATGGCATTGCATGACACAGGTGCACTTACCTACATGCAGGCAATACACGCATACACATAAAAAAAATCATTTGTATAGTCACAGATACAAAATAAGCCTCTAATGCAACATCTACACACACACACACACACACACACACACACACACCCTTAAGGGTTCAGTTTCTCATTTATTTATTCACCCATTCATTCACCTGCCAAACATCTCATCTGACAAGTACTTCTCTCCCAGGTCAGAATTCACACCTTACCACTCAGTCTCTGATCTCACAAGAAAGTCCACTGAACATATCCTGGGGGTGGATGACAGATATGTCCTTACAACAGCACAAAATAACAGTACTGTGCTCTAGGGTACCAAAGTGTGCCTGTACTCAACAGGGAATTCCTCCAAGAAAATGCTCACGACAAAGTTGTAGGACAGATTGGGTAACCCAGTCTTAAAACCCAAAATGCTCAAAATCTAAAACCTTGAGCCCTGACATGATGCTCAAGAAGTCAGATTCATATTTCCAGATTAAGGAAGCTCACTTGGTAAAATCTATGCAAATAATCCATAATCTGAAAAACTTTGAAATCAAAACATATCTGATCCCAGGCCTTTTAGATAAAGGATCCTGAATCTGTTCCCATACAAGACTACAGTATAGCTGATCCTAAAACCTCTATCTAGATGTACAACAGCAGGAACAGCTGGCAATATGCACTGCTAGCCACATGCCAGGCATGCTGCTCAGAGTTACATATGGGGTAGGGATGGAGGCTCAATGGCAGAGTTTACAAAGCCTGTTGTATCAGTTCTATTATCCTCATCTTCATCCCCCTAAAAAACTGGCCACAGAGAGTCCATGGTTGGCAAGAAGCAGGGATAGGGTGAGCCACAGTCCAATGGTGGTATCATATAGTCACTAAAAATCAACTCACAGGTCACAGTGGCACCTGCCTATAATGCCAGCTGCTTGGGAGACTGAGGTTAAGATAATCACTTGAACCCAGCAATTTAAGGCCAGCCTGGGTAACACAGCAAGATAATCTCACACCCCCAAAAAGGTGCATGCTTGTAATTCCAGCATTTGGGAGATGGATGTGTAGGTAAGAGGATCAGGAGCTCAAGGTTGGCCTTGGCTATGAATGAATTTGAGGCTAGTCTGAGATACATGAGACCTTGTCTCAAAACATAAAATAATAAAAATACAAATAAAGTCCAAGAAAATTCTTGGACAAATGTTTACTCTGTCATTAAATGAACAATGGCTTATTATTACAAGCATATGTACAACAGAATACCATTCTCAAGGTAAAAGGCTCCTCCTCCATTACACACATAAAGACTAGGACAAGTATTTTCTGTGGTTATACCTGGATAACAGGATTCTATAGATTTTATTTTTCATTTTGTGTTTTGCTATTTTCCCAAGAATTTTCTACATTTAGTAGAAAACTCTTAAAACAAAAAAGTAGGACCTGAGCTGGGTGTGTGTTCCAGGCCAACCAAGGCTACAGAGTGAGAAACCATCATTTTTTGTTTTGTTTTGTTTTTTGCCTTTTTGAGACAGGGTCTCCCTGTAGCCCCAGCTGGCCTGGAACTCACTATGTAGACTAGGCTGGCCTTGAACTCATAGAGATCTGCCTCTGCCTCCCGAGTGCTGGGACTAAAGGCATGCGCCACCATGCCTGACAAACCATTGTTTTTTAAAAAAGGGAACTGCGATGTGGCTCAGTAATAGAGTACTTACCTAGCATGTGTGAGGCTCTAGGTGAGGTTCTTGATTTAATCCCAAGATGAGGGCTGGGGAGGGGGGAGGCAGGAGAGGGAAGAGAGGAAAGAGGGGAGGGGGAGAAGAGAGAGCAAGCTGTCAGACAAGATAACCCTTTCCCCCTCAGGAAGCTGCCATAGATGGTTCTAAGAACGCAGCTCACCTGGATAACTCTGCTCAGGTAGAGGTTGAAAGGGACAGAGTAGACATGTCCTTCAGCTCCTGTCTAGTGAGTGACAAGGCAAACCCTGATTCTAACCAAACCTGGCCTAGGAAGCCCCAAATGAAGGTTGGCCGAGCCTGATTCTGGCTGGGCTCCAGGGACCACAAGCTGGAGACACATTTTCTCATCAGTTGGTTACAGGTCTCGGGAGGCCTAACACAGGAGAAACAAAATTAGTCTGAAGGAGGTTCCTGAACTAAATAGCAGACTCCAAACAGCCCCTGCCTCCTCCTCCTCCTATTTCACCACTGACCCTGCTGCCCAAATCATACCTCACTTCCTCACTTGTGGACAAAACCCTTTGCTCATCCAACTTTGGCCTGTATAATACCTTAGATCAACCCTTCTAAACTCAGCCCAGTTCAAAATTTCCCATGGCTCTAGGTTGAAACCTTGCAGAAAATGAAGTCTTAAGCTGGCAAGAGGGCTCATTGGGTACAGGTGCTTGCCATGAAAGTCTGACAACCTGAGTTCAATCCCCAGAACCCACATAAAGGTAGAAAGAAGGTAGAGAACAAGACAGATGTGGTGGCACACGTCTTTAATCCCTGCACTCAGGAGGCAAAGGCAAGCAGATCTTTACTGAGTTCAAGGCCAATCTGGTCTATATAGTGAGTTCAGGCCAGCTGGGGAGAGGAGAGCCTGTCTCAAAAACATCAACCCCCCCCCAAAAAAAAACAAACAAAAAAGTAGCGAACAGACCACAAAGTTGTTCTCTGGCCTCATGTGTACCATGGCATGCATGTATAACATACATCACCCTCACACACACACACACACAAATAAAAAAGAAAAGAAATAAAAAGGTCTCCTGCAACAGAGAGCGGAGCTCAGTAGAGAAGCACTTGCCTAGCACAGTGGTTCTGGGTTCCCTCACTAGTACTCTCTCCCTCCAAATGCCTCCTGAAAGTCTTAGAAATTCTGATCCAGAAGGGGACCTAGAAAGTTATATTTTAACCATTAAGTCTAGTTGCCCCTAAAATATAAAATCTGGAGGAATAAATTTCACCCTGAATCCTAAAGGTAGCCTTGTGGGAACAATCATTCTGACTAAACACAAGACTGCTGGACTCATGTTCCAGTCAGAAATCAGCCTGGTTATGAATACCTCAGCAAACTGAAATGGTAGCCCCAACTGATGCAAAGCACAATTTAGAGTGGGAAAAAAAAGTTTTGCTTACTGAACAAGTGTCTTTTTATATCCCAAGAGTTTAGAATTGAAAAGAGGCAGAAGAATAAATCAGACTCACAATGCATATCTGTCCTTAGCAATAACCAGTATAAAGCCAGGCAACATGACACATACCTATTAACCACAGCACTCAGGAAGCTGAGACAGGAAGAGTTCAACTTCCAAGTCTGCCTGGACTATAACAGCCAAATCATGTCTCAGAACCAAAACAAAAAAAAAAAACTAAACAAACCCATGTAACTGGGTATTTAAAAGCAATCTTAAGCCAGGCCGGTGGCGCACGCCTTTAATTCCAGCTCTTGGGAGGCAGAAGCAGGCAGATCTCTGTGAATTCAAGGTCAGCCTGGTCTACATAGCGAGTTCTATGATGGCTGGGGCTATAGGAAGATCCTGTCTCAAAAAGACCAAAAAAAAAAAAAAAAAGCATCCTTAACATTAAAAAGAATTTGATGTACTAAAAATCTGACAGATAAGCATTGTGATTATCAGTCAAGTAACTGATAAAATATATGTCAGTAATTGACATCAGACTTATGATTTTAGGTTGAGAGATTAGTTAGCAATGATTAGAAACACTGTGTATTAGAATGATTCAGGGTGCTTAAAAAAAATGCTACATAGCCTGGTGTGGTAGTGCATGCCTTTAATCCCAACACTTGGGAGGCAGAGGCAGGTGGAGTTTTGTGAGTTTGAGGCCAGCCTGGTCTATGGAGGCAGAGGCAGGTATATCTCTGAGTTCAAGGTCAGCCTGGTGTCTGGTCTACATAGTGAGTTCCAGATCAGCTAGGGCTACAGGAAAACCCTGTCTCAAAAAGACCAATAATAATAATAATAATAATAATAATAATAATAAAATAAAAAAAGCACTGCTGGTAGGAATGTATACTATTCTAGCCACTATGGCAATCAGTATGGAAGTTTCTCACAAAACTAAAATACAACTACCATATGAAGCAGTTATACCACTCTTGGGCATATATATACTTGAAGGACTTAAATCAACATATCAGGACACCTGCACATATGATTATTACCATACTATTTACAAGAGCCAAGTTATGGAGTCAGCCTAGGTGTCCATCGACAGATAAATGGATAAAGAAAATGTGATATATATACACAATGGAATTTTATCCAACTATAAAGAACAAAATTACGTGATTTACAGGAAATGGATGTACCTGGAGGTCATCATATAAAAAAAAATAAGTCAGACTCAGAAAAACAACTATCATGTTTCTTCTTATCTGTGGACTCTACATTTTACATAGATGCATAAAATCATATACGACAGGAAGGCTGTCGGGGGACTGAATGGAAATAGCAAGAGGGGGAAGAGCTCAAGGTACATAATCAACTTGTATGAAAATGTCTTTATGAAACCATCACTATGGACAATGAATATATGCCAAATATAAAAGTATTAAATTATTTGCAAGAAATTTAAATTCAGCATAAACTTAATTAATTAAATTTTCTAGTAACTAAGTATCCTTGGGGAAATTTAGCTTGTTAGGTTATGCATCCAAAGTACTTAAAAAGAAAATCAAATATATTAAAATTGTAAATGAAGTTAAATGTTTGAGAGAATATAATTAAACTATAAGTAGGGCTGAGTGTCTGGAGGAATTTAGTTTGTTCAATTTGAGTTTAAACATCAATCAAAAGAAAAGTTAATGTCATTTTTTTTACTTTCCTAAATCTTTGTGTAGAATATTGAAAGATTTTTTTTCTCCCTTTTAGACACTTGATAGCCCAGGGCTGACCTCAACTTTCAATATTTCTGCCTCAGCCTCCCAGAATTCTGGAACTAAAGATAAGCACCACTATGCCTGCCCTGACTCAACAATTGGGTTTCAGGTTTTTAAATTTTTTTAATACAAAATGAGAATTTTAACTTGAAAGATTAAATAATAAGCCAAGCTGGGCATGGTGACATAAGTAAGCCTTTAATCCCAGCACTTAAGAGAAAGAGGAAGACATATTTTTGTAAGGTCAGCCTGGTCTACATAGCAAGTTCCAGACAAGCCAGGGATACATAGTGAAACTGACCCTGTCTCAATAAATAATAAATAAAACCAAACAAAATAAGCCATACCTGGGGCTGGAGAGATGGCCCGGTAGTTAAGAGCCAGAGGACCCAGGTTCGATTCCCAGCACCCACAAGGCAGCTAACAACCATCCTTAACTCCAGTTCCAGGGGAATCTGATGCCCCTCTTCTGACCTTCTCAGGTATTGTATGACATGGATGCACTTACATACATGCAGGCAATACACTCATACGTAAATTAAAAAAAATAAAATATTTAAGCTGGGTGTGGTGACACACACCTTTAATTCCAGTCCTTGGGAGGAGGCAGAGGCAGGTGGATCTCTGAGTTCGAGGCCAGCCTGGTCTACAGAGCAAGTTCCAGGCCAACTGAGGCTACAAAGAGACCTTGTCTCAAAAAGACCAAAAAACAAAACAAAAACAAATAAGCCACACCTTTATCTCCCTGTGATCATCCCTACTCATCAAACATGAAATGATTCCCTTTCCTCTGAACATGCCTTCAGCCAAATTTGTGTGTCATAGGTCTATTGCAGGAGATTACTAAAACCTAAGTAAGTAGTCATTCCCTGCAAGCTCACAACTTCCTACTTCAAAAGGATACCAGGATGCTTTGTAGGTAGTAACCATAGTGAGGCCAACTCATCCTCAGTGTTGTCCATTTCACACTTTCTCTGTTGTTCTTAACAGGATATTTAAAATAAGGTCCAAAGAATCAGAAATGATCAAAATCACAGTCAGAGATCATCCTTGGTTTAATTGAATTATTTAATTACTTTAAACACAGCGTCTCTATGTAGCCAATGATAATCTTGAACTTCTGTTCCTACTGCTTCCACCTCCCTAGTGCTGTACCGTCATGCCTAGTTTTCAGTCCTTGGTTTCAAATGCTACCTATATCTGGAAGATTCTTACCCCAGTCTCAGACCTCTTCTCTATACTCTAGAATCATATCCCCATTTGCCCTGGCCCTGGACATTTCCACTTCATCTAAGGGGTGGTTCACATAAAACGGAATTTCAGGCCAGGCATGGTAGAGTATGTCTCTAATTTCAGCACTCAGGAGGATCACCATGAGTTTGAGGTCAGTTTGGTCTATGTGGTCAGTTTCAGACCCATCAGAGCAAGTATGAAACTTTGTCTCAAAATAAACAAAAACAAGCAAAAAAAAAAATCAATTCTGATTTTAAGTTGAAGTCAAAATTTGATTTTACCTCTAGTTCTTTATTCCACTTTCTTGTACACACCTGTTAGCTTGTTCTGTCTGCCCTAAAGCCCAAAATGGATGCCAAATCTGGCCACTACTCTAACTCACCATCCTCCTGAAAGTCACCCAGCTCAGTAACTTCCCCTCTTCAGTCCACTCTCCACTGAGCAGCCAGAAAGGTAACATTAAAATATAAATTGGGGGGCTGGAGAGGTGGTTCAGTGGTTAAGAGCACTGACTGATCTTGCAGAGGACCCAGGTTCGATTCCCAGCACCCACATGGCAGCTATGAACCGTCCTTAACTCCAGTTCCAGGAGAATCTAACACCTTCTGACCTCCGCTGCATCAGGCATTGCATGATGCGGGTGCACTTACATACATGCAGGCAATACACTCATACATATTAAATAAAAATATTTTTTAAAAATGTAAATTGGATCTCACCGCCGTTTAAAACCCCTCAGTAACTTCCTAGTGCAATTAGGAAAAAAATAACTCCTTACTATGGGTTACAAGGCCAGACTTGAGCTGACCCAGGCCCTCTTCAGATTCTACACTTATTTTTCTTAAGCACTGCAAGAGCCTCAAAGGCTTTGCATGAATGTTACCATCTGCTACTATATAATCAGCTCTCGGTTAAGTGTCATCCTCACAGTGGCTATCCAGGCTTAAACAGCACCACCGATCCCTCCAAGCATTTAGACTTCTTGTTTACTTAGTGCTAGTTTGCTGCAGCACTGGACCTCCCCACCGGAGGACTTTTCACCCTACTAAGGACCCTACTGAGTGCAAGGCCGAGAGGAAGCGCTCAGAAAAACATTTGTTGCATGCTTTTTGCTCCCAAGTCGCTTGCCTTCGAGGCCAGTATTCTTGGCTTCAAAGGCCAGGCGCGGGAATCGGGGTTGGGGCGGAAACACACCCGAGGGTGGCGGGTGGTTGAGGGTTAAGGTCCCTACGTCTCGACTTTTGCCACCTCCAAGCAGGGGTAGGTACAGGAGATGGGGCAGAGGGACAAGCTGGGGTTACAGAAACCCAGATCCCTTCACCTCTCTTCCCATTCTCTATGCCAGAAAGATGGCAGGACGCGCGGATCTAGAACAAAGATCTCGTCTTTCAGTGAAGAGAAAGCAGCCCAGAACTCGCCCCTCGACGTCCCTTCAAAGATACCTGGTTCCGCGGGGCTGGACGGCTCCGGGCTCCTCCTCCAGCGCCCTCGCGTAGTGCTCTGCCTGCTGGGAGTCGTAGTCCCTCGTAATGTAGCCAAGAAGGCGGGAAGCTAAGACAAGACAGAGCGCGGGAAGATGGGAGAAAGCCAGAGGACTTTTGGGAGTTGTAGTTCAAAATATTCAGACAGCAATCAACGATTGAAAAGGAAAAACGTGGTAATAAATTTTATCAAACTTTAGCTGTATGAACCTGAATATGATTAGATTCTGTCCTCCAATGCAGGCTATCAGTTAACTTCTGGGTTCAAAACGTTCAACACTGAGCTACAAAGGAACTACAAATCCCATAAAACATTGCGCCTCGAAGCTTTTTGGAGCGCGAGGTCGGCGCAGGCGCAGGGGCGCGAGTTTGGGAGTGAGGGAATATGGCGGCGCCAACGATCACTGCGCGTCTCTACTCTCTGCTGTTCCGCAGGACTTCCACCTTCTCCCTCACCATCGTGGTGGGCGCTCTTTTCTTCGAGCGTGCCTTCGATCAAGGCGCAGACGCGATCTACGAGCACATCAACGAGGGGGTGAGGGAGGGCCTGGGCCATCCTGTCCTTGGGCCCGCCTGAGGCGTGACAGTGGGAGGGGAGGTGGGACGGAATTCAGTCTACCCTTAACCGTGGTGAACTGTGTCTTTTGTCTCGAGACACTCCGCTTTAACCTGATGTGAGTCCTAAAACTTTACACGAGGTCGGTAGCTCCCACATTGCAGGCCTTGGGAGTATTGCTAAGTCTCGCCACACATACCCACTTACTCGTTTGCAGAGACGAAAGCTAAAACCTGAGACTGCAAAAGACCAACTGCGTCCGAACCACCCGGTTAGTTGGCTGGAACTCCGACCTCTGTTTCCGCTGATGGTTTCAAGGGTAGATCTGAGCAGGCCACAGTCGTTTAAAGGACATATCCGTAGTCAATGTGGCTGACCTTTAAAAAATTGCTGTTTCATTTCCAAGGCCTCCCACACAGGCAGTTTGGGGCTGATGGTTAAGAGTGGTAGCTCAGAAATCTCGAGCCCTGGCTGGGAATACTGGAACTTGCTACTTAATAACCGTGGTATTAAGTTGAATAAGTTGTGTAACCTTCTTGAGCTTCAGTCTCACCTGTGAAATAGAAATCATAGCAGTAACTACCGCCAGGAATACAGATAAGGTGCCACCATGCGTAGTAGAGGATATTGTGAAAAACAGCATTTGCTGCATGTCCTGGAAGAATGTTGAAGCATAAAGTAGGAAATGGAGATCTTTCCACTCACCATGCTAGGTTCTGTGCATGTTTTATTTCATGAGATTGTGGCTGTACAGATGACCTGCCCTGTTCTACCACTCACTTGTTTTGAATTCAAGGTTGTTTGACTGGATAACCCAGGAAAGCAAAGCTCTGTGGCCAGGACACCTTCCTGCCTATAATGAAATGAAAGTGTTGCCACTCCCATGTTTTCTAAGCAGTTTCCACTGATTATGCTCACCCACCCATTTTCCTATGCTTTTTAGAGATAAGAATTGTAGTCATTTTAGGTCTAAGGAAGTGGCTCAATGTGAAATATTTGAGAACTGTACATTCCCCTACCTCTTGAGTAATTCTTGTGAGTTAAAGAACCCAGATATCTAGGCTCTGTTTCTTAATAAATGGGAGGTTGAGACCATTCCTTTGATCTTTACCTTAATTTCTTGTAAAGTAGGATTATCCCTTCCCACTTACTTCACATGATTAAGAGAGTATTTGTTCATTTGATTGGTTGATTAGTTGGTTTTTGGAGATAGGGTCTTACTATGTAGCCCAGGCTGATCTTGAACTCTTGATCTTCCTGCCTCAGACTCCCTCCCAAGTACTGGGATTACAGATGTAATTCCTGGTTTGAGAGACTCTTGAGTACTTAGGATTACAGGTATTAATACCTGGCTTTAAAGTATGAATGTTTTATAAATGTCAGTATTGTTCATTAAGCCTGGTGTTGTTTCCATTCTGCCCACCACAACTGTAAAAATTTTTTTTTAATTTTTAAGTTTTTTTTTTAATGAGTATTTTGCCTGCACGTATGTAAGTGCACCACATGTGTGCAATGCCCACCAAGGTCAGAAGAGGGCATTGGATTCTAGATTCCCTGGAGCTGGAGTTACAGGTGGTTGTTGGCTGCCATATGGGTCCTGGGAACCAAACCCCAGTCCTCTGCAAGAGCAGCCAGTGTTCTTAACCACTGAGCCATCTCTCTAGCCCCATCAGTGTCCTTTTTTTTTTTTGGTCTTTTTGAGACAGGGTCTCCCTGTAGCCCCATCTGGCCTGGAACTCACTTTGTAGACCAGGCTGGCTTTGAACTCACAGAGATCTGCCTCTGCCTCCCGAGTGCTGGGATTAAAGGTGTGTGCCACCATGCCCAGCCCCAGTGTACATTTTTAATTAGAACTTGACATTGGTTTCTCTCACGCTTCCTTTCTTTGGGTAGTGAGAGTAGCTGTAAAATTTGAGGGCAAAGGTTACAGTTCACTGTTATATTTTAAATGCAGAAGCTGTGGAAACATATAAAGCACAAGTATGAGAACAAGGAGTAGATCCTCCCCCTGAGGGCCCGAGGGAGCAGATCCACCTGCCAAGTGTCGCCTGGAGCTGGGGCCTCAACCTGAAGAGAAGTCTGAAGTTACTCTTCACGAACCACCTGTAACTATTAGCAAGAAATGGCTCCGCCTGAAACACTCTAACTGCGTTTGACTAAAGTGATCAGTAAATAAATGTAAATTATTCCTGAGACCTGCTTTTGCATTGGGCACTTTATTAACTGCCTGATCGGTGCTTGTCAGTTGACAACATGTCATAACTTCCAAAGAATTCTGATTCTAACACATTAGCCTAAATTGGAGAAGTTACTTTAACTTTGGCTTCTAAACCATTAATTCCATTCTTTTATTATTTTGAGACAAGAGTTTCACTATGTAGCCTTAGTTGGCCTGGAACTCAGAGAGATCTGCCTGCTCCTGCTTCCCCAGTGCTGGAATTAAAAGCTACCATGCCTAGCTAATTCTACAGAGATTAGTTTCTTGGCCATGGGGAAGCACTATGGCCCCCAGCTAGAAAGAAATCCTGGTTTAGGAGTCTTGACCCAATCCCTGTCTTGGGTTTTGGTATATCTTCTGCCTTTTAATTTGCTGAATGACTTTTGGTAACTTTCCATGCCTCTCAGGGCCACAGCCTCCTGCCAGTGTTCCATTGTGACAGGGTCCTTTTAGCAGACTGCTTAGTTGTGAATTTAATTCCTCAGTCCAGTATTGTTTAACTGTGTGGACCAAGATCATCATCTGACCTTGTTGAATTTCAGATTCCTTATCTATAAAATGGGGGTGATAGAAGTAACCTGGAGGTAATAAAACTGAGCCACTTAGGTCAGGCATTGGAAGCAAGGCAGAGGAAGTAGCAGGTTTCAAGGCCAACATTTGTTGTGTTTGGGGAACCAGAAGTCCTGGGTGGCTAAATAGGGTTGAAGGTGGGAAGTAAACAGGACAGGATCAACCTCACTGTGATAGCAGTGCAGCCATTAGTCTGGAAGTGGGCAAGAGGGGAAAAGGAAGCTGGTGCTGAGGCTAAAGCCTTGGAAACAGCACATTCTGCCTGGGATGGCAGCAGGAAGCTATCAGAAGCACAGAACAATTGTAGAACAATCCCATTTTGTAGATGGAGAAGCCACCTAGCCTGGAAAGGTAAGTGACTTGCCTGCACTTGTTCTCCTAGAGCCTGCTCTGATTCATCTAGGCAGAGCAAGATCATCCTAAATCTCTTCTGATGAAGAAATCCATGCTGAGGTAGGAGAGACTCTAGAAATTACCCAGTTTGTCTCTCTGAGGGCAGTCCTTAGAAAGTTGGCTTAGAGAAATTATGTTCTGTCGACTACAGTTCTAAGGGTCAAGTCAGCACCTGAAAAGCAGAGGCTAATTGAGACATTTAGGGATGATTTCAGCCAGGTGGAAGCTGAGGCAGGAGGATTACAAGTTTAAGGTCACCCTGGACTACATAGTAAGACCTTACCTCAAAGGCGGGGTAAAAAAAGATCTGAGCATTGTCAGTGCCACTAATTCTGGAGGTAGACGATTGGCACACACTGCTTTTTACCAAATATAAGAATATGCTGCTAAACAAAATAGGCTTTTTTTTTTTTTTTTTTTTTTGGTCTTTTTGAGACGGTCTCCCTGTAGCTCCAGCTGGGCTGGAACTCGAATGTAGACCAGGCTGGCCTCAAACTCACAGAAATCCACCTGCTTCTGCTTCCTGAGAGCTGGGATTAAAGGTGCACCACCACCACTCCTGGCTAAAACAGGCATTTTTGAAGAGTTCTGTGTCATTCTACACTGCATGACAAAGCTTCAGATGAGGCCCAGACTCAAGTTCAGCTCAACCTGCACTATATCCAAAAGTTAGCCTGCAGTTAAGGGTCCCTATATTTGTCACCAGTATGCTTGTAACTGTGCGTGTGTGTGTTTGCTTTCAATAAGAACTGAACACTAATCATTTTTACCTGTTCTAGATTGAATATGCCCCCTATGTCTACCTCAAACTTCAGAATATGACTTTATTTGGAAATAGGGGCTTTGAAGATGTAATTAGTTAAGATGAGGTCATACTATTGCTGTAGGCCCTGAATCTAGTGAGTCATGTCCTGTTAGAAAACCTTGGAAAGAAACACAAGGATGAAGGCCATATGAAGACAGAGACAGATTGGAGTTATGCTGTTACAAGCCACCAAATGCCAAGGCTTGCCAGCAACCGCCAGAAACATGGAAAAAGACAGGAAAGATTCTTCCCCTAAGACCTCAGAGGGAATGTGGACCTGGACCTCTGTCTTCCCAGAACTATGAAGGATGCATTTCTGTCATTTTTGTTTTTCTTTTTTTACATTTCTGTCATTTTCAATAGCCAGTATGAGGTGAACTGTTATGGTAGCCCTAGGAAGCAGACATATATCTATTAGCTGGCCAGGCTGAAAACTATCACCTAGCCTGATAGAAGACACAAACTTAGGTACTATATGTAGGCAGCAGTGTGTGAAATGGCACTGCCCTCCTGGGGAGTTTTTCTTTTGTTTCCTAACCAGGATTTGGTATGTGACTGATCTGGAACTTATTACATATGTAGACAAGGCTGACCTCGAACTCATATCCTGTTTCAGTCTCCCAAGTGCTTGCCTACTGTGTGCAAGGCTCTGGGTTCCATCCTTAGCACCACAAAAATAAAAAGTTTTGTACTGCAAAAATCTACGTAGATGTTGCAAAGCTTGTGTTCTAGTTACATTTCTGTTTCTATGATAAAATTGTGACCAAAAACAAAAAAACCCTTGGTTTTAGTTGGTGTTTTATCACAGCAACAGAGAACGAACTAGGATACCTGGTAAGCTCCAGAATCAACTGAGATGCCAGGCAATCTGCCAGTGTAAAACCATAGCATTTGTTCTTAGTTGACTTCAAAAATCGCTAATTTTGGAGGTCAGGCAGCTGAGCGAGACCTTATTAACTTCCCACTGGCTTCCTTGCACCTCTGTGAATGGTACAGTTACCTGGGTTATTTCATAGAAGCTTGCAGACTGCTCTTGCTAAAATGCCAATCCTTTACTGGAGCCTATGGTTGTCTGATGGGTAGCTAAAATGGGACAAAAGGCTTGGCATCTCTGCCTTTAGATTGTATTGTCCCTTTTGCTGTCCCTTTGGTCAGATTCTGCTCAGTTTTACATGGAGACATGCCTGGTGCAGCAGCACACACCTATAATCCTGAGGAGGCAGAAACAGGAGGATCTCTGGGGCTTGCTTGCCAGTCACCCTAGCCAAATCAGTATGTTCTGAGGCTCAGTGAGAGATCCTGTCTCAAAAAAAGATGTAAGGGGCTAAAGAGATGGCTTGCAGAAGACCTGGGTTCAGTTCCCAATACCCACAGGTCAGCTAACAGCCATTTCTCCAGCCCAGGACATCTTCATTGAATGCCTGTTCTATCTGGCACTATCCTAGATCCTGAGCATATAGTGGAGTTGATGTGAGAGAGAGATAGTAAAGAAGAAATGAGGTAAGGATTTTAACACACATGAATGTCTGGTATTTTGTCCCTAGCACCATATTAAATAAACAGACCAGGTGTGTTGAGTGCAGACCTTTAATCCAACCACTCAGGAGACAGGCAAGCAGATCTCTGAGTTTGAGGCCAACTTGTTCTACATAGTGTGACCCTGCCTCAAAAAATAATAAAACTGAGTAATGTCAGGGCTGATTTGGGTTTGAAATCCACACTGAAGCAGGTAGTCAGGGAAACAGACAGAAATTACATTGGAGCTGAGATGTGGATGAAAATTTCAACTGGGAAACAAGCATCAGCACTCCAAGAACACCACATGCAAGGCTGAAGAGATGGCTTAAGGGTTAGAGTACTTGCTGTTCTTCCATAGAACCTGGGTTCAATTGCCAGCACCCACATGGCAGCTCTGTCACCCTCTTCCGGCCTTCATAGGCACTACACACATACCAGTAAGCATATTGACAAAACACTTGTACAAATGAGAATAAAACAAAATAAATAAATCGAAAGAAAGGAAGGAAAAGAACAGCACATGAAAGGCCCTGAGGTGGGCATGAGCTTAGTGCAGTCACCAAATTGAAGATTGAGTTTAGATTCAATTTTAAGAAGAAAGGGAAGTTCCTGAAGGGCTTTGGTTCATCTCTCCCTCCCTCCCTCCGTCCTCTCCCCTCTCTCCCTCCCTTTTCTTTCTTCCTCCTCCCTCTGGCTTTCTCTCTTTTTTCTAATGTTTTTTTGAGACAGGGTCTCCCTATAGCCCCAGTTGGCCTGGAATTCATTATGTAGACCAGGATGGCCTCGATCTCATAGAGATCCTCCTTCCTCTGCCTTCTGAATACTGGGATACCGCCACACCTGGCTTCTTTTTCTTTTTTGAAATAGGGTTTTACTGGATAATAGCCCAGGCTGCCTTGGACCAAACATAGTATGTTGCCCAGGTTGTCCTTACTCATAGCAGTCCTCCTGCCTCAACCTCCCAAGTATTGGGATTGCAGGTGTGTTATTGGCCATTTGCTATAAGCCAGATATTCAACTGAGAGCTTTACAATTTAACTGGCATTTAATGTGAACAACAATTCATGAGCTCGTATTTTCAGTCCTCTGAACATCTCTAATGGTATAAAGAATTCTAATTTTAGAGCAGATGGTCCCGAGTCAGGCTTCAAGCCTCACCACTCTCTGGCTGTGTGAACACTGGCAAGTTGCTTACCCTCTCTGATCCACTTTCTTTATCTGTAAATAGTATTATGATATTGTCCAATAGCTGCTGCAATAAAGCATCTGTATACAGCTCATCTCCCCCAGTGGCCCACTAAAATCATGCATTCTGAAATTCCTGGCTTTCTGGGTCTGGCTGCTGCTGCTGCAAACTTTTCAGCTCTGGATTGGCCAAGCACCTAAAAGAAGGCAGGCCCAACCCTCAGAACATCTTAGGTCTGCCCTGCCAGGCACCTTGAATGAATTCATCCCTGGTAGACACAAGGATGCTTTCTGTTCATGGTCTGGGTCCAGGAAGTGAATTCCCTGTTGGGGACTAGGTGCACAAAGCTGGTTAAGCAACATCTGGTGGTGGGGGGCAAAGGAAAGGGAAAAATTAAAAATTCCAGGTGGAGGGAGAAGTCAGGCCAAAAGGCAGGTGAAGAGCTGAGGCTGGTGGCACATGCCTTTGATTTCAGCTATTCCAGAGGCCAAGGCAGGAGGATCTCAAATTAGAGGCCTGCCTGAGTTACAAGCAAGTTCAAGACCACCCTGGGCAAGTTAACAAGACCATCTCAAAGATAAAAACTAGGGCTGGGGGTGGGGCTGGAGAGATGGCTCAGAGGTTAAGAGCACTGGCTGTTTTTCCACAGGACCTGGGTTTGGTTCCCAACACCCACATGGCAGCAAACAACTGTAACTCCAGTTCTAGGGGATCCAATGCCCTCTTCTGGCCTCTGTGGGCACTGCATTACATAGGTGCATTTACATACATGCAAACAAAACACTCATACATTAAAAAAAAAAATATGGGCCAGGAATGTAGCTCAGTGGGTAAAGTGCTTCCCTAGCATGCACAAAATCTTGGGTTTGATCCCCAGTATTAACAAATCCTGCTGTGGTGATGTACACTTGTAATCGCAGCATTCTGGAGGTGGAGGCAGGAGGATCAGAAGTTTAAGGTCATCTTTAGCAACAGAAGTTTGAGGCCAGCTTGAAATACATAAAACTCTGTCTTGGAAAAAGAAATTTAAAGTAAAGTAAAAAGGGGCAGATCTGGAAATTAAAACACTTGCCTAGCATTCATGAAGTCCTAGATTCCATTCCTCATGGGGGGGAAAAAAAAAAAGGAAAGGGAAAAGAAAAAAAAGATTTTTTTGGGGGTGGGGCAGGATCTTCATACAAACTCAAGCTGACCTTGAACTCTCGGCACTCCTGTCTCAGCCTTCCAAGTGCTAGAGTTGTAGGCATGTACTACCACACTTGGCAAAAATGTAACCCCACAATTCTATTTCTAAGGTTTTTTTATCTTGAGAAACTCATCGTGGATGTGGACAGATACTTAATCAGGAGGCTCTTCATCATCTTTCAATAGGAAATAATTAGAAATAACCTAAGTGTACCACTGTAGGGGATGGCCAGACAAAAGCAGCCTGTGGTGGAAGTGGCCATTGACTATGATATTGGATGAGATACAGACATATTCATAGATGAGCTGAATAGAGGTTCATAACAGTATGCACAGTGTGGTCCTATTTTTATTGAAAACCACTGCATTCCTCTTTTCAAAAATAAAAAAAACACTACAAGAAAGACCCAACAGCAATTATTTCCACATGGGGGGATTACTGTTTTTTTCTTCGCTTGTGGGAACCATACTGAGCATGTTACTGCCTTTGTAATAAGAGAGAAAGGTCATGTAAGTTATTTAAAAGAAATAGATTCCGTCCCTGCCACGCAGCCAGCCCTTCCAAAAACAAGGAACAAGGACTGTCCTACAAATAAGCTTGAAGTCTTTCTAGGAAGGGACGGAAATCAATGCATTGTAAATGTCTGAGCGATGGGCAAAGTTGAGGGGAATACAAATTCTTAGGGTGAGTTCAAGGGGGAGGAAGTGGCTTGAGTGACAGCAAGGGACGAACACACTGTACCGGGCGAGCTACTGACTATGGAAGATCAAAGATCACACACACACACACACACACACACACACACACACACACACACAAACTGCTGGCTTCTTTGGGCTCCCCCATGGCCAGCAAGCTTGCCTAGCACATACAAAATCCTGGGTTTGATCCCCAGCACTACATAAATCCCAATGTGGTGATGTACACCTGTAATCAGGCTTGGCCAGCTGCTGGGAGTCTGCATGTGGAGAAGAGCACTGCTCTCAACTTCACTGTAGGTGGGAAATAAGGCTCAAAGAGGTTGCCTTGTCCAGGGTGGCACAGGTAGTGGAATGGAGAGCCGAAGCAGGGCAGTTGGCTGCAGAGGGCAGTTTATAGCTACCGTTCCAAGCCATGGAAAGCTCATTTTTCTCTTTTCATCGAGGCCTTGGTCCAATACACTTGAATTTATATACAGACTGAATGCCAAGGGGAGATGCCAGCTGGCCCCAAGGACAAAGCACTGATGGAGTCTAGACAAAGCTGGCTAGGAGCCGCTCAGTCAGTAGCCTGTGCCGATCGTCTTCCTGCTGTTCCTGTACTGTCCTTGTTTCCAAAGTTCTGGCCAGCTCTTCTAGGGCTGTACTGTCCCCTTCCTCTCCATTACACCCTCATGAGGCTCCCAGGTCAACTCCCCTGCTCAAATCCCTTCAGTGGCTCCCCACTGCTCACAAGATCAAGTTCAAATTCTTTAGCCTGGGGGGATACAGAGGTGGCTCAGCAATTAAGACCACTTGCTGTTCTTGGAGAGGAACCAGATTTAGTTCCCAGCACCTACAGGGCAATTTCCAATTATCTGTAACTCCAGTTCCAGGGGATCTGATACCTCTGGTCTCTGAAGGCACCAGGCATGCAACATCATACATATGCTTCATGCAGGCGAATGCTCATATACATATAATAAAAATAAATTTAAAAAATTCTTAGCCAGGTGTGGCAGTACATGCTTTTAATTCCAGCACTTGGGAGGCAGAGGCAGGTGGATCTTTATGCATTCAAGGCCAGCCTGGTCCACATAGTGAGTTCCAGGCCAGCTGGGGCTATAGGGAGACACTATCTCAAAAAGACAGAATAAAAAAGCATAAACACAGAGGCTGGAGAAATGGCTCAGTAGTTAAGAACACTTCTTGCAGAAGACTCAGGTTCAAATCCCAGCACCCACATGGCAGCTAACAAACTGTGACTCCAGTTCCAGGGGATCCAATGCCCTCTCCTGACCTCCGCAGGTATTGCACGACACGGGTGCACTTACACACATGCAAGTAATATGCACACATAAAATAAAAATAATAAAATATTTAAAAAAATGATTTACCCAGAGTAGACCCAGGTTCTCTCGTTTCTCATTTTGTGAACCTGTCAAATAGCATCCTTGCTGCACTTCTCTTGACAGTCTGGTGTCTGGGCTTGGGTTATAGAAACAGGAAATGACTAAGATTCTTAGCCCTATGGACCAGGGAGATGGTTCAGTGGGTAAAGGCACTTGCTAAACAAGCCTGATGGCCCAAGGTCAGTCCCCAGAACTCATGTAAAAAGTGGAATGTGGTGGTGCACATCTGTAATCCCAGCACTCCTACAGGGAGTTGGGAAGTAGAGACAGGAGAATCTGGCTGAAGTTCATGGGCCAGCTTGCCTGGAGAACACAGCAGAACACAAGAAGAGACCCTGCCTCAGGGTCAGGCAGAAGGAGAGAACCATCTCCTGAAAGTTATCTCCTGACCTCCATGCAGGTATACAGACACACACACACACACACACACACACACACGCACAAATACAACTTTAAAAAATAAGAAAAGAATCCTATTCCCCCCCCCCCCCCCCCCCCCCCCCCCGGGCAGCCTGTTTCCCTTCCAGAAGCCTCAGTCTTCTCATCTCAGAAATGGGATGGTTATGACTGCAACACCTCCCAGGGTGGTGGGGAAGCTGTGCCATAGTCTTTGCAATGTACTCAGCACAGGTCTACAAGGGTGCATTTGTTATATTGCAACAGCAAATAAATTAATGGGAACTCTCTGCCCAGTTTTCAGGGATTAGAGCCCGATTAGCATATTCGATCCATTCTTTGGAGAGAGCTTTAGGGGATGACTATGCATCTGAATCATCCAAGTGCCTCCCGCTTGCTGTTCCCATTGTCCCAGCATCTTTGCGGGTCCCTCTGAGGCCTGATTATGTTCTCTTGATCACCATGGCAATCTCATAGCCCGCATCTCTAGCACTATTTAAACCTGAAGCCTGGTGCAGCCTTGTGTGTTCCCTGGCAGCCTTTAGCTCATCCCCATACCTTTCACTGTGTAACTGAATCCTCTTTGCTGCCTTGTCCTTGATGTTTGTATAGATTGGTTTCCCTCTTGTACAGGCCTCCAGCTGTGAGGGCCACCACCAGCCTGGGGTTGTAATTCCACGTAGTCCGATTCCTTTCTCTCACTAAGCTTGGCTAATGAAACACTTCTAACTGGGCCCTCCTGAGGGATTCTTTCCCTCCATGGGAAGAGGAGGCTGTGGTAAAATGGAAATTAAAGAATATATTCTAGCCGGGCGTGGTGGCGCACGCCTTTAATCCCAGAATTTGGGAGGCAGAGGCAGGCGGATCTCTGTGAGTTCAAGGCCAGCGTGGTCTACATCGTGAGTTCCAGGACAGCTGGGGCTACAGGGAGAACCTGTCTTAAAAAGACCCACCCCCATTCTGGCCTCCATCGACACTCACACACGTGGTGTGCACTCATATAGACACATACACACACATTAAAATAAAAACACATCTTAAAATTGAGGCTGGAGAGATGACTCAGTGGTTAAGAGAACTTACTACTCTTGCAGAACACTAGGCTTTGGTTCCCAGTACACATGTGGCAACTTACAACTGCCTGAAACTCCAGTTCCAGGGGATCTGATGTCCTCTTCTGGCCCCATGGCATCCTGCACCCGAGATACACATAAATTCATGCAGGCGACCGGGCATGGTGGCACACACCTTTAATCCCAGCACTGGGAGGCAGAGACAGGCAGATCTCTGTGAGTTCAAGGCCAGTCTGGTCTACAGAGTGTGTTCCAGGACAGCTGGGGCTACAGGAAGACCCTGTCTCAAAAAGACAAAAAAAAAAAAAAAAAAAAAAAAAAAAAAAAGATTAAAAATTATTAGCGTGTTCCACAGTGCATATGTGGAGGTCAAAGGACAACTTCCAGGTGTCACTTCCTCTACCATGTGGATTCTGGGGATTGAATTCAGGTCATCTGTCTTACATAAACAAGCACTTTTACCCACAAGGTCATCTTGCCAGCCCCTAACTGGGTTCTGGCTCTAGAGCCTGTGGCTCTTGTTCTAAGTGGCACTAGCCTTAAAGGTGTCCAGAGGACCCTATCCTCCCAGGAAAAGGCCTGGCTGGGCCTTGGCCTCTTATTCTGGGTTAATTTCTATGCAGATCCATCCTGAGCAGAGGAGATGATGGCTTTCCAGCTGTGACGGTTGCAACAGCCCCTTTGACAGCTCTCAGAGCTGATTCTCGGTTGTGGCTGCTGTCCTGAGACAGGCACCTGGCCCTCAAGGCTGGGCTCTGTCCCTGGATTTGTGATGTGAGGAGTATGTCACAGCTGCACCTATTTTTCTTCCTCAGATCCATAGTTTCCCCTGGCAGGGCCCAGGAGAGGTAACTATGATCAAACAAACCTTAGAAGGTCAAGCCCTAGAATTCAAGCCATTCCTCAATCCTGTTCTGCCAGAAAGTCACCAGCCAAGATCTAATTTGAGGTGGCTTTCAAATTGTGTAAAAGCTGACTGTGATGGCACACTCATAATCCCAGCACTTGGGGGGTGGGTGGCGAGGAAGGAAAACTCCAACCTTGGCTATGTAGTGAAACCCTGCTTCAAAAAACAAAACAAGGGGCTACAGAGATGGTTCAGTGGTTAAGAGCATTGGCTGCTCCTGCAGAGGTTTGGGGTTCAGTTGCCAGCACCCAAATGGCAGTTAACAACTGTTCCTAACTCCAGTTCTAGGAGATCAATGCCCTCTTCTGGTCTCTTCAGGCATTGCACACATGTTTTGCACTTATATACATACAGGCAAAACACTCATACACATAAAGTAAAAAAAAGTCAGGTGTGATGGCACACACTTTTAATCCCTGCACTCAGGAGGCAGAGGCAGGCAGATCTCTGTGAGTTCAAGGCCAGCCTGGTCCACATAGTGAGTTCCAGGCCAGCTGGGGCTATAGGGGAGACCCTGTTTCAATAAACAAAACAAAGCAACAACAAAAAAATTAAAATTAAAAATTAACAAGCAAAACCAACAACAACCCCACCCCCTTAAAAAATAGGTAGGGGAGCTGGGTGTGGTGGCCCACACCTTTAATCCCAGCACTCGGGAGGCAAAGGTAGGTGGATCTCTGTGAGTTCAAGGCCAGCCTGGTCTACATAGTGAGTTCCAGGACAGCTGGGGCTACAGGGAGACCCTGTCTCAAAAAAACCAAAAAAAAAAAAAAAAAAAACCCAAAATAAAACAAACAAACAAAAAAGGTAGGCCTTCCTCTGGCATAGGGGGTGAGAACTCAGGGGATCATCGCCTGAGAGTGCCTGGATCCTGCCCCAATGTGGTGGTGAGCTTCCCCAAATCTCGCCGTACCCAATCCCCTAACTGGTACTAGGTGAGGCCCCTCCCAGGGCCCCTGGGCAGAGGTTTGGTAGGATAAAGCTGAGATCTCAGCAGACCGTCAGAGTGCCTGTTCCAGCCTCCCTCTGGCATAAGGGTTGAGAACTCAGGGGACCTGCCTGACAGTGCCTGGATCCTGCCCCCACATGGTGGTAAGAGTTATGCAATTTGGGAGTCTTTTAGATAGACCCACTGAAGGGGTACTCCAATTGCCTCACCCTGTGTCCCTGTTCAGCATGGAAGAAGCCAGAGTGGTCTGTGTTCCAATTTCCTATCAATAATTTGGGTAACCTCTTCAGAGGATGGTGTGATAAGAATAGGATGTAGGAATTGGCTAGGCAGTTAGGGTAAAAAGATCCCAAAGAAAAGCAGCCAGTTTCTTTGCTAAAAGTCAAAATGTCCTTGGGCCTCTTAGCAACACACTCTATTCCAAAGGCCAAAAATGTCAAAAGTATTTGGGAGCTCTTATCTAATTCCTAAAGATTTTAGGGTTACCTCTTCAGAGGGGGCAATGTTAGAGTAGCAAAAAGCCCCATTAAAAAAAAAGAATGAGGGGGCTGGAGAGATGACTCAGCAGTTAAGAGATCTGACTGCTCTTGTAGAGAACCCTGGTTCGATTCCCAGCACCCACATGGTGGCTACGAACCACTGTCAACACCAGTTCCAGGGGAATCCGAAGCCCTCTTCTGACCTCTGCGGCATTGCATGACATGGGTGCACTCACATACATGCAGGCAATACACTCATACACATAAAATAAAAATAATAAATAAAATATTTAAAAAAAGAATGAAAGAGAGTACATGAAGTTGTCAAAAAAAGTGATGGGGAGAAATGGGAGGTGTTGAAGGGGAGGGAGTGCGAGTGGATTTGATCAAAACACCTTATATGCATGTATGAAATTTTCGGTAATTTTTATTTTATTTTATTTATTATTTTTATTTTATGTGTATGAGTGTCTTGTCTGCATGTATATGAGTGTACCTGTGTCCTGCAATGCCACAGAGGTCAGAAGAGGGCTTTGGATTCCCCCAGAACTGGAGTTAAGGACGGTTCATAGCTACCATGTGGGTGCTGGGAATCGAACTCAGGTCCTCTGCAAGAGCAGTCAATGTTCTTAACCTCTGAGCCATCTCTCCAGCCCCAATAATTTTTTTTTAATGTATATGTGTGTATTGTCTGCATGTCAGTAAGTGCATCCGTGTCATGCAGTGCCCCTGGAGGTCAGAAGAGGCTGTTGTATCCCCTGGGACTGGAGTTTACATACAGTTGTTAGCTGCCATGTGGGTGCTAGGATTTGAACCCGGGTCTTCTGCAAGAACAACCAGTGTTCTTAACCTCTGAGCCCTGTTTTTTTTTTTTTTTTTTAAAAAAAATAGCCGGGTGTGGTGGCGCACACCTTTAATCTCCTTTAATTCCAGCACTTGGGAGGCCGAGGCAAGCAGATCTCTGCAAGCTCAAGGCCAGCAGAGTTCCAAGCCAGCTGGGGCTATAGGGAGACCCTGTCTCAAAAAAAAAAAAAAAAAAAAAAAAAAACCCAAAAAACAAAAAACAAAAAAACAAAACAGGTAGGGGAGAATAATCCCCTATTTCTCCAAAAAGAAACAGGAGCCCAAAGAGGTCAACGACTGAACTAAGTTGACGCAGATCATTAACACCAAGAGTGGGGACTCCAGCCTCCTGACCTTATTGTGTGTGTGCACACTCAAATGTGTGCACATGCACTGAGGCCAGAGGCTGACATTACTGTCTTCCTCAATTGTTCTCCAGTTTTTGAGACAGGGTCTCTCACTGAACCTGGAGCTCATTAATTTAGCTATAGTAACTGGCCAGTGAGCTACAAGGATCCTCCTGTCTGTCTCCCCAGTGCTGGAATTATAGGCACTGCACATGATTTTACATGGATACTGGGAATCCAGACTTAGGTCTTCATTCTTGCTCAGCAAATACTTTACCCACTGTGCCTCCTACCTCTTAGCCTTCAATCCAATGCTCTTTGGACTACCCCAGTCCTCCTCTATGAATGATTCAACAATAAAAAGAACAGGCCTGAGCAGGCCTGGGACTCTCAGGGAAAGGATGCTGAACAAGTACATCACAATGTGAGATGGGAGAAGGGACAGGATCCTGTACAGAAACAGTACACGGAACATGCCTGAATTTACAATAATCAGCACTTGGCCCACTGGGGGCTCCTTTCCTGCCTGGCTCTTGTGTGAAAACCACTTTCGGAGGAGGCCATAATTACCTCCTTGGGAGAGCAGAACACTTAAGGGACATTCCAGAAATAGGTGGTGGGGGAGGGGAGTGCTTTGTCCCTGCAGCTGGACAAAACACTCAGCATCATATGTCATTTTTGGAAAACTAGAGTTTAGTGTTCATCATTTTTGTCATTCAGACCACAGCAAGTAAACTGATGGAACGTCTCTGGCTGGGAGAGCCCAGCAGAAGCCCATTGAATTCTTAATGAGGACAATGTACTTGGGGGGCAGGGAAGGGGAGTGGGGCCTGCTGGAGTTTCAAAGGTTGAGAAATCTAAGGGCCCTTTCAGGGTCTGTGAGTCCATCATCTGTATACAGACCTCCTGCTGATAGCTGGTGGAGAATTTTCTGTTTGATAGGCAGGCAGAATTTCATGCCTCTTTTAGGGACCTGTCCCCTACTCCCATTCCATTTATCCATAGGGCTGCAGATGGTAATCTTTTGTCTGAATCAACCTTTTAACCAGGTTAGGGCTGCAGAATTGCAAGAACCACCTTTGGCCTCAGCCGTACTCCACCCTTGCTTCTTCAGCACCCAGGGGCTCCACTGAGAGCTGAGGCCAGAGCTGGCCTGGTAGCCTGGTATAGATCCAGCCCTCCCTTCTTCCTGCTGTGTCCTTGGAGCTCTGGCTCATTCTAGAAAACGAAGGGTGGGCATGTGCTAACCCTCCCCCCCTTACTTCTGAGCCTCATCTTCCTCCTGTCAGGGCCAAGTTCTAGAACCAGTTCTTCTGACACTTCTCTGCATCCTATTTCCCCGCTGGCTGGCCAAGCCAGGTTGAGCTCCATGGCTTCTGTCAGGGAACCTCACTGCTGTACAAAGCTGTGACTGTCCTTGGCATCTGCAGTCCCTCTGCTCTTGGCCTCTTTCTGCATTTCCAAAATGTCTAATTTAATGTCCATGTGCCTCTTGTACTGTGACTTCCAGGACAGTAGAAGTGGGCCTTTGCCAATAGGGGCCCTAGTCCTCCCCTCTTGGCCTTCCCAGGAGACTGGCCCTTAGGGCAGGCAGCAAATGTGGATGCAGGCTGTTTTGGGATGGTGCCGGGGCCAGGCTGGGCCTGTAGACAGAATTCTTAAGGTCCTATCCTCCCAGGGCTCAGCGTTCAGGCTCTGATGAGGACACCACAACCCTGTCCCCCTAGTCTCTGGAGAGGAACTGAACATAAAAATGAACACCTACTCAGCATGAGGCAGGAGGACCTTGAGTTCAAGGTCAGCCTCAGCTACATATGAAGATCCTGTCTCAAAAAACAAAACAAAGCAAAGCATTATCCAGTGGTCCTAACAGCAGACTAGATAAACAAAGAAAAGGAAAACGAATGTGGAAAGAAAAGGAAAACGAATGTGGAAACAGAAAAAAGGTTTAAAAAAAATGAAACTCACTGCTGGGCACAGTAGAGCACACCTTTAATCCTAGCACTTGGGAGGCAGAAGCAGGTGGATCTTTGTGTGTTCAAGGCCAACCTGGTCAAGTTCCAGGCCAGCTGGGGCTACAAGGAGACCATCTCAAACACACACACACACACACACACACACACACACACACACACACACACACAAAACAATAAAACCCCTCATATTTCTCTCTGTTTTTTTTTTCTACATAGTGAGTTCCAGGACAGCTGGGGCTACAGGGAGACCCTGTCTCAAAAAGACCAAAAAAAAAAAAAAAAATACTAATAATAAAATAAAATAAAAGACCAAAAAAATACTAATAATAAAATAAAATAAACTCAGCTCTGGATCTATGGGGCAATATCAAATGGTCTGCCACTTGTACTAGAGGAGTCTAGCAGTCCACATCCTTGTGTTTGGCTCCCTGTGTTCTTTCATTGTAAAAACAGTGACAGGGATTTCCCTGTGGGGCAGAGAAACATGGGCTGAAGAGTGAAGCTTTAGGAGGCAGTCCTGGGTCTGACTCTTATCCTGAGTCCCTTGCTGTGTGACCTTAGGCAAGTCACTACCTTCCCTGAACCTCAATTTTCTTACCTGTCCCAATGCTTCAAGATTAATTAAGCATGAGATTGCAAGGGAAGAACACAGGAGGTACTCTGGCCATGAATGGTGCTCAGTAAATGTGTTTATTCCCAGTGTAAGTTATCACGCTCCACCACCACCACCACCACCACCACCTACACATTCCCTTTCATACTTTGTATGCAAGAGAAACTTTATATTTTGACAATCATGATGCCTCACACTACTATCATGTATTCTGCTTTAAAATTTTTTTCTTCAGAAAGATTTGTAGACAAGGTCTCATAGCCCAGGATGCCCTTGAACTCTGTCCCCACCTACCAAGAAATTACATAAGTATGCTGTATCTAGCTCCAGTTGACCTTCATTTGATTTTGTGTTTCTGCCCACATTATTGAATCCAAGCTCCTGGTGGGGCAGTGTAATGCAGGTCCTGGCCAACTGTTTCCTCCTCCATGCTGTGGCTGGGGATGACTTGGCAAGGACATGTATTGAGGCTCTGCCACTAACTTACTACGGGCAAATTTCTTGCCTGGCTCCTTCCCACATGTTTCTGGGTCTCTCTGTAAACAGTCTCTGGTTCTGCCTTACCACCTCCCAGGGACACAGCTCATGTCTCCCACTGATGTCATTTACAGACTAGGAATAAAGACACTTGGGTCTCATGTCCTTTTGGAGGTACAAGGTCTTAAAAGTTTCTCCAGAAACATCTGTGATGGTCATGTTCTCTGCCAGGGCACAGAGAAGGCACTTAGAAAATACCTGCATAGGATAGCAATGGGGATGGGGTTGGCCCAGGGACCAAGTGGGTATGGAACGGGTCCCCACTCTACCTACCCCACTCAACATTCTTGAGCTGCCAATCTTAAAAATGGGGATCTCCTTGGGGGCATTTTCTGTGGTACTGAGGGCTGAGCCTGTAGGTTTATCCATGCTAGGCAAGTGCTCTACCAGTGAGCACCATCCTGTCTCAGTCTGTAGGGACACCAAATGGAAGCCATTCATCTGGTCCAATGTGCTTACTGTAGAGATGGGAAAACAGACTTAGGGGGAAGGGTTACAGGGATGCTCCTGGGTTGGTTTCAGAACATACTGAAAGGCTGCCCTGGAAGGCTGAAAGGTACAAGCAGCAGCTCCTGAGGGAGCCCAACATGCTGGGAGACATGAAAAATGGTTACTTTCCATTCTTCCAGGCACAAGACTCCTGGGTAACCTGAACGCTCCTTCAGGTGGCTGGAGGGACAGCCAGCCAGCGGCAGGTGTAAGGCGCTGCACAAACAGGAATGGGAAAAGCAGCAGGCAAGACACGTAACAACTAGGGGCTCCCCTTGCTCCAGATGACAGCTGGGTCTGGGCTCAGCAAGAAAAGAAATGGTCCTCCCATCAAGCTGGGTCACTGGCAAGTGTCTGCAGGAGGAAAGTTTTCCAGTTGTCTATCAAGACAGCTAACTCTGCCAGATCTCAGGGAGGACACCATCCCATAGCCATAGTTTGCATCTCAAACAACCCCAGAGGCCAGGGTGGTGGATGAGAACTGCTATTGATTTTCACTTGTGCAGGCTGGCCTAACAAACCAATCCATCAAGTGTCTATCCACTGTGACTTGCCTGCTCATCCTAACTGCAAGCAAATGAATGTCTTCAGCATCTAGGTGACTTGGAAAAGTCTACTTAGGCATGAGCCTAGCTTCTGCTGATGGACTCCAGGCCCTGCTGGGTCAGGAGCCGCTGCCAATTAGTAAAAACCAAGGAGACCTGTCAGCTGATACCTCATGGCAGAGCGGTAGGCCATGCCTGGGAGGGACTCTGGGAACCAGCCAAGTCCAATTCACTTTAAAAGGGCTTGGTAGGGGCTGGAGAGATGGCTTAGCAGTTAAGAGCACTGACTGCTCTTGCAGAGGACCCAGGTTCAATTCCCAGCACCCATATGAAGGCTACGAACCGTCCTTAACTCCAGTTCCAGAGGAATCTGAAGCCCTCTTCTGACCACCAAGGTAATGCATGACACGGGTGCACTCACATACATGCAGGCAACACACTCATACACATAGAATAAAAATAAATAAAATATTTCAAAAGGGCTTGGCAGCACATCCTCACTTCTTCCTGGAGGTTTCTAATCTCTAGATTTGGAGGGACTGTTGTAACATGGGGATTGGCATCATCTACACAGGTCTAGAACCTATCATGCCACTGATCAGACTAAGCTTCCAAGTCCTGTTCTGCCACTTCCTGGCTGTGGCCTGGGCATGTACCCTAAGCCTTTCATGTCTCGCTCCCTCATCTGTGCTATGGACTGAAAACAGTACCTACCTGCTGGGGTAGAGGTTGTCATGACTGCACCTGGCCATGATTCCTTCTATAGTCAAACAGAAGGGGATGATGTACTTTGGGTCACACAGCAAGGCAGAGCAGTATTAGGAGGGTTACACTGAGGGGCAAGCACAGAAGGTCAACGTATAGTGCATGAGGCCCACCCTGCCTTGTCTTCCAGCTGGTGCTGTCACTGGGGAACAAGAAACAGAGGGAAAGATTCAAGGCATGTCATGGATCACTGTTGGAAGGGTCACAAGTTTTATTCATGGGCCTTTTGTTGGTTCTGAATATACAGGTCTTCTGCTATCCTGGGATTAAGTGAACTGGTGTCTTGCTGCATAAGATGGGGGATGTCTTGGATCTTTCTCTCCATCCTTTCTGGTCAACACAGCTGGGGGAGAAGCCTGCTTGATGGCACTGGGTTCCTCCACTGAAGGATAAGGCACTGTGTGTTTAACACAAAGGCGCTCATGGCTGGCTGGTGGACAAGGTGTGGTAGCAGCCTTCCTTGGGACCATAGAGTTGAGCTGCTGAGGACAGAGCTGCCTGGAGGAGCCTCCCTTGCCCAGCAGCTTTGTGGCTTTAGGATGGGATCATGCCTTTGTTTCTCTTTCGGTCAGCCATGGTTCTGCGGCTGTGATTGGCTCTGGCCGCCTTGTTGGCTTCTTTCTTCCTGCGCTCCTGGGTTGTTTCTCGGCTTTGCCCGTGGCTTCGGGGGTTGCCTGCCACTGCTGTGGAGCTGTCATGCCGGTATCTAAAAGAGCAATGCCCATCCCAGGAGGAGGAAGCATTAGTTGGAAGAGAATCTGATACGAAGATACCATAGCCTGCCTGGATGGTTACCCATTGAGGACATACCCTGGGTCCCTGGTCCAGGTCCAGGTGGGGAGAGAAATAGAACCCCAAAGGCAGGACTCTGGCCAGCCCTTCACCTCAAGTTTTCCTGAGTCTCGTTTCCAGACAGGTTCATTACTCATCTGTGAGCATGAACACCTAGTAAACTAAGTGGTTGGGTCCCCACCCTCTGCCACCAGGGCCTCTGTTGGAGATGAGACAATATTGCTATTCTATATCCAAGGGTCTAACTTAGTGGCCTCCAAAGACCATAATGCTCAGAAATGATCAAGGATCTCTTCAGCCCATCTCAGCCACTGGGATTTGCCCACAGCTTTACGTTCTGGGGGATGGAAGATAAGTCAGACTAGCTTTACTCTCTGATCAACAACCTTCTGTGACTCCCTAATTGCCTTCAGAAAGAAATCCAAATGCCTTCTCTTCATTAAGCCCTCTTATACCAGAGGGTGGTGCTGAAGAGGCCTAGGAGGAAGACTGGACTTCTACCTCTGGCCTGGGCTTCTACCCTTGGCCCTTCTGGTCAGTTTCTTCACTGGGAAGAAGAGAGAGCTGGACACAGAAGTCTCAGGAATACCTGTTAAAGACCCTCTCCCTGAGTATGCTTGTGTTTGCTGGTCTCTTACATGACAAACTTCTCACCCTTTCTATCCTTAAGGACCTAGCTCAAGTGCTCCTGTGTCCCTACCATGACTCTACTTCCAGGTTATGTTTTCTGCCTGGGTTCTTGTATACTCTGCCTGACACCAGCTAGCCCTGGACATGCTGGCTTCCCATACTGAGTGACAGACCTCATACTGCTTGTCAAGTAACAGATATGAGGTGGAACCCAAGGCCCAGCCATCTGAGATCAACCTTTTGTCTCTTTGTTTGCTTTTGAGACAGGGTCTCACTGTACTCCCTTGAACCTGAGATCCTCCTGTCTTTTCCGCCTGAGTACTGGGATTACAAACTTACTCTGTGATGCCTGCCTCTCTTTTTTTAAAAAATATTTTATTTATTATTTTTATTTTATGTGTATGAGTATATTGCCTGCATGTATGTGAATGCACCTATGTTGTGCAATGCTGCCCAGATCAGAAAAGGGCTTCAGATTCCCCTGGAACTGGAGTTAAGGATGGTTCGTAGCCGCCATGTGGGTGCTGGGAATCAAACCCAGGTCCTCTGCAAGAGCCATCAGTGCTCTTAACTGTTGAGCCATCTCTCCAGCCCCAATACCTGGGGCCAGCTCTTTCTATGACAGGGTCTTGCTATATTGCCTAGGTTGGTGTTGAACTCAAGGCCTCAAATGATCCTCTGCTTCAGCTTCCCAAGTAGCTAAGACTATAGGCATATCCTCCTGTGCCTAGACTGCCCTCTGTGCCTAGACTGGCATCAATCTTTAGGTACCACTTAATAGCTGTGTGGCCTCTGGTGGGTTAGTTAATGTCTCTGGGCCATCAGTGTCCTCATTTGTAAACTGTAGACAATGATAATCATAGCTATTTCTGAGGGTTATCTCGAGAGCTGAATTACTACTAAAGAATCCTCTGGGGTTTGTGTGCGTATGTGTGTGTGTTTCCTTTGTGGTCAGCTGACCTTCCCTGATGAGTCCCCTTCCAGGAGAATTAGCCCCTTGAATGCTCACCCCTTCCTGGCGAGGAAGGCCATGCGCCTGGCTTCAGCCTTCTCCCTCAGCACTGCAGGATCCTGTATGAAATGATCCAGCTGCACAGGGAAAAGGAGACAAGATCTGGAATCATGAGCTTTTCTACTTCCTGAGGCTGTGTGGGGCCATGCTGATGCATCATGTACGGTATGGACTGCTGCAGCAGGCAGGGCTATGGCCAGAACAAGGTTTGCCAGCTACCCACTAAGGCTTCCGTCAGGAGGCAAGACAGCTGAAACGATGTGGGGTGGGCTGGTAGGGTAGAAGGACCATAGTTGTGTATAATGATGATGTGGTATCATGTATATGATGATGTGGCATCTGCTGATGTGGCAGTATATATGGGGATGCTGGCTGAAATAGCCACTGGGAAAAGACACATAAGGCCACGAAAGCTGAGCAGAAACAGGCTTGTTCTGAGAGCTAGGAGCCAGGTCTCACTCTGGTGCCAGCAGCAGGGTACTTGTGAGAGTTGCTCTTGAGCACAGCTTTCTATGCCCAGAGTGGACCTGGGCAGAGGAAAGCTGAAACATCAGGACTCACACAGGCTTTTACAGCCAGCACATCTTTAAAAAAAAAAAATCTAAATGCAAATGAGTGGAATCAATGATATGGAAAGATGGTAGATTTCACATTCAAGTCCAGACTAACACCAGGCTGGGGAGAAGGAAGGTATGGGGCACAGTGGTTGAAAGTCCTATGGCAGGGCCTGCACTTCCCACCACTCATGCCAGTTTCTACCAGGCCTTCCACAAGGGTCATTGGTGACCAGGCCCCAGAAACACCTCAATTCATCTCCTTTCCAAGACAGGGTGCCAGCTGTTGTCACCTCAAAATGAGAAAGATCACTTTTTATCCATTTGCTATGTTGAGGTTCTAGTTAAGATTTCAGTTGAAGTGAAAGTTTGGCTAAAACTGAATTTTCAAATCCACTGGGTCCAGCTGACCTCCAGAGCCTCTGGGCTCTATGTTCTCTCTGATTTTAAGAATTGGTATCCTAAGCACGACAGCCAACAGCTGCCCTTCTCCCAGCCCCCTATGCCTGATGAGCTCTGCAGTGCAAAGGCCAAACCTCTCAATTGTCCCCTGGGTACTCCTTGGGCAGTGGAGAGGAGATCTAAGCCAGTATCTCTCCAAACAGACAGCCTGGGCTCAAAGGGACCCTCCCCACCCCAGCAGTGATGTTGGGACCACCCCAGGGCCAGGGGGGTGGTACAAAGCTCCTGATTTGCCCTTCAGAACTACATCCTTTTTATCTGCCCCCAGGAGCTACCTTGGGGGCCTCATCTTCAGCCTCCTCCTCCTCTTCATCTTCTTCCTCCAGCCCTTCTCCAGGCATTTTGGTTCTCAACACCTGGGGGATGGTGAAGGGCCTGAGGTTTGGGAGAGAAAGTGAGATCAAACACTGGATTATACCTGAAGAACAGCCTCCAGCCTAGGGGAAGTCAGGAAAACCCACAGGGCTTTCCAAGCCTGCTTTGCTCTAGCCCCCAGATTCTCTGATGGGGTCAAGCAGCGGGGGACATCAGCTGGGGCTCACCAGTCTTCTTGTTCATTAGAGAAGGCCTGCTTTGATCTACACTGGGGGGTCTCTCTAAGATTCCACTGGGAAAAGTGTTCTGCACTTAAGAAAAATGCAAAACAACTTGGTAAGACTAAATAAATGCTTCCCAACTTATGGTGGCTGGGGTACAGGAGTTCTGGACTGGGAAGTGGGAGGCCTAGCTATAGGGGAGGCCTTAGCTTCATCAGTAGAGCTCCCCAGGTCACAGAGCTACTATGAGCTGGGACGCCTGCCTTATACTTCACCTGCGGCTGATGAGTTCATCATCTGAGTCTGCATCATTGGCGCCCACCTGGTTGCCATCATACGTGTCATCATACTCATCCTCGTAATCATCGATTCGGTACTCCCCTGGCTGCAGTGGGACCTGCAACAGTGTCAGCATGGGTCAGAGTCTGCGGGCCTGTTGGACTTCCCACATCCAGCAGAGGCCCAGCGTGGGCAGCCTACCTCTTCCACGACCACACTGTACTGCTCGTAGCGCTGCCGCTGCTCCACCACCGCCCGCTTGTCATTCACCAGGCTCCGCACATTCTCTCCCTTCCTGAGGCCAGGGACAGCAGGGAGAGAGAGAGGACACCATCAGGCCTAGAAGACTGTAGGGTGTGAAAGGTCCAGAAAGATGCTGGGCTCACTTCTCTGTACCTCAGACCACACTGAGGCCACATGTGGCTTTTGTACTAAGCCCAGAGGAGCTCCAGGAACTCTTGGGTGTGAGGCAAGGAGGAGTTCTGGCCTCTTCCTCTCACCTCCTTCACAATAGCAGCCTTCCACAGTGCCAGCTTCCACATAAGAGTACAGTGGGAGGAAAGTCTGGTAGTTCAACTGCCATCAGTCATGTTGTAAGTGAGGATAGCTGGGTGCAATGGATGGGGAGGGGACACACCTGGGTCACACTGAACTGTATATCACAGCAGCAGCAGAGCTTCAGGTCTCTTGACTATAGCTTTGCAAACCTGTAGAGAAACTTGGCTTGTCAGCTGTATATGCAGGCCTGTGGAATGCAGTTTTTGGCTCTGCAGGGGAAAATCAATTCGAGATGCCAGACAAGAAAATCCAGCTTAGCTATGAAATTGGGTCTTTGGAACATATCAAGAGTAGGGAGAAGGAAAAATGAGACACAAAGCCCTACACAGCTTTCTGCTTCTACTAACTGGCTTTAGGAGATGGAGGGTATTTGACTTTGTTGGACTGTCTGCTTGGGAGCCTGAGGCAGGTGGGGACTGTGGCCTATGTGTGGTTGGTAAGGCTTTGCTGCCCTGTGAGTCTTTATTAAGGATTTACTATGTGCCAGCCTGGGTCTAAGGCAGAGTGTGGACTTATAGACTCATGCTTCTGTCCTCATGGACTTTCAGTGGCGTAGGGGTGACAGACAGGCACAAAATGTGCTGAACATGCTTGCCCTGACAGAGACAGAAGCAAGCCCTGACTCTGATCCCCAGTACCGATCTGGAGGAGGGGGTAAAGAAATCTGATGGCAGGAGAGTAAAGACTGCACCAGGAACCCCACAGTAGGACTGAAAGGATGGTGCATTTGATTTAGATCTAAGAAAAACCCTGGTCAACAGGAAACTTTGCTGGCTATGGTGGCTCAATGTCTATCCTAGCACTTGGGAGGCTGAGAAAGGAGGATTGTCAGGAGTTCAAGGCCAGCCTGGGCCACAGAGATCCCATCTCAAAAAAGCAGCCGGGTGTGGTGGTACATGCCTTTAATCCTAGTACTCGGGAGTCAGAAGCAGGCAGATCTCTGAGCCTTGTCTTCATAGTGAGTTCCAGGACTGCTGGGGTTAAAGGGAAACCCTGTCTCAAAAAAGACAAAACAAAGGCTGGGCGTGGTGGCACACGCCTTTAATCCCAGCACTTGGGAGGCAGAGGCAGGCGGATCTTTGTGAATTTAAAGCCAGCCTGGTCTACATAGTGAGTTCCAGGACAGCTGGGGCTACAAGGAGACCCTGTCTCAAAAAGACAAAAAACAAAACAAACAAAATAACAAAAAAAGACAAAACAACCCCCCCCCCGAAAAAAACCCCACAAAAGATAAAGCCAAGTGTGATAGAACATGCCTATAATCTCAACACTTGAGGCAGAGGTAGGAGGATCAAGAATTCAAGGTTATCCTTGGCTATATAGTAAGTTGGAGGCCAGCTTAGGCTATGAGAGACCCTCATCTCAAACAAACAAATACAACAATGAAAAAGCCAGGAATCTTTCCCAGCTGCCAGGGTTGGGACCTGGGGGCTTGTGATCATAACCTTGGCATGCTCCCTGGCATGCTCCTGGATCTCTTTGCCAGGTTGCAGAAAAGAAAAAAAAGTGAAAGGGGGCCCAAGTCTATCCAAGTGGCTAGTGCCACAAGTGAGAAAACATCTATGCATTCAGCCATGCTTCCTGAGGGCCTACCAGAAACCAGGATCTATGCTGGGCCAGGGTCAAGGAATGAAGGAAAGTGTCACTGTCCTGTGGCAGCCCCCTCAGTCTCCAGATCCCTCTCATCTCTGGTTCTGGGCAGTGAGGCAGTTCTTGCATGCTTGGTAGTCTCTGGTTATATGGCTCTGTGACAGGGCCAGATGGAGGTGCCAACTTCCACCCACAACACCTAGGCCCTGAGAGGACAAAGGTAGCAGAGCCTGGAGCCTGGGCAGTCTGTATAGGAAGTTTCAACTTTGCTTCCTTTTCTTGATTTGGATCCAGAAGGAAAATAAAACCCCCAGCATAAGCAGCTGGGGGCAAAAAAAGCTGTTTACAAAGCAGACCTTCATTCTAGTCTAGAAATAGGCAACAGGGGCTTGAGAGATTGTCTTTGCAGTCTTGGTGCCCTACAAGCCCAGGGACCACGCCAGCTCCCCTGAAACTGGTCACCTTTTCTCTCTTCATTTCCTCAATCCTGTTCTGAAAAGCCCATCTCAAACAGATCCTTAGGGGCCTGCAGAGACAACAAACACCTCATTTCTTCCATGTGAGGAAGTCATGGGATTCAGAAAGGCAGAAAAACCTTCCCAGGGTCACACAGCTTTAAAAGAAAATTCAGGGCCAGGTACAGGTCTCCTGACTCAGGCTTGCTCAACCACTTCCCAAGCTGTGTGACCACAGTCACGTCCCCTCTTCTCATTAAATCTTAGTTTCAAGCCAGGCATGGTGGCACATGCCTTTAATCCCACCACTCGGGAAGTAGAGGCAGGTGGGTCTCTGTGAGTTTGAGGCCAGCCTGGTCTACATAGTGAGTTCTAGGCCAGCCAGGCAGCTAGGGTTACATAAGTGAGATGCTGTCTTAAAAAACAAAACAAAAAACTTGGTTCTTCTTGCAGTGCTCACTTCCCAGGGGCGAGAAAAGAATCAAGTAAGATGATGTGGGGCTGGAAAGATGGCTCAGCAGTTAAGAATACTGGTTGTTCTTGAAGAAGACCTGGGTTCGAATCCCAGCACCTACGTGGACGCTAACAATTATCCATAACTCGTTCCAGGGCATCCAACAGCCTCTTCTGTCTCTCTGTGGGCACTGCACGACGTGTGCACTTACCTACATTCAGACAATACACACATACACATAAAAATAGCTCCAGTTCCAGGGGAATCTGAAGCCCTCTTCTGACCTCTGTGGCATTGTACAACATGGGTACACTCACATGCAGGCAATACACTCATACACATAAAATAAAAATAATATATAAAATATTTTAAAAATAAGTAAAATATTAAAAAAGAAAAATAAGATGATGTGGAGAAGCTGGGCATAGTGCCACACACTGTAATCCCAGTGCTTGAGCGATAAAAATAGAAAGATAAGGGGTTCAAGAGCATACTTGGCTACATAGAGACAAAACTAAAAACAAAACCCCAAACAGACAGACAAAAAAAACAATGAAAAAAGAAAACATAAAAGATACAGAAGTGGACCCAGCATCTTCTGGCTCAATAAAATGAATTCTGTTTCTTTGACGTGTCAGTCTTACATGTTAATATGCTCTGTGCTTCTCAAGAGGCAGATAAAATGCAGACATTTCTGGTCATAGAACCTTTGCTGAGGAAAAGCACTTGTTATCTTCCAGTGTACGGTGGAACAGTTCAAAGGAGTTTGGGGATCTCACAGCTTATGCACATACCTTCCTTCACTGACTAGGATACACATACCTTTAGCAAGGGGCCTGGTGTTTAATCAACAGCTATCCTCTACCCTGGGTCACCCTCCTAACAGATTTTCACTTTTTTTTTGCTTGTTTGTTTTGAAACAGGATCTCATGATGTAGCTCAGGCTGGCCTCAAACTCTAAATCCTCCTGTCTCAGCCTCTGAAGTGCTGGGACTGTGTGACCTACTAGGTCCAGTTCAGATGCTCATGTTCAGATCTTTCTAACTTTTCATTCCACATTATAGCCTCAAGACCTGGCCCTGTGACTCAGTTCTACTGATGAGACATGAGAAGAATCTGGAAACTTCTGGGCAAGCTGTTAAGAGACAGGGATTGGTGATGTGGTTCATTGGTAGACCACTTGCTCAGTTTGTGCAAGGCCCTAATAAAAGATAAGAGATAGGAACACCTAGTCTGGGCTTTCTCTTGGCATTATGATTTCTGGAAGCTAGAGTCCAAATAGCTGCAGCCCCTTTAGAACCCCAAAGGACCACTTGATCTTCAAGCCAATGCCCCAAAAGACTACAGAAATTTGGTGTATGTTACCAAACAAATATCATGGGCTAACCAAGCCCCTCTCTGCCTCCTGCAGCTTGTTGTGTGAAGAGGAATGGATGCCCCCCACTGCCCCTGCTACCAAAGCTGTTGTATGCAAAAGTACACACAGGTATGATTTGCCTTATGCTACTTAACTTCCCACCTGCTACCTGAGGGCAGAGACTCAGCTTCCCACATTTCCCTGATTAGGACAGGTGTTCCTGTTGAACTCCTGATGCACCTAAGACTTGCTTGTTTAATGGTTTTTCTCACGGTCTCTGCCCTTTGAGGGCAAAGCCCAGGTGCCCTACTCACCCTGTTTCCTTGGTGTCTTGCACAGGATCTGGTGCTAGTAAATCACTTAATAAATATTTGCTGAGTGAGTAAATACTGAACACATGAACAGAGGCTTTGCCTCTGCAATCCCTGCCCCTGAGCTGCCCAGAAGAGTGGGATTGGTAAACACTGGTCATCTAGTCTTCGCTGGCAGCCAGAGTGTCCCAGGAATGAGGCACACTCCTCAGAGCACCTGGCTACTTCATACTTCAGCCTTTCTGATGACCCTGACAGCTGGGAGCAGCCCCCTGCCAAGTGCTCACAGGTGACCTACAGTCTAGGTTGGGGTTAGGCGTGCCCTGTGCAAATAACAGATGAAGGTCAAGGGGAAACAGATGCTAAGCTCTGTGGAGGGACCTACCAATCAGGCTCCCTGGGCTGAAAAGGTGTAAAACTTTCTGTTAGCCTAGGGGACCCTGTTTGGTCCTCCCTCACAGCAGCCACAGATGGGGGATAATAATGCTACCTGGGATCTACAGGTGTCACAATGTGAGTGACTAAGCAGTTTGCTAGGGCTTCCTGTTCATCCAGATGGCTCCAGAGCTTCCTTGGGCCTGCTCCCTAGGCTCTCAGCCAGGAAGCATCTGGCATGGTACAGCCTATGGAAGGGGAACAACCTTGGGCCCTAACTGAAGTAGCAACTGACACTTCTGCCCTGGGGTTCTTATCAGAAGAGGGCCACAAGAATGGCAGCCTCTTCTCCTTCTTGACCCCCTTGCTCCATCATTACAATGGTGACAGCATGAGCTGCAGGATTTCTGGGTTCCATGAACCAACACCACTATGGAAGTTTGATACAGAGACTAACGTCTTTTGGGGGCCATTCTTCACTTGGCTGTCATTCTCTCTGCCACCATTACTGACACCTGATCCTTCCCAAGGGTAGGATTCCAAAGCTGGTGATTTATTTTCATTTCTTTGTTTTTGAGGCAGGGTCTTACCTGAAGCCCAGGCTGGGTTGGAACTCACTATGAAGTCCAGAAAATCCTCCTAGCTCAGCCTCTTGAGTGCTGGGATTAAAGGCATGAGCCACCATGCTCAGTCTAGGTGACTGTTTTTTTTTTTTTTTGTCTTTTTTGAGACAGGGTCTTCCTAGAGCCCCAGCTGTCCTGGAACTCACTATGTAGACCAGGCTGGCCTTGAACTCACAGAGATCTGCCTGTCTCTGCCTCCCAAGTGCTGAGACTACAGGCATGTGCCACCACGCCCGGCCGACTTTTTTTTTTAAAGACAGGGTCTCACTATGTAACCCTGGCTGGTCTGGAATTCTCTACATAGACCAGGTTGGCCTCAAACTCACAAAGTGCTGCCTACCTCTGCCCCTCAGGTACTGGGATTAAAGGCATGCATCACCACGCATGGCTTGGATGACCTTTCCAAAAATTTAAAACTCCAGAGTTCATGGGTGCTTTACCACACTCACAAATGGCCTTAGAGCCACTTTCCTACTGCTCACTCTGCTAGGGAAGTTGCTTCTCTGCTTTGTAGAACTGACTCCTGCACATCCTTCAGCTTTCAGTCACTTTCTCAGAGGAGACTTCCTGTCTGGACTGAAGCCTCTACCAAAGGCCAGGAGCTTGCCTACCTCCACCTTGTAGCACCTGTAATATCTATGTGATGCTGCTTGTTTGATGAGCTGAAAAATGCAAACTCCACATGGACGTGGGCTGTGTCTGCTTCACACCCCACTACAGCTCCAGAACCAAATTAATCCAGGGCCTTGAATCTAAGGCTGTAAGTGCCAGGTAAATATTTGCTGAATGAATGAATAGGTCACGAATGGATTTTTCTATGCTGAAAAAGTAGGAAGGACATAAACTAAAAAAAAGGGCCTTGGGGCTGGTGAGATGGCTCAGTGGTTAAGAAGACTGGTTGTTCTTGCAGAAGACCAGGGTTTGAATCCCAGCACCCACATGGCAGCTAACAACTGTCCATAACCCCAGTTCCAGGGGATCTGACAGCCTCATCTGTCCTCCACGGGCATTGCACAACATGGTGTACTTACCTACATGCAGGCAATACACTCATACACATAAAATAAAAATAATAAATTAAAAAAAGGCCCTAAAATGGAATTTTTTTACCCTTAGAAAAGCTCACTAGTGTGAATCCTTAATTTTCTTATTTTGTCACAGCCTAGAGACAATCAGGCCAATGAGTAGCTTCTGAAAAGCACTATCTAGCTCTACAACCCAGTGTCAATGGTCCACATATCAAAAGATAATAGGAAGAAAAAAGGGGACGGATTTGACCCCCTGGCCTTTTGCCACCAACAAGGAGATTTCACTAACAGCCTTCCCCACATAGCTGGAGCCTGAAGTACATCATTAAAGAACCTGCTCCTGCAGGCTGGCAGTGTGCAAGGCCAGGCTTCAAAAGGACCCTGGAATGGAATGCCCATGACTAGTTCTGTAAAGACAGGTCTTTGCTTTCCTTCCACACCTCCATAATTGGAGTGTAGAGCCCTGCGTCCTGCTATACTCACCTTCTCCCCTTGTGTACTCGGCTCAGGTCCACTGAGTCCCTGCTGAACACATCAAATTCATCATTCTGGAAGACGTTGTGACGAGATGTCAGCAGGGGTGTGGGGTCCGGCTTCACTTGTCTGAGGGCCACAGCACAGAAATCAACTGAAAGAGCCCTGACTGCTGAACCTACCTGTACCTCATGGCCCCACTATGTTCTACCCATCAGATTGTTCACTCTATTTCAAAAGCTACCCCTAGGACATAAGCTGAAGACCTTTAATGGGAGAGACAAGGTTCTGCCTGACCTGGCTCCTGGTATGAGTCCACAGTCACACCTCAAAGCACCCCCTCATTCCCCGTGTGCCAGGCATATCAGTTTCTGTTTCTTCAAAGCTCCATTCCTCATTTCATGCTCACAATGCCCCTGTGAGACAGGGAGTCATAGGTTACTCAACTCCCCACCTCTCTCTGCTTGTTTTTGGTATTAGGGATATAATCTACAACTTTGCACATGCTTAGTATGTGCTTTTCCACTGAGCTACACCCTAGGCTCCCAATTTACCTCCTTGTGCCTCAGCACTGTCAAGGGTAAAATGGAGCACAAAGAGGCTGAGAAATGTGTACAAAGGCACAAAGCTAACTTCATTCATTCATTCATTCATTTGGCAAATATTATTTGTTTATATAAGAAACATCCATTTGTAGTCCTGTTCCTGCTGTCCTGTGAGGGTTTTGGGGCAACCATGGGCCAAACCCACACCATTCAGCACAGAGAAAGTGAACAGCTTTGGCCATCCTAACTTAGAAATCTGCTGGGAATGTGGGAAGGATGGGACAGGTCAGAAACTTAGGAATTCTGAAGGGCTTGGCAGTCCTGTCACATCACTAGTCTCCAATAAGTCTTCCTACAAGGTCCTGTAGGGACACCTGGCTGTATGCTGAGAACCTCTGTAGGCCCCCAGTTTTCTTTCTCTGAAGAGAGCACTAGTTCAAACTGTTGGGAAACACTGCTGTGAAGAAGGAGCAAGCTGAGTCCTGGGCTCTGGGGAAAGAGAATGGCAGGCAGGGAAAGGGGACCCTTACCAAACTGTTTCTCCTACCTGTCTAGGCTGCGGTCCAGCTGGCTGAGGGTGGGGGCCAGCCGCTCCTCCAGTATGTTGTTGATCACCTGCTCTGAGTCGTAGCTGTAGTGTTCCAGGCAGGCCAGGATGAAGCCTTCCCCAAGGTCTGGCAGTAGGTCCTTCACTTGGGAGATGAGTGAGTCCAGCTCCACACCACACACAGTAGGGCCCAGGGCAGCTGCTGCGCCCATGCACTGCAGTTAGAGCCAGAGTGATGGAGGGGATGGCTAAGTTGGGCAGATGAAAGGGCAAGAGTCCCCAGACAGCACTGGCCCTGACACCAGGGTCCCTGGCCCTGCCCCTCCTAGTTGTGGGATGTTAGCCAAGTGACTTAAATCTCTTGAGCTTCTGCTTTTCCCCTTTGTGAAAAGAGCTCTGTGATTTCCTGAGCTAACCCTGCCTGTATGATTTTGAGCACTGTGCTTCTGCTCTCTGAATGTGTTTTCTCCTTAGGAAATAGACACAGTACCATCTACCTCATGGAGTTGTTTCGAATGGTTCAATAAAGTGATGCACATTACCCACAGAGCACAGTACCTGGTGTGCATTAGAGCTTCCATAATGGCCATGTGTCAGCGATCAAGGTCCTTTCCCACCTCTACCAAGGTGACAGAATGGAGGGCAACAGCAACCACTGGCTAGATCATGTGGAGGTATAGCCCTTTTAGTAACATTCTTTTCAGTAAGGAGAATTCATTTTACATACTGCCAGATGTAGCTTCATTTTATAATGCTTTTTAAGGAAATTGGAAAATCAAAACAACAAAAGGCTGGGGGTATGGCTTAGTGATAGAGTACTTGTGCAACATGAGCAAAGTCCTGGGTTTGGTTCCCAGCAACAACGATGATCACGATGATAATAAAGATCCTCTATGAGGGCTGTAGAGACGGCTCAGCAGTTAAGAGTACTGGCTGCTCTTGCAGAGGACCTGGGTTCAATTCCCAGCACCCACATGGTGGCTAACAACTGCCTGTAACTCCAGTTCCAGGGAAATTCAACACCCTCTTCTGATCTCTGTGGACATTGCACAACATAGGCGCACTTATACACATGTAGGCATACATAAAAATAAAATACAATAAATTTTTTTTTTTTTTTTTTTAAAAACGATCTTCCATGACTCAGGTAAGAAGCCAAATGGGGAAGAAAGTGGGAAAAGATGGAGGAAGTTGTTCTCTGAGGCTCTAGGAGAATTATGGTGTCTGGGGTCTAACAGGAAGAATACTAGCATTATTAATGGGGCACTGGGGCCCAGATGAACTCAGAATGTTCCGTGAAGCAGCTTTAGGAATCCCAACAACTTTTTAGAAGTGGGTACCGCATCTATCCCTACTTACAGAGGAGGAACTAGGCTGGATGTAAGATACACAGTTGGCAGCAGAACAGGTCACCCTGAGCAGCCTGTCCTGAGTCTGTATGGTCTCCATGCCTGTACCCCACAGGCAGAGGTCCTGGGCTCCATGGCCATTTAGTACAGGCTTGGCCAGATCTGGAAAAGCCTGGAGAAGAAGCTCTAGATTGAAGGCTTCCTACCTTGTTCAGGAGCCCTGTGATTCTAGGGAGGCTAAGTAAGTTGGGCCAGGCACCACTCCAAGCTTTCATGAAAGGACCTCCACTTTGACCTGGGGCATGGAGAGGAGCCTAAGTAAGGAGTCTATACTTCACCTCTTATAGGGAAATAGGACCAGGCATGGTAGTGCATGCCTGTAATCCCAGTACTTGGAGGCTGAGATAGAAGGATTCAGTTCAAGGCTAGCCTGGACCACAGAGTGAGATACCTTGTCTCAAAACAACAGAAAGAAAGAACAAACCCCAGCTCCTAGGGTTTAAGGGCCTTGGTCTCTTCTCCTATCCAGTCTAGTACAATTGGCAGAGGCCCCACTAAACATAATATAACCAGCCCCATTGCTGGAGGCCATCAATCCTAAAAGAACCCTTTTCCCTGAAGGCAAGGAAAAGCAAGGGAGCTTGGTCATTCCATCTCTCAAGAGGTGGCCAGGAGGGACTGAGGAATTAGGGAAGGGAGCTTCAAGACACATACCTCCTCATCCTCCTCCGAGTTTTCCATGCCTGACGGCATTTCACTGACTAGCTCTGCTGTCATTGTGACTCTGTTATTAGGATCCTTGGTCCTGGATGGGTTTTTAATGTCCTTGACTCTCTGTCTGTCCATACCTTCCCACGCACTTTCCACAGCTTGTAGGATATAGGCAGTTCGAGTCTCGTCCCTACGAGGATGTGTTAAGGGCTCTTTTGCTCAGAACCCACCTCCCTAGCTCTGGGGCAGTATAACTTCTCAGTCCCTGTCTACCATCTGACCATGTGATTTTTTTCTAAGGGCCTGACCCAATGAGTGTCATGGGCCCCTGGGCTGTATGGAACTGCAGCCTAGACTACTGATACACATACCTTGAATACCAACACCTGCTGTTCAGCAGAGAGCAGCTCTGGGTTGATGGGGTTGGGGGTTACTGTCAGTGTCCTGGGTGTTTAGATGATCCAATAGCTACCTTTTTGCTCTGATGGCCAGGAGAGCCAACAGGAGCACTGTCACTGGACTTCCTATCCACCAAATGGCCCTCAGGAGGTCCCTGAGGCAGGACTGAATCTACTCTAGCAACAGAAATGGCTCACAGGCCAGCTCCTCCCTATTCCTCCTTTCTCTCTACTACCCTGGGTACTTATGGGCCAGAAATCTGACTTGTTTCCAATGCCATCTCTCTATTTCTATTCCAACCCCCCATGATCCATACAGGGATGTCTATAGCAGCCTTCTTAGGCCCCAGTGGTCCCCAGGCTAGGGCATTCTCTTCCCACAGCTGAATGGAGCTTTCCACAGTGTAGACAGCCCATGTCACTCCTGCTTCCCAGCCTTCCATACTCCCCAATGCTTATAGCATATTGCCCAAACTTCTTCAAAAGAGTCACACAAGGGCCTTAAACATGTCAGCACCAGTTCACCTGCCATATCCCCACCAGCCTCTTGTGAAGACCCCCTTTCCCACACACAGCCACACCCTGTACTCTGAACATGACACTGCAGGATTCTTCAAAGATCCAGTTTTCTGTCTTCCAGATTCTAGTAACACTCTTGAATTCACCCAGAGGTGAGGCCAGGCTATGTTCTGTTCCTTCTATTTTTGTCTTGGATGTCACTTTCATCTGATGCCTATTCTGGGTTCTGCTACATGAGGTGCTGTCTGACTTCCTCTCATATGACACTTTCTAACTGCCTGTTTATGTGTTTTTCTTATCTCTACAATGAGGTCCAAGAAGGTGGCTGGAGTTCACCTTGGTTACCCAGACCAGACCCTCAGAAGACATCTACAGAAAGTAGAATTCGCTTTGCCCCAAGCATCAGAGCAGTTATCTCTTCTAGAAAAAGAGGAACTGGGGCCTTAGCAGGCCTCTAGCAACAGCTGGCTAACCTTCATGTTCTGGGGCCAACCTCTCTCTGCCCCTCTGGGTCCCAGAAGGCCATGTCTGACCTGGACCAGCCCTGGCCCAGTGGGCTGTAGTAGGATACAAGACTGACGAGGCCTGCTGCAGCAAGCTGATATCTTCAGCCACAGGGAAGAGTGTGTCATAGTCCCGGAGGAACCTGAAGGGCAGAGCACAGAAAGGAGGGTCAGGGTTGGGGCTACAAGGACACCATCCTACTGCAGGCCACCCCATAGCTCTGCTACCCAACCAAAGCTCCAGACCACTGGGCCATGGAGAGCATGTATCAGGGGCTCACAATGTAAGGCATCATGGGGACTGGAGGGAGGGTCATGGGCCTGTCCCACAACTGTTCCCAGCTCAGCCCTATTCACCTCTTCTCCTGCAGCAAGGAGCTGAAGATCTGAAGGAACTCTTCAATGAAGCCCTGAATGTTGTCACAGCTGAAACAGAACATGAGGGCAGATAAGCCCATGTAATATAAGACTATCTGCAGGTCCTTTGCATGCTCACCCTGCTCTTCTGCAAGAGTCTGGCTAGTTGGAAAAATGCATTTTTTTTCTGAGTTTCCTATTGGAAACTCAAGGTTTAGCAAATGAAGAGCAAGGGAGGAGCCAAGGAAGGGTGATGAGAATGCACCTGCTGGGTGTGGAGACTGCTCCTTGGTGCTTACCTGCTCTCTAGGATGGGAAGGAGGCAGATTTGGTTCAGGATGATGTGAAACACCTCCATTAGCTTCTTCTTGGAATGGGAGAGCCTCTGCCACATGTCGCCCAGCAGCCTTTAAAGGCCAGGGAGAAGAGAAGTAGACTTATGAGACAGAAGGCACCATGAAACTTCTTCCAGCACAGCTGAGGTAGTCTTACAGGTCATCTTGGGAGCAGTTGAGAAAAGGCTATAGATAGTGAGTAGCTATCTGGCTTTAGGGCCACTTCTCAGTTAAAAAGAGGGTCAGAAACAGCAAGGTCAGTTACCAAGAGCTTGAAGCAACTGAGGTAAAGGAGAGGGCTTCAAGGCAGGGACTAGCCATCCTAGTAACTACCATACCAGGATTTGGGGTGTGGGGGGAACTGAGTAAATGGACTTAGTTGTCAAGCAAGACTCTGAGACCAATGTCCTTAGTGCACTTAGTATTTAAATAGGTCCTCACACAAATCCTCACAGAGTACATATTTTTAAAAAACCTTAAGGGCTGGCCAGGCATGGTGGCATACACCTTTAATCCCAGCTGTCGGGAGGCAGAGGCAGGTGGATCTCTGTGAGTTCAAGGCCAGCCTGGTCTACATAGTGAGTTCCAGGACAGCTGGGGCTACAGGGAGACCCTGGCTCACAAAAAAAAAAAAAAAAAAAAAAACCAAAAAAAACCCACCAAAAAACCTTAAGGGCTAGGGGCACAGCTCAGCATTAGAACATGTGCTTAACATGCACAAGATCCCAACTTCACTGCACCACATATAAAAATAAAATTAAGACCTCAGGAAAACAAAACAGGTCAGAAGACATAGAACTAGAAGCCCAAGCTGTCCTGGTCCTTGGTCCCACCCTTTGTCCTAGCAGTGAGGATGCCACAGCTGTGACGGCCCAGCCTGTGTGCTGGCTTCCCTTTCCCATGCAACATTCTTAGTTTTGTCCCTGCCTCACTTGCTGTCTTCAGGTCTCCTCTTCTTGACTGCAGACTCCATTTCAGGAATTGCCACTTCATAAAAGGAAGCTAGCCTACAGAAGCAAACATGGGTAAAATGCCAGATTAATTCATAAATACCATATTTTGATAGAATAGGAAAGCTAATCCAAGAGAGCAGAAAGGCTCATTTTCCCCTCATAACCCTTTTGTTTTAATGCATGTATGCATTCATGTGCGTGTGGAGGCCAGAGAATAACTTTAGGTATCATTCTTCAGGAAAGCTGTCTGTCTCCTTTGAGACAGGGTCTCTCATTGGCCTGATGCTCACCAATTAGGTTAGGCTGGCTGGCCAGAGAGTTCCAGAGATTCTCCCATCTTTGCTCCTCAGCACTGGTATTACAAGAGAGTGATACCACACCCAACATTTTACACGGGTTCTGGGAGGATCAAACTCAGGTCTTTTTAAAATTTTTTTGTGTTTTTTAATATTTTTATTGGGGGCTGGAGAGGTAGCTCAGCGATTAAGAGCAATGGCTGCTCTTGCAGGGGACCCAGGTTCAGTTCTCAGCACCCACCTGGTGCCTAACAACTGTCCATAATGCCTGTTCCAGGGGAATCCAACATCCTCTTCTAATCTCCTAGGGCACTGCACAACATGGGTGCACTCACATACATGCAGTCAATACATATGCTGAGCCATTCTCCAGCCCCCTTTTTTGTTTTTTTTTGAGACAGGATCTCCCTGTAGACATAGTTATCCTGGAACTTGCTATATCGACCAGGCTGGACTCGATCTCACAGAGATCCATGTGCCTCTCTGCCTCCCAAGTTAAAGGCATGTACTACCATGACTGGATCAAACTCAGGTCTTTCATATTGCTTTACTGACTCAGCCATCCCCCAACGCCCCCCCATCTCATAACCATTTTCTGGGACTATCTAGGGGCTTTCCTGAGTCCACCCCAGAATGATGCACTATGCTAGCCTCACCTGTTGGCTATGTGTATTCTACATAGCAACCAGAGGGTTACACAGGACTCCCTGGGGTTTGTGAAACACACACAAGATTACCTTCCTTCTTGCTCAAAATTTGCCAGTTTTATGAGCACTGAAATATACATTTACAAACAACCTTTTTCACTTTAGTTATAAAATACGAAGAAAAAGTTTTGATTATTTGGAAAAAGCATGACTTGGAATCTCTACAAATTGTTTTCATGGGACAATGTCAATACAATATATTTATTCAAAAAGGGCTAAATATGCTTAAGACTTACATATTCATATGTTCTACATACGTTTTGTCAACTAAGACTGTTAGTATGCTTTCTATAATACTTATAAAATTGGAAGTTATCAGCTAGGTGTGGTAGCTCATGTTTATAGTTCTAGCATTCAGGTTGCTGAGGAAGGAGGATCACAAATTGTACTCCAGCTTGGACTATATAGCAAGATCCTGTCTCAAAGGCAAAATAAGAATTATATATACACGTTATGAATTTGGTGCAGTGATGTATGACTATAGTTAGTTCTAGCTACTTTGGAGGCTGAGGCGGGAAGATGGCTTAAGCCCAAGAGTTGAGACCAGCTTGGGCAATGTAGAGAGGCAGCTGTCCTTTTCGTTTGCATCTCCCTGTGCTCCTTATCCACTCACAGCATTCCAGGCCCACCTCCTCTCTGTGTACTTCATAGCCATGCTCACCCACAGGATTCTTCCTTCTGGAGACCAGATACACTGCACAGAGAACATGTTGTCCTGACAACTGACAGAGCAGTTGCCTTTTTTCTGTGGTGTAATTCTTCCTCCAAACATCTTAAGCTTCCTAAAGCCAGAGATACACTGTACATGCCTAGGGTAGCGTTGAATTTATGCAAGTGTTCTGCAAACATGGGCCTGTTCTTTGGCTATCTTCTGGCAACATATACCTCACTATAGTACTATATGTGGCAGAAGGCAACTAAGCCAAAAGAGGCAGGCCCTACTAGACATAGGATCTGCAGAGGCCAGAGAGGGCAGTTTGGCCCAAATTGGTTCAACTCTTGCCAGGCTATGTTGTTGGTGGGAGGGAAGAACCCCTATGGAAGGTAATTTGGCAAGATCTATGAGAATTAAAGATACACATACCATCTGTTCCTCAATTCTACCCCTAGGGATTAATCCTCAAATATGCTTGCAAAAGTACAAAGTAATGTATGTACAAAGTCATTATTTTAAAATAGGAAACAACTGAGGAAAAAAAAAAAAACAAACTAAAGGTCTGTCTCTGGTGTCTAGCATGCCATATGTACAATGCTGTGCAGTCATACTAAAGATAGAGGGTACTGACATACAGCTGAAGCACTGCTGAGTGAGAAACTGAAATGTAAATGGTATGGATAGTCATCATAACAGGCCAGCATTCAACTCCTTTTTTCATATTTTATGTATTATTTTTATTTTATGCATATGTATGTATTGCCTGGGTGTAGGTAAGTGCACCCGTGTCGTGCAATGCCCGTGGAGGACAGAAGAGGCTGTTGGATCCCCTGGAACTGGAGTTATGGACAATTGTTTGCCATGTGGGTGCTAGGATTTGAATCCGGGTCTTCTGCAAGAACAACCAGTGTCCTTTACCCACTGAGCCATCTCCATCCCCTCAACTACTTTCTTCCACCTTGTTTGAGAGACGGTCTCTTCTTTTCTGCTGATGCATATGGCAGGTTAGCTAGCTGAGGTACTTGGGGCTTCTGTCTCCATCCCTCATCTCTCATCTCCCAGTAGGAATACCGGGATTACAGACCTGTTACTGTGTCTGGTTTTTACAAGAGTTTTGGGGATTTGAACTTAGCTTCTCACACTTATGCAGCAAATGCTTACCCACTGAACCATCTCCCCAGGCCCAGAATTCAATCTTTTTTTTTTTTTTTTTGGTCTTTTTGAGACAGGGTCTCCCAGCTGGCCTGGAACTCACTATGTAGACCAGGCTGGCCTTGAACTCATAGAGATCCGTCTGCCTCTGCCTCCTGAGTGCTGGGATTAAAGGCATGCACCACTACACCTGGCTAGAATTCAATTTTTAAAAAGAGGAGTGGGGCTGGGAGTATAGCTCACTGGTAAGAGTCCCTACCTATCATTTGTAAGGCCCTGGGGTCCATTCCTAGGATTGCAAAAGCAAAGAGGGGTGGGGTTTGTAGTGTGCAAATTTTCCTATACATGGATATCTCTGGAAAATCCCATCAAAAACTAGTGACTGTGTTTATATGTGAGGGACAGAACTAGACAAAGGGGAAAGGAGACTGTTCACTAGGTATTTTACATTTATTATTTCATTTTATTGTAAAAATTTATTTATTTTTATTTTTTGTGTATGAGTGTTTTGCCTGCATGTAAGTGTACTTGTGTTGTGCAATGCCTGGGGAGGGCAGAAGAGGGCATCAGATCCCCTGGAACTGGAGTTATAAGGTTGTTGGTCACCATGTGGGTGCTGGGAACCAAACTCAGGTCTTCCACAAGAACAGCCAATGCTCTTAACTACTGAGTCATATTTTATATTTTTAAAAAACAAGATCTATTTTTGTTCATGCATATGTGTGTAAGTGTATGCTACATGTGTGAGGGTGTCCATAGAGGTCAGAAGAGGACACTGGATCTCCTGGAGCTAGAGTTACAGGCTGTTGTGTGCTGCCAGACCTGGGTGCTGGAAAACTGGGTTCTCAGGAAGAGCAGTAAGCGCTCTTCAATGAGCCATCACTCTAGCCCCATGTAAGGGTACTACTGATTCACAAAATTCAAGAGCAGACACAGCACACTTGTATACACTGTGGAGACATGAAAGGAAGGAGGAGGAAGCTGTTATGAGATGGTTGAGTAAGTGAAAGAGCTATTTGGGTAAGTGTGACCCCTACCCAGGGCTTTTGGGACTGGGGTTGTGGTGGTTAGCAGAGGGTTTCCCAGCCTGCAGCACAGGCTGGAATAGGCTGTACCAGCCACAAGCTGTATGGGCGCCGAAGATAGTGCTTCCCTTTCTTCCCCATACTCTGAGATGGGTGGGGACTCTTCCACTTCTACTGTTCCTTGCAGGAAAAATCCGATCTTTTGAAACGTACCCACAGACTCCCTCAGAAGCCATCTATGCCTGGCTGGGGAGGTAGTGGACAAAATGGGAAAATGTTTAAAGTAAATGAAAACACTCAGAGCACAAAATTCTAAGAGCAGTATAATCCCTAAGGGTGATTTCAGTTTCTTGCTTTCTATCTTATCTAAATTTCCTATTAGCACATGCTCTTTTATTATGCAAAAAAAAATATATATATATATATTTTTCTTCAAAGTGGAAAGCTGTAGTCTTGTCCCAAGCTCTTTCTTCTGTGGAGAATGCTGATCAGCACTTTATTCTAATGATCTCTGAGAGGCTGATCAATCCCAAATGTGAGTCTCACAAGCAGAGGAGTCAAAGGACCAGCTGCTGTCTCTGGCACATGTCAGTGCTAGATAAATGTTTTGTTGAATGGGTAAGTAAGTGACAGAGTGGAAAGATAGATGGATGGGTAAATGGAGTTGGGCACCTCCCAGAAGCTACTGAAAATGGTTGGAAGATGCCTGGCATGAGCAACAGCCACAGGCCACTGAGAATGGGCCAGTACTTGTTGCCAGGTAACGAGCAGGCTGCCAGCCCCTTCACACTAGCTTTAGAAAGCTCAGGCCCATGTCTCCCATTTTCACTTCATAGTAAGAAATTCATAGTGTTAAGTGGGAAAAAGTCTCCCTCCTTGCTATAGGCTTTCCGCTGTCCCCAGCTCTTCTTCATTTCAGCAGGATCTTCCTATGGCTCCTTTAGACTAAAGCGTCCAATGGTTACCACTGCCTACAGAATAAAGGCCCCACCCCTGCCAGCTCTTCCCACTCTCCACAATCTGGCTTTTACCAGTGGACGTCTCTTTGTTATTGGTTCCTTTTCCTGCTGTCATGAGGTCCTCAACCCTGTTTCAGGTCACATTCTATTCCCTGTTCTCTTCAGAGCATAATCTGGCCTTTTTATATAATTCATGTCCTCAATGCTCTTCCTGTCTAGAACAGTTTGATCTTTTTATTTATTTATTTTTGGTCTTTTTGAGACAGGGTCTCTCTGTAGCCGTAGCTGGCCTGCAACTCACTATATAGACCAGGCTTGGCCTTGAACTCAGAGATTGGCCTGCCTCTGCCTCCCAAGTGCTGGGGTTAAAGGCATGTGCTACCACACCTGGCATTAAAATTTATTTTTATTTTATGTGTATGAATGTTATACCTGCATGTATGTAAATGCACCAAAGTCGTGTAGTGTCTGTAGAGGACAGAAGAGGGCACTGGATTCCCTGGAACTAGAGTTACAGATGGTTGTTAGTTGTCACATGGGTGCTGGGAATCAAACCCAGGTCCTCTGCAAGAGCAGCCAGTGCTGTTAACCCCTGAGTCTTTTTTTTTTCCTTTTCTAAGACTGGCTCTAGTTGTGTTGACTAAGCTGGCCTCAAATTCTGGGGCTCAAGTGTTCCTCTTACCTCAGCTTCCTGAGTAGCTAGGATGGCAGGAATAGCCACTGTGCCAGTTTCCTGCTCACCATTCAAGACTGTTTTTAAGGAGTCATTTTCCTTCTACCCCACCCCCCTCAGCAGGAAGGAGTACCTTACTGGTTCCTCATCAGGCTAGTTCTTGTTGGCTGTCACTCTCATGATGAGGCACACAAAACAAAGCAGACTTGAAACTGTCTTTTTCCTGCTGTGTTTATCCCCTCGCCTGACCCTACTCCTAGCCCAAACTGGGGATGCTTCTAAAAATGAAGGCTCCTATTATCTGTGCTCCTTACTATGCTTTCCCAGGCTGGTAGAGGTACTAGTACAGTCTAAAAACCAAGTCAATAAGCGTCTGAATGAAATGTGGACCAGAGCCACTACTTCAACAGCCAGAATGTCCACTGTACCTGTAACAGAAGTCATGTTTTTGGAAGGTCTGGCAAGCCAAAGGGAAGATATCCAGAAAGGCCCAGAGTGTAGTGCAGGTATCACACAGGTAGAGAACAATGTCCTTGAATTCCTATTGCCAAGAGAAGACATTGTATTATTCTCCTTTGTCCCTACAGACAGCTCTGCAGAGGGCTCAAGATATAACTGACAAAGGTAGTGTTCCCAGCAGGCAGGGTGTTGCTTGAGAGTAATAGGACAATGGAGGCCCCAGAAACAGCCTGGCTGGTTCATCTCTTATGAGGGCAATCTGGGACACTTAACCTCAGGGTTTGCCACTGTACTTCTAGTGGTCTACACTCAATGATGGCTAAGGTCATTTGTAACTCTAACATGATCTCTCTTCTATGCTGAAGGAAAATCAACCCCCTGAATCTGAACACTGGGCCCAGAGAAAGATCACATAACCTGGTGCAGACAGGAATAGCAAGCTCACACTTCCCTCACATTTTGAAGAGGGTACATAGGACACAGGGTACTTGCTCATCTGCCTTGCTGCTTCTTATGCCAACTTAAGGAGCAGGCTGGGTAGCTCTCAGGATTTCCATGACAGATAAGGAAACTGAGGCTCAGAGGGCTAAGATGATTTGCTTCTACAGTTCCTGGCACGTGTTCTTCTGAAACACTTGCTTAACGATTTTTTTCCCACCAGATGGCAAATGCCAAGAGGGTGGTTCACAGCTGCCACATCCCTGCTGTCTCTTGTGCACAGCACCAGGGCTCCTTAAATGTTCACTGTCTGTATGTCATTCTCATTAGGTATTCTCAGACAGGCACTGTGTCTGCTTTTGTTTATTGCTTTACCCCCAGGCTCAGCATTGGACCTAGCACATACTGGGGATGGGATCCTTCAATATAATTCATTGAACCAACGACTGGTTTAAGAAAAGGGCCTGTTGAGCAGACCTACGTGAAGACTAGACCCAGCCCACTAAATTCTAGGGCCTTGTTCTTTCTAGTACTCCATGAAAATTTCAGAGAGAAACAAAGCCTGTTGAAAATCTACTTTAACCTATGGGACATGAAGAGATACATGTTAAGTTAAAGAAAGAAGCCAGGAGCAGGGGAAGAAACCACTGTACCCTATAGTAATCTTCCCAGCTCTGAGACATCCAGGCTTTGGCTGGAGGGACTCAGACAGAAGAAGCTGGGCTGGGGGGCAACCTCACCAGGAGGGGCATCTCGCTGGGGGTCAATCGACTCCTCTCCTCAAGCTTCTGGGGTGTGGTGCTGGGCCCATCCCCTTGCAAGCCACAATGCTGGAGAATATTGCTGAAGACCTAAGAAAGGCAAAAAAAAAAAAAAAAACAACAACAACAACAAAAAAGGGGCTCTTTTCCACATCCTGCTAAACAAACACCTATGACCACCACCCCACAAAGAGGAACAGGTCATCCAAAAACTGTTTTGGAACTCTGGGGACAGACCATGTTTCCAAGACACAGGATGAGACAATGACTTTTCAGAGTGGGGTCAGAGTAGACACTATGGATGGGGATGATGGAAGCATACTTACAGAATTATGGGGAGAATTAAATATACAACATAGAAGGCTGTGGGTGTGGCTCAGTGGCAGAGTGCTTGTCAAGTATTAAGTAAGGCCCTGAATTCAACATACACACACTATCAGCTGGGCATGGTAGCACACACCTTTAATTCTAACATTCAGAGGCAGAGGCAAGTGGATCTCTGTGAGTTCAAGGCCATCCTGGTCCTATATAGTGAGTTCCAGGTCAGCTGGGGCTACACAGAGACCCTGTGTCAAAAAGACAAATGAAAAACAAAAAATACTCATCAACACACACACACACACACACACACACACACACACACACACACGGAGCTAGCATATAAAATATGAAGTCCCAATGAAAAACAAAAAATACTCATCAA
>NW_008344750.1:2746861-2755350 GCF_000622305.1 Nannospalax galili | reverse complement strand
CACACACACACACACACACACACACACACACACACACACAGAGCTAGCATATAAAATATGAAGTCCCAACAATCCTGCATCTATGACTTGACTGAATAGACTGAGCAAATATATAGTAATGAACATCTAAGAAACACCTTCAGCAATACAGAATAGTCTTTTAAATTGCTTTGTAGATGGCTGCTTATGTATATAACACACACACACACACTCACACACACACAAGTAGCATATAAAATATGAAGTGCCAACAATCCTGCATCTATGACTTGACTGGATAGACTAAGCAAATATATGGTAATGAACATCAAAGAAATACCTTCAGCAATATAGAATAGTCTTTTAAATTGCTTTGTAGATGGCTACTTATGTATAGAATACACACAAACACACACACACACACACACACACACACACACACACACACACACAGTCTCGTATAGGCCAGACTCTCTTTGATCTCACTATGTAGCCAAGGACAATCTTGAACTCCTAATCCTCCTGCCTCTCTGTCCCAAGTACACAGATTTCAGGCATATGCTACCACACTCAGAGATTATGGGAGCTTCGTTATAACAAAAGACAAGTCAACAGTGAATGGAAAACAGAACCTGTCATAAAACTAAACAAGATACTGGTGTCAATTATTTATTTATTTATTTATTTATTTATTTATTTATTTATTTATTGTGGAGGTGCAGTATATGTGTGTGTTATGTGCATGGGCACCTATGTGGAAGTCAGAGGAGAATTTATAGGATTTCATTCTCTTCTTCTACCATGTGGGTTCTAGAGATTTAACTCCTTGGGCTTGGTGGCAGGTACCTTTACTGTTGAGCCATCTTGCCAGTCTATATTGTCTTTAATTAGGCTAGCATATAACTACCACAAAATTTACTTAAAACAAGTATGGGGGGGGAAATCTCTTTATCATGGAATTACAGGGTAATAGTAATATTCTTTATGACTTTTTATTTTTGTTTTTTTGTTTTGTTTTGCTTTTTTTTGAGATAGGGTCTTGTGATATAACCTAGACTAGCCTCAAATTCAAGACAATCTCCTGTCTTAATCTCCCAAGAGCTGGGAATACAGGCATGAGCCACCATGTCTCACTTCTTTCTGGTTTTTAACATTTCTCTTATTTTCTACAATGAACATTATTCTTTCATGAACTCGTTTTGAAAACCTTCAAAGTCCCTATTTGGGAAATACAGGTCTCTGAAAGGGATAACCCTTGGAGACATATGGCTCTTGGTAAATAACATAAGACGCAAGTCAAATTCTTTTTTGCATGAGTGCCAGACAACCCTTAGAGTTTAGTCCTGTTCAAGAGGGGCAAAGGGTGAACTCAAAGGGGTGTGGTCAAGGGTAGGACAAAGACTATCTGGGGAGATGGGTTCTCTCTTTCTCTCCTTCTTCCCTCTTTTCTTTCTCTCCTGCTAAGGACTGAACCCATGGGATTTGCACGTTAGGTTAGTACTTTACTACTCTGCTCTGCTCTGCTTTGAGTCTAGAGAGGGGGTGGACGACAAACATTTTTCCCTGGGTTCTTCAAACAGAGTCAAAAGACATCATCAAGTTGGGGAAGGGACCTCCTGGGAAAGGGCTAAGAGCTGGTACCTGAAGAATGGTAGGGATGGTTTCATCCAGGTCATTATAGTAACTTGGCTGCTGGATAAAGATGTTTCCTAGAAAGAGAAGGAAAAGGTAGGAAGTGGGGAGAGGTTGGGAGAGGTGGAGAGAACACATTATAAATGATTGGCAGCATGTTCTGTGACCTTTCTCCCTTTCCCTAAGCTTGTGTGGGGAAGACCTAGGATGAGTACTAGACTCAGTCCCAGCTGGCACTGAGCTTTGGCCTAGTTTAAAAACTTCCCTAGAGTTGGGAAAATAAGTTATTCAGCACAATTTAACTTTTAAAGTACCTCTGAGTTATGTAAAGGACTAGTCCTCATCAAACCAGCTAGTTCTGATATCCCCAGGGAGTAATCAAACTTGGGCACCGTGCTTCCTATCACAGCACTGGCTTTGGAAGTGGGAGTTCTGTCACCCAGGAACGGTAGGAACTATGATCCCTTTGCTCAATAAACCTAGATACAATAATTCAGGATTCTTGTCAGGCCACACCTCCAAAAATGTGAGAAGAGTCCAGGGAGAAATTTCTCTGGAAATCATCTCACTCTTTGCTTTTGAACACACTACCATCCCAATGTACCCTATTCCAAACAGGAGGCAAAAGAGGGACAGTTCCATTGAGATGGTGCCCATCGCCCAGTGTTTACTATTCTCCAACTGCTGCTGCTGTGTGTGTGTGGGGTAAGCATATGGTAGCTGGAACAGAAACCCAGTGTTCCTCTGTCCAAATGTTGAGGGAGGAAGAGAGGGAAGAGAATCACAGCTAGCTGGGGGGATGATGATGAGAAATACCAATGCCCTTAAGAGGTGGGGACCCTTCATCTCACTACAATCTTCTCCTCTCCAGCTGCTGGCCAGATGCTCTGAACCCCCTGCCCCTGAGGAGGTCTGGTATTTGCATGAATGCCAGATAACCCTTAGACTGCAGTCCTGTTCAAGCTGAGCAAAGGGTGAATTCTAAAGGGGGTGTGGCCAAGGGTAGGACAAAGAGACTATCTGGGGAGAGGAGTCTTCTCAGTGTCTCTGACTCTGCCTGCCTACCTTTGTGTCTCTCCTGCTTTGTATATGTGGGTTACAGCATGATATTAATAAGCCTGCAGGCCTGGCCTAGACCCAGAGTATCTAGACATGAAGAAACTCACATGTCAGCTAGAGCTGATGAGTAAGCAAGTCACTGGGTAGCTAGGCTTTCCATTAGCACAGTCCTGGATACCATTTTGTTCCTTAATTCCAGAAAGCTACTTTTTCAGCCCAGGGTCCCTTGCTCAGTGTTCCCACCTTCAAATAGGTGCTGACCCTGAAGCCTGTACACCTGGGCCACCTACAACTTCTTCCTCCACAACAGGCAAAGAATGCACAAGCCAACCCTCCACCAACCTCTGCTCCTCCTTGCCCCTCCTGTCCAGATCCTCCAGGGCAAGTCTGAACTCCTGACCATGATTCAAAACGCCTGGGAGATCTGGCCCCTGCTGGCATCCCAGGCTACCCTGTTCCCATGCCTGCATTTCAGCTCTCCCTTGAACGACCCTTAACTGCAGATAAGCTGTCTCTTCTGTTTGCCTACAATGAATTCCCAGAGCTCACCCCACCAAAGCATATGTATCACCACCTCTAGTCAGTGCCCGAGACAGACACTCCAGGACCACCATATGTTCTCCTTGGCATTCTGGCTACTTGGAATGAGGCAGACACTCTTAGAGCCTGCCAATATTAAGCTTGAGAAACAGAGGGTTTTTTTTTTTTTGCAAGCATCAAGATGGTTCAAATTTTGTAATCTATCCTTGGGGTCTTCTGAGCCTCTCTCCTCTTCTTTATCTGATTCCAATGGCAGTGAGGATCTCTCAAGCTTTTGACCCCTTAAAGACATAATAGGGGGCTAAAGAGATGGCCCAGCAATTAAAAGTACTTGCTGGTCTTACAGAAGACTTTTTTCAATTCCCAGTACCCACATGGCAGTTCACAGCTATCTACATGTAACTCCAGTTCTAGGGGCTACGACACCTTCTTCTAGGCTCTGTGGGCAGTAGGCACACACATGGTACACATACATACATGCAAGCAAAACACTCATATACATAAAAAATTAAATAAATAATAAATCATAAGAAATAATACAAAGGTAAGGGACAAGCAATGGAATCCTCTGAGCTCCCTCTTCTCAGATAAAAGCAATTCAGAAGCCCAGGGTGAATAGGAGATACTGCCAAACAGATCAGCAGGCCTACAAAAGAGCCTTGACCTCATTTCTTCCTGGTTTGCAAAGCAGCTCCAAGAGAGACTAACTGAAAGATCCTGCTTTCAAAAGGATACATGCTGATTCCCAGTGTCAACCTTGCCAGTTTATTAGAAAAGGGCAGGGTAAGAACTGGGCTCACAGGACAATCAGTCAGTTCACTTTCTCTTACTGCCTCTTCCTCATTAATTCTCTTACAAGTAATTGCTTTGCTCAAGAGTCTCTGTGGTACTGAAAGTAGAGGCTGTCCTTGTGCCTTCTACTTAAGGGTTGAAAAGAGTACTCTATACATGAGAGAAAGAGTATGTGTGGGGAACTGTAGCCTCCTTCTCTTTATCTGCTACCTACCTCTCTCTCTCCCCCTCCCCTTATTGAATCAATTTAAAGTCCTTAACCTGGTGGTCTGAAAATAGTTAAAAAATACTTGGTGGAGCCGGGTGTGATAGTGCATGCTTTTAATCCCAGCACTCAGGAGGCAGAGGCAGGTGGATCTCCGTGAGTTCAAGGCCAGCCTGGTCTATAGTGAGTTCTAGACTCTGTCTCAAAAAGACCAAAAAAAAAAAAAAAAAATCAAACAAACAAACAAAAAACTTGGTGGGCTGAAGATATGGTTCAGTGGGTAAGAGCAGTTACTACTCATACAGAGGACCCAGGTTTAGTTCCCAGAACCAACATGGTGGCTCAGAGTCATCTGCAATTCCAATTCTAGGGGATCCAAAGCCATCTTCTGGCCCCTGTGGGCACCAGGTATAAATGTGATACACTTACATAAATGTAGGTAAAACATTCATGCATATAAAAATAAACAAATTAAATGAATAAAAGTACTTGGAGTCAGGCACAGTGGTATATAACATCTCAGCATTTGGAAGGCAGAATCACGAGGAGATTGTCTTCAAGGCTAGCCTGGGCTACATAGCAACTTCCAGGCCAATCTGGGATACATAGTAAAAATCCATCTCAAAACAAAGCAAAACACAACAGCCATCTTGCACCTGACACACTTAACAGTGCCTTTGCTTCTACTTACAACCCATACCACTATATCCTGAATACTTTTTTTCTGCAATAAATACCAGTTCTCTCCAGAACCTTTAAGCCTTCTCTTTCCAGCTGACCTCACTGGGCTCTGCTCTGATCTGAATTCCAGATGTACTTTTCTGCTCCAGTAGTTAACCAGGTATCTACTTTCATACCCACATTGATGTGCCTGCTTTCCAGGGGCCTCCTGTGTCTGCCCTCCCTACATGCATGCTGCCTTAATAGGTTAACCTTGTCACTGGATGACTCCTCTCCCTGCTCCGAGCTCTTGGAGGCTTTATTGCCTCATCACAATAAGAGCTCATATGCACCAAGTGCTTGTGTCCTGCCAAGTGCAGTGCTGAGCATGCTGGTCACACTTTCTCCTATTTAATTCCACAACCACCCCAAGAAGAAGTCATACCTCTAGCCTTTCCTTTCTCTAGATGATAAAATGCAGTCTTAGAAAGACTCACTGACCTGTGGTCAAGTTGACATATCCAAGAACAGAGATGGGATGTGAAATGAGCAGTTCAACTTAGGGCCTGTCATAGCCATCGGGCAATACGATTCCCCAGAGGCTGAAACTTGGCATGGAGCCCTTCTTAACATGGCTCTAATCATGCCCTCCCTCCCCTGCCCCCTTCTATTGCTGTCCGATTGCAATGCTCCACTCTAACCAAACTGGTCTGATAACTATTTCCTAACCATGCCTTCTATTACTTATTCACCCTTTTCTCTAAGTCTATAGTAAAATCATGAAGGGGCTTAATTAGATTAGATTAATCAGGCAATAATTAGATTTGAACAAGAAACCACAGAGGACTTCAATGAAAAGACAGATTAGGGGCTGGAGAGAAGGCTCAGTGGTTAAGAACACTGGCTTTTCTTGCAGAAGACCCGGGTTCGAATCCCAGCACCCACATGGCAGCTAACAACTGTCTATAACTCCAGTTCCAGGGGATCCGACAGCCTCTTCTGACCTCTGTGGGCACTGCACAACACGGGTGCCCTTACCTACATGCAGGCAATACATGAATACACATAAATATAATAAATAAAATATTAAAAAGACATGCCAGGCATGGTGGCACACATTTTTAATCCCAGCACTTGGGAGGCAGAGGCAGGCAGATCTCTGTGAGTTTAAGGCCAACCTGGTCTACGTACTGAGTTCCAGGACAGCCTGGTCTATGTAGTGAGTTCCAGGACAACTGGGGCTACAGGGAGACCCTGTCTCAAAAAAACCAAAAAAAAAAAAAAAACAATAACAACAAAAAAACTGACATAAAATTTCATATATATTATGATCTAATATATTAAAGAAATATACATAGCTAGGCATGGTGGCACACACCTTTAATCCTAGTAGTTGGGAGGCAGAGGCAGGTGGATCTCTATGAGATCAAGGTCAGCCTGGCCTACGTAGTGAGTTCCAGGCCAGCTGGAGCTATAGGGAGACCCTGTCTTAAAAATTATTTTAAAAAGGGTAGAAAGATGGCTCAACAGTTAAGAGCACTGGCTGCTCTTACAGAGGACCCCAGTTTGATTCCTAGCATCAACATGGTGGCTAACAACCATCTGCAACTCCAGTTTCAGGGGATCCAACACCCTCTTCTGACCTCCATGGGCACTGAACAACATGGGTGTACTTACACACATGCAGGCAATACACTCATATACATAAAAAATAAAAATATCAATTTTTTAAATTATAAAAAATATATACAGAGAGAGAGAAGAGGTAGAGAGAAATGATTGAGTAAATAATCAATAGTTGCCACTTATAACTACCTGGTAATTGTTTTCCTGCTTCTTTAGTCTTTACTTGTGGGCTATTGTTATAGCTCAGTTGGAATAGTGCTTGCCTAACATGCACAAAGTTCTAGGTTTGATTCCCAGCACTGCATAAACAGGGCATGGCAGTAGCATATGTTTGTAATCCAATCCCAGCACTCAGGAGATGAAGGCTGGAGTACCTAAACGTAAGTTCATCTTAAACTAGAAGCAAGTTCAAGACCAGCCTGGGCTGTATTTGACTCTGGCTCAAACAAACACTCAAATTCTTATGAGTACAGTTTATCTTCTAAATTAATATATATTGCTCAGTGTGGTGGTAGCAGTGGTGATGCATTCCTGCAATCCTGGAGGTAAAGGCAATAGGACAGGGAGGGAGTTCAAGGCCAGTCTTACTATAGAGCAAGCTCAAGGCTAGTCTGGGCTATCTTGTCAATCAATCAATTAATCAAACATAGCTGGGAATGTAACTCTGTGGTAAGGCACTTGCCTAGCACGCATGAGGCCCTAGGTTCAATTCCCAGTACCACAAAAATAAATGAAGTCATATATTTATATACATTTATAAAATTTATAACATATATGTATATCTATTGTGTTTCTATTTATATACTTATGCTATATATATTTATAGTTATATATATGAAGTTATAAACTTTACATATATAAAACTTTCTTAAGGAAAGAAAGAAGGGAGGGAGGGGGAAAGGACTATCCCAAGGAATAACTCAGTTTTTCAGCTGTTTTTTTTTTAAAGATAGGGTTTCACTGGCTGTCTTGGAATGTGCTATATAGACCAGGCTGGCCTTGAACTGAGAGAGATCTGCCTGCTTCTACACCCAAGTACCACCATGCTCAGCCATTTTCTATTTTTTTTTAACTTAAAAAAATTTATTTATTATTTTTATGTGTATGTGTGTATTGCCTGCATGTTGGTAAGTGCACCTGTATCGTGCAATGCCCTTGGAGGTCAGAAGAGGCTGTCAGATCCCCTGGGACTGGAGTTATAGTTGTTAGCTGCCATGTGGTGCTGGGATTTGAACCCGGGTCTTCTGCAAGAACAAACAGTGCTCTTAACCACTGTGCCATCTCTCCAGCCCCCGTTTTCTAATTTTTGAGCGATGATTCACTATGTAGACTAAGCTAGCCTTGAACTCAGAAACATCCTGCCTCAGCCTTCCAAGTGCTGGCCAGTTTTGTAACCAGATATTTAGAAGACCGTGCAATAGTGTGAGGATGAGAAAAATTGGCAGGAGTGCTCAAGTGAACATCTCCCTGTTACAGGCCCAATTCAGGCAGGAATCAACTGGGACAATTCCTCTACAGCATCCTACCATCAATTCCATTTCTGAGTGAACTTGCCAGCCCACCTTCGCCTTAGGAGATCCAACTGTTAGTGTCCATTCTTTTCATAACCACAGTCTTCTCTGCTTTCAGCTCTGTTGTAAATCTGCCATTTGGGGGATTTTTAAATTTTTCGATCCTTGAAGCAGGGAACGAAAATAACAACAGTTCCAGGGTCTTCATAGCTTTAAGTTCTAGCATGGCTACTCATTAGTTACAAGGTTTCAGGCAAGTCCCTTATAGGACAACCTCAGTCTCCTCATCTGTAAATGGGGACAATGACAGCATTGATCCCAGAGAACTGCTATGAGGATCCAATGGAGAAATCAAATAGGAATGTGCATGTCATTACAGGACCATTCCAATGAAAACTAATGTGACTTCTGACTCTCTTTGCCAAAGCAAACTTCCTCATTCCTGCTACTGATTGACAACTGGCCTAACACTAAGACTTCCAGAT
>NW_008344750.1:2675055-2746807 GCF_000622305.1 Nannospalax galili | reverse complement strand
TCTCCCTATAGCCCCAGCTGGCCTGGAACTCGCTATGTAGACCAGGCTGGCATGGAACTCACAGAGATCCACCTGCCTCCCAAGTGCTGAAATTAAAGGTGTGCACCACCATGCTCAGCTGCTGTTCCTGTTCTTTTAGGCAGGGTCTGAATAGTCCAGGCTGACAGAGAACTCACTTTGTAGCCCAAGCTGGCCTCAAACTTCTTGCAACCCTCTTGCCTTAGCTTCCTGAGTGTAGATTCTTTTTTTTAGGACAGGTTTTTCTTGTAGCCCCAGCTGGCCTGGAGCTCACAGAGATCCACCTCCCTCTGCCTCCCAAGTGCTACAATTAAAGGCATGCACCACCATGCCTAGCCCAAGTGCAGATTCTTCAGGTACTCACTGTCTGGCACATTTCTGCTTTGTTTTTGTCTCTGCACCCAGTTACATCTTTATGATACTCATGCATCTATGAAATAATTCCCCAGCACCACTTTCCCTGCTACCCCCTTAGGCTAAGAACTAGCCTTTGTGACCTCTGATTTGACATGAGGGGGCCATCTCTGTGTACCACTTTCATCTTACGTACCTATCATTTTCTGGAGTAGCAGTGAATTGCCTTTTCCAAAGAGCACACAGAGGTCCAGGATCTTTGGGATGTCAAAGAGGAAGTTATTGTAGAGAATATCTCCAAATGCAGAGGGAGAAATGAAGTGATCCTAAGGGAAAAAGGCAGAGAAAGGGTGGAGGCTTTCTGAGTGTGCAGAAATAGCAAATTCTACACCTTTAATCCCAGCACTGGGGAGGCAGAGGCAGACGGATCTCTATGAGTTCAAGGCCAGCCTGGTCTACATAGTGAGTTCCAGGACAGCTGGGGCTACAGGGAGACCCTGTCTCAAAAAGACCAAAAAAAAAATTTATTTTTATTTTATGTGTATAAGTGTTATTTATGTATCTTTGTCCTTTTTGAGACAGGGTTTCCCTGTAGCCCCAGCTATCCTGGAATTCACTATGTAGACCAGGCTGGCCTTGAACTCACAGAGATCCCCCTGCTTCTGCCTCCTGAATGCTGGGATTAAAGGTATGTGCCACCACGCCCAGCTGAGTGTGTTATGCCTGCATGTAAGTGCATCCTGTGTCCTACAATGCCCTTGGAGGTCAGAAGAACGTGTCAAATCCCCTGGAACTGGAGTTACAGGCGGTTGTTAGCTGCCATGTGGGATTCAAACCCCCGTCTTTGCAAGACTAATCAGTGTTCTTAACCGCTGAGCCATTTCTCTAGCCCCAATAATAGCAAATTCTTTAGAAACAACCTTGATGGCCATCAGCTGGGAACAGGATAATCAATGATGGCATGCCCATACTGTGAATTTGTCCGAGCCTTATGAACAGACCCTGAGCAATAGAGATTCCCCATTTTCATGTAAACAGAAGCAAAAACACATAGTGAGTCAGCTGGAGGTTTGTTTTGAAATATTTATGGTTAAATCAGCATGATGTCTGGAATTACATAAAAATATGCTAAGAAAATGGGTCTGGAGAGATGGCTCAGCGGTTAAGAACACTGGTTGTTCTTGCAGAAGACCCAGGTTCGAATCCCAGCACCCATATGGGAGCTAACAACTGTCCGTAACTCCAGCCCAGGGGATCCAACAGCCTCTTCTGACCTCCGAGGACATTTCACGACACGGGTGCACTTACCTACCTGCAGGCAATACACACATACACATTAAATAAAAATAATAAATAAAATTAAAAAGAAATACTCTAAGAAAATAAGAAAACTTTGAAAGAGATTAAACAAGGCTAGCAAAATGCTGATAAGTATTCAAGCTTCAAGATAAGAGACATAAGATTCACTATTCTGTGCTTTTACATAAGTATATGCATATATTTGAAATTTAATTATAATTAAAATATAATTTAAAAATTAAGCCGGGCATGGTGGTGCACGCCTTTAATTCCAGCACTTGGGAGGCAGAGGCAGGCAGATCTCTGTGAGTTCAAGGCCAGCTTGGTCTACATAGCGAGTTCCAGGACAGCTGGGGCTTCAGGGAGACCCTGTCTCAAAAAGACACCCCCCAAAAATTAAGATCCACTGGGCGTGTTGGTGAATGCTTGTAATATCAGTATTTAAAAAAAAATATTTTGTTATTTTTATTTTATGTGTCCGAGTGTATTGCCTGCATGTGTGTGACTGCACTCATGTTGTGCAATGCTGTGGAGGTCAGAAGAGGGCTTCGGATTCCCCTGGAACTGGAGTTAAGAACGGTTTGTAGCCACCATGTGGGTTCTGGGAATTGAACCCGAGCAGTCAGTGCTCTTAACCAATGAGCCATCTCTCCAGCCCTGTAATATCAGTATTTAAAGGCTGAGGTAGGAGGATGGTGAATTGAAGGTTGGCCTGGACTACACAGGGAAGATTCTACCTTCAAACAGACAAACAGTCCAACAGAGTAAGATAATTTTTTATTGTGCTGCCAGGGATCATATCTAGGGCCTGTGTATGCTAGACAAGCACTGTAGCACTCAACTATACCCCCAACCACAAGATACAAAATTCATTCTCTCTTCTCTACCAAGGGATACAAATTCCCTGAAGGAAGGGCTGGAGGGATGGCTCATTGGTTAAGAATACTTCTTGTTTCTTTTTTTTTTTTTTTTGGTCTTGCCTCTGCCTCCCAGTGCTAGGATTAAAGGTGTGGACCACAACATCTGGCATGAATACTTGCTGTTTTTGCAGAGAACCAGAGTTCAAATTCCAGCACCCAAATGGGTTCTTAGCCCACAACTGCCTGTAACTCCAGCTCCAGGGGGACCTGAAGTCTCTAGCCTCCACAGGCACTTGCGCTCATTACACACACCCACATACAGACATATACATACATAATTTAAAATGATAAAAATAAATCTTAAAAAAATTAAAAATTCCCTGAAGGAACATGAACATTAACCGTAATAACTTTGAGTGCTGGCAAGATGGCTCAGCAGTTAAGAGCACTGACTGCTTGTGCAGAGGACCCAGGTTTGATTCCCAGTATCACAAGGTGGCTAACAACCATCCATAACTCCAGTTCCAGGGGATCCGACAGCCTCTTCTGTTCTCCGTGGGCACTGCACGACACGGGTGCACTTACCTACATGCAGACAATACACACATACACATAAAATAAAAATAATAAATAAAAAGTATTAAAATAAAAGATGGTTCAGTGGGTAAGGCACTTAAGCCTGACAACCCAAGATTGATCCCCAGGAACCACAAGGTGAAAGGAAACAACCAACTCCTGCAAGTTGTCCTCTGACTCCTGTGCCCACACATACACACAGATATAAATAAACGTAATTTTTAGAAAAGGTAGTGACTTTATGACAGGATTTTTGTGACATTTATTATCTTTCTAATATTTCTGTAATGTTTGAATTATTAAAGACAACATTATTTATTTTTTAAATAAGAAAATAATCAATGATTTTTTTTCAGTATTAGGATGAACCCTCACTCATGCCAGGCAAGTGCTCTACCACTGAGCCAGTAAGGATTTTTGAAAAGTGCACATGCTGGGTATGGTAGCACATGTCTTTAGTTTCAGCACTTGGGAGGCAGAGGTAGGTATATCCCTGTGAGATCAAAGCCAGCCTGGTCTACATAGTTAGTGCCAGGCCAGCTGGGGGTACAGGAAGATCCTATCTCAAAAAGACCCCCCCAAATAAAAATAAATAAATAAGTGCATGCATGAGGGACTGGAGAAATAGCTCAGCAGTCAGGAGCATTGGCTGTTCTTGCAGAGGACCTGAGTTCAGTTCCCAGCACCCACACTGGGTGGCTCACAACACAGTTAACTACATTTCCAAGGGATCTCAAAACCTCTTCTGGTCTCAACAGGCACTCCCACACATGCATACATATATACACACACACAGACACTAATAAAAAATAAATCTTAAAAGAGCCTGCTTGCCAGGCATGGTGGTGCATACCTTTAATACTAGCCTTGGGAGGCAGAGGCAGGCAGATCTCTATGAGATCAAAGCCAGCCTGGTCCACATAGTGACTTCCAGGCAGGCTGGGACTAGGGAGACCTTGTCAAAAAATAAAACCAAAAACAAAAGCCTCCTTATATGAGTCCTTTAAAAAGTCAGATCAACATTGTTACTCTGACACATGAGTAAAGACATGGTGACGCATTAACTGATAAGGGCTCTCAGCTCCCACTGATGAAAACACTGGGTATACTTCAGACAGGCTGGTGGATTAGAGGATAAGGAAGGTGGCACAGATTTTTTTCCCAAATGATAGGAATAAAGAGGGGAGACAAAGAGGAAACTCGACACTTGTAGAGCTTTCTTTCCCAAGGGTGGAGAGCCTGGCAGAGGTGTCGGGTGTTAGGCAGTGGCAGGTGACGACCTGTCACAGGATCAGAGGCTTACTTTGGATTCCTTGTGGGTGGACATGCGAAGGAAGGTGAGGAAAACACTCCGGTGTAGGTGCTTCTGCATGTCAGCAACCTCAGGGGTTGGGGCCTCCCACTCATCAAACTTTCGGGGGACATAGCGCAGGTAGGAGTCCAGGCACTTCTGCAGGGTCTCATCAAAGATAACCTAAGCCAGGTGACAGAGGAGAGCCAAGATTGATCCTTGAGGCCCAAAAGGCTTGTAGGTAGACTACACAGGGTCTCATGGCCCATCAGCCCTGGCCTACTGCAAACATTCCAACCCCAAGGGACTAGGGAGGTACGAATGAGCCCAGGGCTAAACACAAGTTTCTAAAAATGACACTCGGATGGTGTGTAAACATTAATAAGATTTGTGAAATGAGACAGCAATCCAAACCGCAATTTGCTGTTAGGGATCCAGGATAAGAAGTAGACAAAAAAGCATCTCCTAGGGGAGAAAAAAACAATAGCAACCAACCAACAGCATGTCATGTGCTTTGTCTTAGTGTTAATTTTGATAGAATGTTACCTGGCACCAGAATTTATCGTGAGGCAAGGCCAGGAGCCAGTCGAGGTCATTGGCTACGAAGTTGGCGCGTTCCAGGTACTCCTCCACTAGGGCGGGAATGTTGTCTTTAGGGGGCGGTTTGTATAACACAAAATACCGGTCTGCCTTCTGCTCGGGGTGCTACGGATCCAAAAACCACGTGTTAACGTGGCAAAGGTTAGTCAGCGAGGGCCCATTTGCCAACCCACAGCAATGACAGCACTTGGCTGTTCCAACCAATGACCCTCCGAGGAGCTTATAATTATAAAGAACCAAGTGTATCTAACAAAAGGGGCATGGTTGCACCCAGGGAACACAAGGCGGTTGTTAAAAGTCATGTTCTTGTAGCATTTTTAATGACAAGGGGAAAGGTTAAAGGAAAAGAAAGAAGGACACAAAATTCTAAACAGGTCTGTATTTTTTTTAAAAAATCTATATATTCATATGTTGGTACAGATTTTTAAAAATGAGGTAGGGGGACAATTTTCAAGGCTAATAGTGGTTATCATGGGATTTAGGAATTGTGGCTTGAATATATTTTCCAATTTTTAAATAATGAACATGCATTTTAAAATAATTTTTAAATGATCCAAGTGACAAACAAACATCTTTTCTTTCAAATACTTAAAATGTGGGTTGAGGGTGTATGTAGCTCAGTGGCAGGGCTTGGCATGTGTGAGGCCCTGGGTTCAATCCCCAAGAAAGAAAGAGGGGGGAAGAGGAGGAGGAGGAGGAGAGGGAAGGGAACAAGGAGGGGAAATAGGATACAGAAGTGGGTCTCCTAGTCCCCATGACCTCCCAGAGAAAACCAATCACCATCTTCTGGGGATACTAGCAGACCCAGCATTGGAGGCAGAGGCAGGCGGATCTTTGTGTGTTCAAGGTCAGCCTGGTCTACATAGTGAGTTCCAGGCCAGCTGGGGCTACAGGGAGAGCCTGTCTTAAGGAAAAAAAAAAAAAAAAAAAAAAGCAATGTGTTGGGACTGGAGAGATGGCTCAATGATTAAGAGCACTGAGCACTGGCTGCTCTCGCAGAGGACTGGGTTTGATTCCCAGCACCCACATGGCAGCCAACAACCATGCATAACTCCAGTTCCAGGGGCTTCAATGCCCTCCTTTGACATTTGTGGGCATTGCACAACATGGGTGTACTTACATACATGCAGGCAATACACTCATACACATAATAAAAATAAATAAATAAAATATTAAAAAATAAAATACAGCAATGTGAAATATTTGTTTGGGTCTATTTTTCCTTTTATATAACCAGAAAAATAACCTCACGATTTTTTTTTTAAATTCTAATCAATGGGAAGCAGAGGCAGGCAAATCTCTGTGAGTCCAAGGCCAGCCTGGTCTACATAGTGAGTTCCAGGCTAGCTGGGGCTACAGGGAGACCCTGTCTCAAAAAGACCAAAAAAAAAAAAAAAAAAAAATCTAATCAAGTAGCTGCAGGTCTCAGCTTAGAGTCACAAGATCTCTCCCGGCTCTGACCATGCCATGAACAAACCCTACTTTGTTCATCATAAAGAAGAGAAGATGGGCTCAGTTTTCACCCCTGCCTACATGAAGGTAGCTTTCTCTGGAGGAAGTTGTAATAGGAGGAGGGCCAGATACTGCCTCTGCTGCTATCAGTTACAGCCTCCCACTCCAGAGTGGCTCTAGAACTATCAAGACTAATGGGTCAATCTCCTCAAGAACCTCTTAGGACTTCAAGAAATGTGGAGTCTGCAAGTTCCATAAGGACTGTCATGGTCATTTAGCACGAGTCTCTGGGACCCTCTCCCATTCAAATACCATTTATATAGTGATATTCCAGGTACTAATCTGCTCTATCTATTGACACTATTTACAGGACTCCTACTGTACCAGGTATGGGGGGGGCATATGAATAAAAGCATACAGATGCCGCAGGTCTCAGCTTATGATCTCAAGTTCTCTTCAAGTCACAAGGTTCATCTTCACAGGAGAAGATGCACATCTAAGCCACCAAGGGAACCCTGAACAGAGAAAGTGACAACTCAAACTTGAGAAGTCATGGGAATCAAGGAGGGAATGAATAGCCTCTGGAGGAGAAAGGATGCTTCTCAGGAGAGGCAGCGTCTAAGCTGAGACTTGGCAGGGGAAAAGGATTTTTAGGTGAAAGAAAGCATTTTTAGGAAGGTATAAAAAAACAGCCATAGAAAGCTCACAGATAGAACTGGGCACTGGGAGATAGGCTTAGAAGGTGACAGAATGACAACAAAAACCACCACTTACTATGCCAGGTGTGGAGTAGGCATGTCATATACCCTAAATCCACTTAATCCATAACCAACTAAAAGGGAGATGGCATTCTCCCCATCTTAGAAGAGAAAATGAAGCCTCTGTAGAGTCCAGGACTTTCCTAATATCATGGAGTTAAGAAGGCAACTGAGGCAAAGCTTACACTGCAGACCAACTATATGACCTATGACTATATGCATTATACTGGTCTCACTGCTTGTCATTCTGATCCCAGCTCTGGCCTCACTTCTTTCAGGAATTGTCCATGACTCTCACTTCAGCTGGACTAGGCTTCACTGTGGCTCTATCCAGCACCTGCATTGTACTTATCTGACTGTGCCACTTGCATCAAAAGCACTTTTATGATCAATTGCTCTTGGAGATAGGGAGAGAAGGCATGGATTATAGAAGGGTACAAAGTAACTTTTAGTGGAAGTGAAAATGTTCATTATCTGAACTGTGGTGATGGTTTCATCGGTATATTACCAATGTCAAAATCAATCAAATTGTTGACTTTAAGTACATATAGTTTACCATCCTTCAATGAATCCTCAAGTTAAAGCTAAGCTCATTTATCTCTACTGTCTCCCTAACTAGTTGCTGGGGGCACCCAGAACCTTGCTTGCTACCACATTTCTAGTTCTTACGATAGTGCTTGGCATTGAGAGGACACCACACATATTCACTGGCTAGACAAAGGAATGAATGAAGGTAATAAATGGGTACATCCTGCCATGGTCTTTGAAGGACTTTGAATACCAAGTTCAGTAAGAGGGAACTCTTCACTCTGCAGGTAGTGAGGGGCCATGGATGGTTTCAGTAGCAGGCCCCAATTATTCTCTCCTACCCAAGTTTATCCTACTTTTCAATAAGCCAGGCTTATAGCCTTCCTGCTCTGAAAAGCTAAAAGAACATTCAATGCCCATCAAACCTCCATATCTTGATAAGAACTCATTTTTTTAAAAAATTTTTTTATTGTTCTTCGATGGTTCTACTTACACAAATCTTGCCTTCTAGAGCACATTTACCCCTAATGGCCCAACACTATTTCTTACAGGTCTTCAGGTACATGCTACTTGAATAGTAACTACTCAATAAACATTAATTATCTCTACCTATCACTGTAGAGGCACTATAGTGACTGCTCCTTGGGCGGAGATCTTTGTACCCCAAGTTAATATGCAAAAGACAAAACCCTGTTCATATCTCAGGATAATCTTTCAGAAGCTTTTCTGTAGCCTGTAGGTTAATGTTCTTCAGTATAAGCAAGTTTTTTCTTCAATCAGAGCTTTGTCTTCCTCCACTTATCCCTTTTCCCACCTAGTCTGCCCCTCAATGCTGCTGCCACTGTCGTTACTGTCATCACCATCATAAATGAAGTTTGAGTACTTACTCTGTGCCAGGCACAGTGCTAATTCACAGATATTTCTTTTACTCTTCACAGTCACCCCACCAAGCTTGGCCCATTATTGCCATTTTTTGGATTCCAAGGCTTAGTGAGGTTAAGTAACTTGCCAAACATGTATTAAACTAATGCAAAGTCTTTGATCATTATTTCCCTCAGGACTCCAGCACAGCATCCCGAGGTTCCAGTCAGGGCCTTCCTTTTTTTGCTCTGTCCATGTATAGCTCATTGCCCTTCAATACCCAGTTTGGAATCTCTCTCCTCCAGGACTCCATCCCTGGCTGTATGTCCCTTCCACTAGCCAAAGATCTTCCTTCCCCTACCCCAAACCATGGTCTGAATTAGCAGTCCTGGCTCTATATTCATGTTGCAGTCTAGTATTCTTCCTATCATAACCTCATCATACTATTAAAAAGCTATTGGTCCTAGGCTGTGGACCCCACAAAGGCAGTACCATATGTTTTTTTCTTTGTTGTAGCTCTCATCAGGCACTAGGCCTGGCTGTGGTCCCTGACTTGCTGAAATGTTTCCAGGGAGCCTACTGTGTGCTTGTCACTGAGAAGCCAGGCATTAAGGGAAAGGACCAGTTCTCTGCTCTCCCAGGGCCCACAACTAATACCTTGGGTGTTCACTCAGTACTCAGGGAAAGACTGAGGGGAAAATCAAGACTCAACCACTCAAGCCTCCACCAGCACTATCAAACAGAACATTCTTCAAGAGTGGAACTGCATCAGCTCTACATCTGCCTGGCCAACACTGTAGGGTGCGTATATGGGGCATTTCATTTATATTAAATATAAATCCAGTTCCACAGCCTACAATTCAAGTGCTAATCACACTGCAGTAGCAACATATGGTGTATATTATCTATTTGGTGGTTATTGTACTGAACAGCATAGTTCTAGCTTTTCTGACAAAAGCCCTTCATGTATAAAAATGTTATGAAAAGGAAAACAAGCAGCATTACAGCAAAACAGTTAAGGGCATGGGATTCTGGGATCAGACTGGCAAGAATTTCATTCTGGCTCTCCTGATTTCCTGGTTCTGTGACCTTGAACTCTCAGTTTCCTATCTGTAAAATGGGGAACAATCAAAAACATCCATTCACAGGGCTGTGATGTAGCTTAAATAAGATAATCTGAGTGACTAGAATGGGCTGGCCCACACTAAGTACTCTCAGCTCCCATTTCCCATGACTTTATTCAAACCTCTAGAAAATATTTCCTCCCACCTTTTGTAAGTAAGCTCATATTCTTGGGAAATCTACAAGTGGGTGCAGGGACTCAAGTCTCCATGTCTGTCTCTTTAGTAGCCTGGCACCTCTCCATGGCTCTAATCTCTCTCTGCTGCTAGGAATTGGCACATTCACAGCCTCCTTAGTTTTCAGTCTCACAAGCCTTGTCTGAGTCTCTGTATGTGGCACTTGTCCCAGGAGAAATAAAAGACCTGCCCAACCTCTGAAATCACTGTTCCCACAGAAGTATGAGTAACAGCTTAGATTTTTTTTTTTTTTTTTTTTTTTTTTTTTTTTTGTCTTTTTTGAGACAGGGTCTTCCTGTAGCTCCAGCTATCCTGGAACTCACAAAGATCGGCCTGCCTCTGCCTCCTAAGTGCTGGGATTAAAGGCGTGAGCCACCATGCCCGGCTGATTTTTTTTTTTTTTAAAGTCCTACAGGAAAGCCTGTCCCCCGAAAGGTCCAATCACCAAACCTAGCTTTACATCCATTTCTAGCCCAGCTTAGACTAAATCAGAACTGCCATTCGACTGATAGGAAATTAAATGCTTTGGGTAGAAGGGGATTTGACATGGAAACTGCTCAAATTTGGGCTGCTGCTTAGAAAACTTCAACACTAGATTTGCAAGGCCCTAGTAGTGTCTCAACAATTGAATTACCGACCATGGCCCTTGGGTCATTCTTGGAATAGATAAGGAATTTATTTTTTGCTTCTGAAATTGTAAGATTGATCCTATCAGACTGAACAGCATCAAGGCATCGGCTCACCAGTGCTGGTGAAGTCCTCGTCTTTCCTGTCTTCAGGTCTTTGTGGGTGATCTGGAGTTGGTCCAGGGGCAGAGCTGGCATTGTGCTGCGTGACCCTCCTGTAAGGAATATGGATGGGAAGAAGAGAGCAGACACACAGACTCCTAGGGGCAGGGCCTGCTCTGGGACTGATCCAGCATCAGCATCAACTGCTGGCCATAGTGGCCTCCTATGTGGGCCTCCAAGATCTGTTAAGCATCTACTGATCCAAAATGATGGTTTTGCCTAAAGCAGTTCTCAACTATGGAGTAAAATACCTCCCAGATGACTCCTACCCACTTTAAGAAGAAGTACTGGCTAAAAGCACTTAGATCACTTTTCCTTGTTTTTATAGTGCTGGGGATGGAACCCAGAATCTCAAGCATGCTAGCAAATTTTCCATCACTGAACTATACCTTCAGTCTACTATATCACACATATTATGGCTCTAGCTCTATGAACTCAGGAGCCTGTAGGCACTATGAAGGCACTGCCCAGGGTTCTTTTTCTTACTACCTTTCCTATAACCAGCATAGGCCTAGCAGATAACACCTCATCAAATGTTTGATGAATGACAATGAAAATGCTTCTTTGCTGTGATGGGGATCCATAGCCTCATGAATGCTAGGCAAACACTCTACCACTGAGCTACATTCCCAGCACAAGGACACTGTTTTTTGTTTTGTTTTGTTTTTTGGCTTTTTTGAGACAGGGTCTCCCCATAGCCCCAGCTGGCCTAGAACTATATAGACCAGGCTGGCCTTGAACTCACAGAGATCTGCCTACCTCTGCTTCCCAAGGGCTGGGATTAAAGGTGGTGTACATAACCATACCCGCTAGGACACTCTTTTTATAATTCTTACTAGATCTTGGGTCTTTCAGAGGTTGGAATCACGGGCCTTTCATTTGTAGAGGGTGTTAAGATTTTACAACTTTGACTGGGAGGAATGAAAATAATGCAAAGATAACACTCATGTATGAAACTCTCAAAAACAATTTTTTTTAAAGTTTTTACACCTTCTCCGAGCTTTAGAGGAGGGTATGACAAACTGAAGGAAGAGGAACTCCGTAGAAATATGTCAGAACAAGTTATCTTCCACAGAGGCCCCAACTGGATTCAGAGCCAGGAGTTGAAGAGCTAGGTACAGCTCAGTGGGAAAGTTTGTGCTATGCAAGTCCCTGGGTTCAATCCCAAGCATAGAAAGAATAAAATAAAAAAGCCACAGAGTGGGCTGGGATACAGCTCAGTGCTGTTCAAGCATGAGGATCTGAGTTCAGTTCCTAGAACCCATGTAAAAAAGCTGGTTGCAGTGATGCATGCTTTTAAACTTAGCACTGGGGAGGCAGAGGCTTGCTGCCCAGCCAGACTAGCCTATTAGGCAAGCTCTAGGTCAATGAAAGACCCTATCTCAAAAAACAAAAAAAAAAGTGCACGACTTCTGAGAACAACTCCTGAGGTTGACCTTTCACCTCCACATATGTACTTGTACCCAAATATATGTGAACACACGTACTCAAAGCCAGAAGCCTGTGTTCCCATCCAGTGTGTGTGTGTGTGTGTGTGTGTGTGTGTGTGTGTGTATTTATTTATTTATTTATTTTTTTGGTCTTTTTGTAGACCAGACTGGCCTTGAACTCAGAGATCCTCCTGCTGGGACTAAAGGCATGCAACACCACGCCCAGCTAGTGCTCTTTTTTATAATACAACTGGAAGGATATATATGCTGGTTAAATGGAATGGAACTGAACTAAGCCTCTCAAAAGACAAGCCATTAAAAGGCCAGCATAGTCCCAGTGACAACATGAAGGCAAGACAGGACTAGGAGGAGGAAACTGTTATCTTTTGGGCACTTATAAACAGGATGTAGTCAGCCATTTGTTACCAGGTGTCCCCTATGTCAGATGTCAGGCCCAGTCATGGTGATATGAAGACAGACTGGCAAGAACAATAGCAATATGCTTGTTAGATATTATGTGCTCTTCTAAGTACTTTTCTTGGCATTAACTTACTTTACCTATAAAATATTTTTTATTTATTTACTTATGTATTTATGAAAGTCTTGCTATATAGGCTGGCCCTTAATTCCAGCAATCCCCCTCCTTAGCCTCCTGAGTCCTAGGATTACAGGTATGTACCATGAGTTACATCACATCTGACTCTTCTTCTCTAATTTTTATTTTTTAATTCTGAGACAGGACAGACATGTAGCTTGTATTTTGAACTCCTGATCCTTCTGTCTCAGCCTTCTGAGTGCTTGAATTACAGGTATGTGCCACCACACCTGGCTCCAGACACTTCAGTACCTACTATGTGGCAGGCATTGATGCCTAGAGAATACTAAGGCTGGTAAATAACTGGTCATGTCCTTCACAAAGTTTAGTCTTCATGAGAATAACAAACATTCAATTGCCATTCAAATAATACTCAAGTGTCATGTCTGCTGCATACGTAAGTTTCATGCAGCACTTAACAGAAATGACTTAAGGGACGGTGAACAAAAAAGAGCTTTTGAGTTTTTCACTTCAAGTATGGGTAGATAATAACTAAGCAAAGACTGGACTTTTAAGTTGCAGAAGGACACAAAGTCAAGCATACACCATTGTTATCTCCCATGCTGGGCAGGGCAGACGTCAAATGCTAAGAACCCTAAAGGGTTTTCTTTAGGACGGAAGCTTTGATAACATTCACCAGTTATAACATGGCTTGTGAGCCTCTCCGGGGCTCTCCTGTTTCTCTGACTGCCATCACTTCATTACTCTCCTAGGAAACCTTCTCAGAGGTCTAGAGTATTCACACTCCTTGTTACTGCCTATCTTTAATTGCCTTATGCATTCACCTGTCGCTGCCTGGCTCCTCCCACTAACTATAAGCTCCATGAGGGCAGGAGCTTGGTTTGTCTTGATGTTTGTATCCCGTGCTGAGGTCTACACCAGGCACGAAGGAAGCGCTCAACAAATATATGCTGAACGAATGAATGAACGCCAAGGAAACTGAAGCCTGGGAACATGAGACCGGGGCTTGTCCAAGGTCACTCTGGGAGACTCAAACCCGAGCTGCGGATTCTGGTTCTCCAAGTCTCGTGGGGATAACTCACGGCCCCTGGGGCAGCGCAAGCCTCGGCCTCGCCGTGGAGCCTGAGGACTGTGGGTGCCGAGAACGCCCGAAGCACCACCCGGCTCAACTCGAGCTCCTTCGGCAGGGCCGGGACACGCACTCACCTCGGCGGCTCCACCACTCGCGATGTGCCGCCGGTGCCGGACACGGTGACAGCTCCCGCAGCGCAGGCACATCCGGGGTCAAAAGGCGATTCCGCAGGCGCAAACAGGCGCAGGCGCAAACAGGAAGCCCCGCCCGACCCCGCCCCCGGCGCCAACTGCTGCCGGGATGCCAGGCTGAGGCCACGCCCTCATAAGATCCCGCCCCGAGTCAGCAGGGTGTGGCCCTGCCCTCTTTGTCTTAGGCCAGTCTGGCGGGCTGCGGGATTCCACCGTCTTGAAGTTCAAGGGTGGTACCCTGGACGGCGACTCAGGCTTCCACTTTCTCAGTCATCGCTTTACAATTTTCATCCAGAGAAGTTTTGATAAGCCAAAATGATAAACATGGTGTTTAGTGACATGAAGAAGGCAGATAAACCCAGTGTGCAATTTTATTTATAGAAAGTTCTAGAACAGCTAAAAAATGAATGTTAATGGGATTATGATGGTGTCTGCCAGCACACTCCACTTGTTTTTTAAGTCAGAAAGGCTAAGTATAGCTTAAGAGCAGGATGCAATTTTTCTACAGAAGTGGCTCAGGCGATGCAGAGCTAGTGGTTCCCAAGCCTGGCTATGAATCAGAGTCAGAATATTAGTCAATAATCATCCTGCTGCTGGTGGTGGGAGCCTGAGGCAGGAAGATGGAGAGTTCCATAGGCAAGACGGGTCTACATAGCAAGTTCTAAGCAGGCCAGTTTGCTTAGCTCTCAAGGAGCTCACACTGCAGGGGAAACCAAGAAAACAGCTGTGAAGCAATTCAATAAATGCAGGATACTGAGGGACTAGGAGAATGGATTCTAAACCAGACATGGGATAAGAAGGGTTTGCTAATTAGTTACATACCACTGTGTAACAAATTGCCAAAGACTTTGCAAGTTACAACAACACATGAGCTCACATTTTGTTTGGGTTGAGAATCTGAGCATGAAGCCAGGCATGGTAACCCATGTCATTAATCCTAGCACTTGGGATCTCTGTGAGTTTGAGGCCAGCCAGGTATACACAGGGAGACCCTGTCTCAAAAAAAAAAAATAATAATAATAATAATAAATAAAAAAATAAAGAAGGAAAAGAAAATAATCTGGGGCATTGCTAACTTGTTCCATTACATCTGGGTCCCCCACAAATGCCTATTTAGCATGTGGGAGGCCCTGGAATCTATTCACAATACCACACACATAAACACACATAAAAATAGACTCACTAAGTTCCAAGTTCACGTAGCTATATGCCAAATTCAGTTTCTTGAAGGCTGTTAATCTGAGGGCCTCCATTGATCTAAGATTCTCTAATTTAGTAGCTTGTTTCAAAGATGCAAACTGAGAAGACAGCAGGGAGCTTCTGGAAAGAAATAATACCTAATCATAACAACGATTTATCTTTTGCTATGTCTGCTGGTTAGAAGTAAGTCCCCTGACTACAGAGGATGACACAAGGACATGAACACCAGGGGATGAGATCAGAAGGAGCCATCTTAGAGTTGGCCTGCCATATAGAGAACACTCATCTACCCTGGGTCTGCAGCAGAGGATATAGAAGTACAGAGGTTAAGGTAGTTGGAATAGTAATGAACATATTTATTATATCTTTACTTCATCAAACACAATGGATTGTGCATTTCATATATATTATTTCCTTGATTATAAAAATTGTCAGAGGAGGGGGCTGAAGAGGTGGCTCAGCGATTAAGAGCACTGACTGCTCTTGCAGATGACCCAGGTTCAATTCCCAGCACCCACATGGTGGCTACAAACTGTCCTTAACTCCAGTTCCAGGGAAATCCAACGCCTTCTTCTGACCGTCATTGCACGACACGGGTGCACTCACATACATGCAGGCAATACACTCCTACACATAAAATGAAAATAATAAATAAAAATAATTAAAAAAAAAAGAACTGTCAGAGGAGAAGCCAGATAGAGTGGCGCATTCCTGTAATCCCAGTACTTGGGTATCTGAGGCAAGAGGACCACCAGTTCAAGGTCAGTCTGGCCTACATAGCAGGTTCCAGGTCAGCCTTGACCACATAATGAGACCCTGTTCAAAAAAGGAGGAAGAGAATTATAAGAGGTAGTAACTTGCAATCCTATTTTGTAGAGAGCTTTAGAGACTAAATCAGAGTCATAGAGCTAGTAAGTGAGTAGAATAGGGATATGACCATTCCCATCTGGCTCCAGACCATGTCTTCATAACCTTCTTATCAAGGGTCTTCCTAAGGGTCAAGAGCTAAGTTTAGGAGGATCTCAAGTCTAATAAGAACTCTGTGGCCATTTGCCACAAACTCTGTCAGGACAGTATATGCTATCATTTTTAGTCAGTCTGATCTTCTTTTGATATGGAAGGGATAGGAAAAGTGCCAGAGACTATTCTGTTTTCCTTTGTCAGCACACATTAGGCATGCAGGAAATAAAGTTTGTAGCTTGGTGATTGGTTGGGGGAAATTGTGTAGCAGCCTTTGGCACAGGGAAAATTTAAATTAGGATTTCTGGAAAAAATTAATGTGCTGTTTTCATCTTTTCATATGTGTACAAAGATACTCATATCACTGAGACCCTAGAGCTACACACCAAACTTAGAGAGAGACAAAATATATTTAATAAACACCTAACTTTGAGGATGGTAGAGTACAAGGCCTGGGTTAAAATCCCAGTACAATAAAAAACCAAAAACAAAAATAATCACCTAACTTCTCCAAGCACAGCTCAGTTTATTTTAGTTTTTTTAAAAAATATTTTATTTATTTTTTATGTGTATGAATGTTATGCCGGCATGTAGGTAAGTGCACCCGTGTCATGCAATACCCACGGAGGACAGAAAAGGCTGTCAAATCCCCTCGAACTGGAGATACACACAGTTGTTAGCTGCCATGTGGGTGCTGGGACTCGAACCCGGGTCTTCTGCAAGAACAGTCAGTGTTCTTAACTGGTCAGCCATTTAGTTTTTATGGGATCTCATTATGCTTATTATGTAGCTCAGGCTGGTCTTGAATTCACAATTTCTCTACTTCAGTCTCCTAAGTGAATGCTGAGATTATAGGCATAAGTCATCATACCTGACTCAACAGATTTCTTTTTTTCTTCAACAGATTTCTTATAAAAATTCTGAGAAAGACGGCTGGGCGTGGTGGCACACGCCCTTAGTCCCAGCACTTGGAAGGAAGAGGCAGGTGGATCTCTGTGAGTTCAAGGCCAGCCTGGTCTACATAGTAAGTTCCAGGCCAGCTCCAGGCTACAGGGAGACCCTATCTCAAAATGACCAAAAAAATGAAAAAACTCTCTTTTTTTTGAGAAAGAGAGAAGAGAGAGAGCATGTGTGTGTACATTTGTGTGTGTGCATGTGGAGGTCAGAAGACAACTTTGGGGAGCTGGTTCTCACCTTTTGCCTTGCTGAGGCAGGGTCTCTTGTGTTTCTCTAGCAGATTTTTAAAAATTAATTAATTTTATTTTATATGTATGAGTGTTTTGCCTGTAGCCATGTATGCAATGTTCACAGAGGACAGAAGAGAGCTTCAGATTTCTTGGAACTGAAGTTATGGATGGTTGTTAGCAGCCATGCATGTGTTAGGAACCATACCCTGGTCCTCTATAAGAGCAGCCAGTGCTCTTAACCACTGAACCATCTCTTCAGTCCCACTAACAGATTTCTTTATTTCTTTCTCTTTCTTTTGGTCTTTTTGAGACAGGGTCTCTCTGTAGCCCCAGCTGGCCTGGAACTCACAATGTAGACCAGACTGGCCTTGAACTCACAGAGATCCACCTACCTCTGCCTCCCAAGTGCTGGGATTAAAGGCATGTGCCACCATGCCTGGCCAGATTTCTTGATCTTTAAAAAAGGATCACTATGGGGGCTGGAGAGATGGCTTAGTGGTTAAGAGCACTGACTGCTCTTGCAGAGGACCTGGGTAAAATTTCCAGCACCCACATGGCGGCTGTGAACCGTCCTTAACTCCAGTTCCTGGGGAATCCAAAGCCCTCTTCTGACTTCTGAGGCATTGCACGACATGGGTGCACTCTCATATATGCAGACAATATACTCATACACATAAAATAAAAATAAAATAATAAATATTTTTTTAAAAAGGAGCACTATGAAACCAGTGAGGTGGCTCAGTGGGTAAAGGCATTTGCTGCCAAGCCTGACAATCTGAGTTGAATCCCTGGATCCCACAGTGTGGAAGGAGAGAACTGACTCCTGCAAGTTGTCCTCTAGTGTGCTGTGGCACATGTGAGTACATGCACATACACATGCACACAAAATAAATAAATGTAGGAAAATTTCAATAAAAATAAAGGATCCCTAATTCTCACCTCATTATAAGACTCAAATGAGATAATACAGGGAGCTGGAGAGATGGTTTAGTGGTTAAGAGCACTGGCTACTCTCCCAGAGGACCCAGGTTCAGTTCCCAGTACCCACATACAAGATAACAACTTCCATGACTCTAGTTTCAGGGGATCCAATGCCTTCTTCTGGCCTCTGGGCATTGTATGCATGTGGTACACTCACATACATGCAGGCAAAACACTCATACACACACACAAATAATAAATGAGATAATACAATGTCAAGCACATAGGAAGCTGCTGTGGTTTGGATCTGAAATATTCCTCAAAGGCCATGTGCTAAAAGCATGGATGCCAGCTGATAACATTACTAGGAGGTGGTGGAAACCTTAAGGAATGGGGCCTAGATGGTAGAAGCAGGTCACCAGAGGGTGTGTCCTGGAAGTATGTGTTTCGTTACTAGCAGCACCCCCCTGCCCCCGCCCCCAGGCTTCCATGAGGGAAGCAGCTCTATTCCACCTCACCATGATGTTCTCCCTCAACACAGGCCCAGGAACAATGGAACCAAATAACCATGACTAGAAACCTCTGATGAGTAGATTTTCTCAGGTATTTTGTCATAGTAACAGAAAGTTGACTAATACATAGGTACTCAAGAAATTTTAGTGGTTAAGAAGGAAGCAGGAGGTGGGGGAAGAAGAGAAGGAGGGGGAAGGGGAGGGGAGGAAGGGAGGGAGAAAGGACAGAAATAAGGAAGGCAGAAGGGAGGATATAAGGGAGGGAGAGAGGAAGGAAGGAAAAAACAAGGGAGAGGAGGGAAGGAAGAGGGAGGGAGACTCTGTTGGAGTGCTAACCCTTACATTTCTTTCATCTTTCACCTTTGCTCAAACAGAATAATGAGGAATGAATCCAAAGGAGGTATCTTTGTCTGAACCCATGTATGTCCAAAAGAAATTAAATAGTCAATATAACAGGCAAAGCCTCAAACCAGGCACCAGTTATGTGCAAATATAAAGGAATTTCTTGGTCTGTATTTTCTCCCAGATGAGAAGACAAAACAGCAAACTTAACTTGAAGGACAAATATTTAGGTTGGCAAAGGAGGGGAGCATCCATAGTGCTTATAGCCAACCAAGTGATAGGGTAATTAGGGAGAAAGCTGTCAAGTTGGAATAAGAAAATCAGCACCAGAATATGTACATAGGCCTGAGTTCTGCCTGGCTCAGATGCTCTGAGTCACCACAGATGAATCAGTGTTGCTTTCCTTTGCTCTTCATTCCCCTAGCAAGTGTGTATAGAACATTATTGACTGCTATGGAGGTTAACTCCTGTCTGCCCACTGTCCATTTCTTATGTTTTCCCACCCATAGCAATTTGATTATTCCATAGGCAACCATCCCTTAAATTCACTATACAAGGAGTGGGGTGGACTCTTTACCCAGTGCTATCATTTAGATCTGTCTGGACCCCCCCCCCAGATATTAAAGTTTTGTCCCCAGTCTGTGTGCTATTGGAAGGTGGTGGAACCTTTTAAGCAATGAAGCCTAGTAGTAGGTTTTTAAGTCATTTAGAATATGCCTTGAAACGGGATTGTGGAACTCTAGTCTTTTCTTCCTGTTTCAATTCATGATCATTAAGTGAAACTTTTGCACTCCCACATACTTCTACCATGTCACACAGGGAGCCCAAAGCAAAAGGGTCACTTGGTTGTGGCTCAAAACTGTTCTTGAAATAAAACCTTTCTCTTTATAAGTTGATTTGCATTTGTTACAGTAATAGAGAATACATTCAAAGTTTAGAGATTTCAGTTGTATTATCTAGTGCTGGAAACAAACCATCCCAAAACACAGGAACTTAAAACAGTGATAATAATATTATCTTGCACAGTGGCAATGGGTTGGGAGTTCCAGAGTGGCTTAGCTAGATGGTTCTGGCTTAGGGTCTTTCAGTAATCAGATGACAGCGGGGACTGCAGTCATCTGAAGGTGTTCTAGTTTGATTTATGTTGCTGTGACACAGCACTCTAAAGCAACTTGTGGAAGAGAGAGTTTATTTGGCTTACTTTTCCAGGTTCCAATCCATTACTAAGGGAAGTCAGGGCAGGAGCTCAAGCAGGAACTGAAGCAGAAACCATGGAGGAATGCTGCCTACTGGCTCACTCTCTGGATCATGTTCATCTAGTTTTCTTTTTTTTTTTTTTTAAATTTTCTTTATTATTTTTATTTATACTATTTTATTATACTGTCTGCATGTATGTGAGTGCACCTGTGTCATGCAATGCCAGGGAGGTCAGAAGAGGGCATTGGATTCCTCTGGAACTGGAGTTAAGGACGGTTCATAGCCACTATATGGGTGCTGGGAATCAAACCCAGGTCCTCTGCAAGAGCAGTCAGTGCTCTTAACCAATAAGCTATCTCTCCAGACCCTCATCTAGTTTTCTTATACAGCCTATCCTCACTTGCCCAGGGATGGTACCACTCTTCACAGTGGGCTGGGCCTTTTGACATCAATCATCACTAAGACAATGCCTCATAGACATGCCCACAGCCAATCTGATCAAAGAAATTCTCCAATTGAGATTTCCTCTTCCCAGGTGGCTCTATGTTGTGTCAAGTTGACAGTAAAGGCTTAACCAGTACAGAAGGCTTGATTAGAACTGAAGGATCCCCTTACAAGGTAGACCAGTGCCTCATGTGGCTTCAGGTTAGTACCAGCTGTCGGCACTGTTTGAATGTTCCTACAACATAGTCCCTGGTTCCCTTCAAAGGGAGCAATCCAAGAAATCAAAGCAAAAGCAGTAACCTGGTAATGATGACACACTTAGGTGGTGGAGGCAAGAGGATTAGGAGTTCAAGGCCAGCCTTGACTACACAGTGAGTTCAGGGTCAGCCTGGGTTATCTGAGACTCTTTCTCAACAAAGCAAAACAAAAAAAGCAGAAGCAGAAATCCCTTTATGATCTAGCTTTGGAAGTCACATACCATCACTTCATTTATTTATTTTTTTGGTCTCAGGCCAAATATTAAATCATTTGGTTTAATGTGGGAGGAGATCATATACACTAGCACGGATATCAAATGGCAAGATCACTGAGGACTACCAATCTAACATGAGCCTGACCAACAGACATACCCCAAACCTTCAGCCTCAATGATTGACTTAAGAGTAGACATATATCGTTCTGATGAGATTATTAGTAATAAGAATGAACTACAATAATAAAAAAAAAATGAAAAAAGAGTGGCTGAGCCTGGAGTTGCTAGAGGCCATTACCTAGAACCTAATAACAAAGCCAATATGAAGCAAAACAGAGAAAAGGAGTAGCAGGAAGGGAGAGAATGAGAGAGAGACAGAGAGAGACAGAGACAGAGACAGAGACATATTTGAGAGCCAGATCCAAATGCCCCAGAAAGCTCCTCATTCCTCTTTGGTTTAAGCCAATTTGGCTTCTGTTCTAATATAAGTGCTCAGTCCTTCTCTTTCTAGTTGGCCAGCATTTTCTAAACAATTGACACTCAGTGGGTTAAGAGGTTGCTCACTGTTCAAGCCCATGATCTCAAGGAGTTACTGGCATTCCAAGTCAATATATAAAGATAGGATGTGCTTATTGTGGATTGACATTTAGTTTATGAATTGTTATCCAATGATTGGTATTCTTTAGCTAGGCTAGGGTATTCAGGAGAGATAAGTGATAGGAAATAGATTGGTTGGTAATGGAGTCTAAAGACTTATGTGTTCATCTGAGATATGCACTCTGATAGGTAGAGAGCGGGCGGGAACGAGCAGCGCGGATGGAGGAAGGCACCGAGGCACAGATGGAATTCTCAGCGGGATACAGATTTATTTCGTACGGGGCACCTTTCCCTCAGGGAACGGAAAGATGTCAGCGAAGGGAAAGATGTCAGGGAAGGGAAGGGAAGGGAAAGATGTCAGGGAAGGGAAGGGAAGGGAAAGATGTCAGGGAAGGGAAGGGAAGGGAAAGATGTCAGGGAAGGGAAGGGAAGGGAAAGATGTCAGGGAAGGGAAGGGAAGGGAAAGATGTCAGGGAAGGGAAGGGAAGGGAAAGATGTCAGGGAAGGGAAGGGAAGGGAAAGATGTCAGGGAAGGGAAGGGAAGGGAAAGATGTCAGGGAAAGATGTCCGCCCACGGGTTGTGAGCTGGGACTTTATATATGGGGGCTTTAGGGTGTGGAAGGGGGAATGTTTGGGGGAGAAATCAGGGAGGGGGAAGCAGGTAGGATTAGGGTGTGGAAGTGTTTACTTTTTCCCTCTTAAGATGAGAGAAAAACAGCTTCTAAAATCTCTGGTTATCAGGTAGAATCTGCTTAGCCTATCTTTGGAGATCAGAGGAGAGGCAGGCTGCTTCTCAGCAGAGTTTGTTTCCCTTGACTCCAAAGGTCAAGGTGAGGTCCTGTTGGGGAGGGGGGAAACTGCTGCTGTTATTTGGAACCCTAACACACTCTACTTATTAGGCAAAGTTGGGTAAGTTGCTTGCTTTCCTGAGTCTCGATTTCCGTATCTGCTCAATAGGAATAATAGTATTTGTTCAACTTAACTATGTTCACTCATCAACATTCATTGGGTACTTACTAGGTGCCATATATATGATTCACTTCTAACCTTCAACATTTTTACTGTTTTTTTTAGAAATATGAATACAATATGAATTACAACATGGTATCAGAAGTGATGTGACAGATGTATACATGGAGTTTTGAGGTCCTAAGGGGGAAAGCATCTCATATGAAGAAATAGACACAGACTTTCTGGTTTGCTGTTGTTTGTTTTATTTGTGAAACAGGACTTCATATATCCCTGACTGGCTTTAAATTCATGATATAGAAGAGACTGGCCTTGAACTCCTGATCTTCCTGCCTCCACCTCCCAAGTACTGGGGCTACATGTGTATAATCCAGCTTTATATGGACTTTCTGGATGGGATGTCATTTAAGTTTTCAGGAAAGCTAGGAACTGACAGGTTGGGAGAACAGGCAAGAAAGAACCTGGGAAAGACCTAAGAGTATAAAACAAGGTGGATCAATCAGGAACTGTCATAGGTGAATTCAACTTGAATCCCAGGGAATGATGGTATCTTTCTTTTTTTGGTTTTTTTGAGACAGGGTCTCCCTGTAGCCCCAGCTATCCTGGAACTCACTACGTAGACCAGGCCAGCCTTGAACTCACAGAGATCCACCTGCCTCTGTCTCCCGAGTGCTGGGATTAAAGGCGTGTGTGCCACCACGCCCGGCGGGAATGATGATATCTTAAAAAGAGGCCAAGGCTGGATGTGGTTGCTCACACATACCTGTAATTCCAGTACTTGGGAGGCTGAGGTAGGAGATTTGCCATGAGATCAAGGCCACCCTGGGCTACATAGTGAGTTCCAGACCAGCTTGAGCTACAGAGTGGGATCTTGTCTGAAAAAGAAACAGAAAAGAAGAGGGAGGGAGGGAAGAAGGGAGGGAAGGAGAGAGGGTAGGAGAGAAGAAAGGAGGGAGGGAGAGCGAGAGAATATGAATGAATCCAGGGACAAGATATTCCCAAAGACCCACCCCTAATGACCTACTTCCTTCAACTAGGCTCCACTTCCTAAAGATTCCAGAATCTCCCAAAATAGTGTCACCAGCTAGAAACAAAGCATTCAAGATGTGAGTCTGTGGGGGACAGGACAGTTCATAGCAATTTCTTTCTTTCTTTCTTTCTTTCTTTCTTTCTTTCTTTCTTTCTTTCTTTCTTCCTTCCTTCCTTCCTTCATTTTCCTTCCTTTCTTCCTTCTTTCTTTTTTGAGACAGATTTTCACTGTTTAGCTCTGAAACTCACTATGTAGACTAGACTGGTCTCAAACTCCCAGAGATTTGCTAGTCTCAGCCTCCCGAGTACTAGGATTAAAGGCATGCACCACCATACCTAGACATTTTGATTGTCTTACACTAGAATATCTAGTAGAGAGAGGTCAAGGTTCTACTAAATATCCTACAATGACATAACAGCCTCTACCACAAAGACTTATCTAATCCCCAATTCCAACAGTGCTAAGAATGAGAAACCTTAGCTAAGGCCAAGTTTTTACATGGTGTCTTGGACCCTGTGATAGCCAGTTTTAGCATTATTATGCCTCAATATTTGCCAATAACATGTTAAAGGAGGAGGGATTATTTTATCTCACATTTTTAGAGATTTCAGGTTATAGTTCTTGGCTCCATTGATGATGGGCCTGATGTGAGGCAGGATGTCACAGCAGCAGGAGTGTGTGGAGGAAGAGACTGCCTGCCTCAAGCTGGACAGAAAGCCAAGAGTGAAGAAGGGGTTGGGGACCAAGCATAACCTTCAAAATATGCCCCCCAGTGACATACTTCCTCAAACTAGGCCACAGCTCACCTCCTAAAGTTTCCGTTACATCCCAAAATAGCTCTTCTAGCTGGGGACAAAGCATTCAACATAGGAGCCTGTGAGAGCCTGTCTGACATTTCATATCCAGACCATAAGAGACTTCAAAAGAGTAAAAGTGGAAGCTGCCAGATTTCTCAAGGTATAGGCTCTGGAACTCACAGAGTCACTTCCTCCACATTCTATTTGTTAAAACAAGTAATAAACTAGGCATGGTGGTACATGCCTATAATCCCAGCACTTGGGAGGCAGATGCAAGAGGATTGTCGTAAGTTCAAGGCCAGCCTGGTCCAAATAGCAAAACACTGATAATAATTATTATAATCAAGTTATAAAGTTGTGTGTGTGTGTGTGTGTGTGTGTGTGTGTTAGAGGCCAAAGGTCAACCTCAGGCACTGCTCCTTAGAAACCATTCACCTTTTTGTTTGTTTGTTTGTATTTCAACAGTCTCTCACTGGGACCTGGGGTTTGCCAATTAGGGTAGGCAGGCTGGCACCAGGTATCTTCTCATCTCTGCTTCTCTAGCACTGGGGTTACAGGCACATATCACCACATTTGACTTTTAAAAAGAAATCTATCACATTTTTTTTTGTTTGTGTGCCTGTGCATATGTGTGGGCTTCCATGTCAGTGGGCACATGTAGAAGTCAAAGGACAACTTTCTTTTTACCATGTGGGTTCCAAGGACTGAGGGTGGACATGTGGGTTTCAGAGCTTCAGGCTTGGTGGCAGGCACCTTTATCCTTTGTAGCCATTTCACTGGCCCCACATCTGGCTTTTTACATGGGTGCTGGGGATCAGTCCCAGGTCCCCATGCTTGTATAGCAAACACTTTACTGGTTAAGTCAATTCCCCCAGCCACACAAGGTCAGTTTTAATTCAAGTGAGAGAAGAATGAGCCGCCTTCCCCACCAATATCTTTTCTCCTTCTATAGATGTTTGGTGGCCGCTTTTACATGCAATCTACCAGAGCCAGGGAGATTACTGAATGAGAGGGATTCATGTGAGAGGTGACAATGTATAAAGAAGCATCCTCATGAGAAATGAACTAATAGCAGTTAAAATGTCTTTGCAAAGTGTTACATAAATATACTGGTTTCATAATCTGCTCTGTTCCGTCAGCAACTGCTGTTTCCAGCAGTTTTCCATTAAGCCAGGCTCTCTTTCAACAGGCCTCTGCACAGCGCCTGTCCAATCTGCCTGCCCTCTGCTGAATCCAGCAAAGCTTTTTCTGACTCTGGAAGAATCCAGAGAATGACCACTGCTGTGAAATTCTCAAACCATCTCCCCCACCCCCATTCTCCCCTGCTCCTCTGGGTTTTAGTAATAAAACTGAGTTAAGTGATGATAATGATAAAAACCAGGCCTCCTGGCTTTGAAGGTGGAAGGTTTAATTAGAAGGCAGCGGATTATCCACTCATTACAAAAATCTACAAATAGTGGTTGTCTTCCCTCCTATCACTGGTCTGTGAACAAAAAAAAAAAAAAAGAAAAAAAAAAGTCTAAGGCAACACATTTTAAAAATCAGTGGATCCCAAGGCCTTGAGGAATCTTGACAAATGTGAAATCTAAACCTCTTGTTTCTGGGTGAGGAAACTGTACTCCAGGGAAAGGATGAAATTTCCCTGGGGTCACCTATGGACATTAGCATTCAAATCTTCCTATTCGCTCTAGCCTAAAGTCCTGCCCAGGGAGATAGAAAGGTAGCCCTGTCTGACCCATGCTGCCTGAAGACTTCATAGTTAGACCACCCACTGGAGTAGTAGTTGGTGTGTCCTATTCTCTCCATAATCATCAGTGTGGGATGACAGAGCCACAGAAACAAGAGGTGGAAACAATTCCTCCATGGCTAGGCTAGGACATAGTTTAAATCACAAATAGCATTGGACCAAGGAAATCCATGCTTCATATTAAAATTAAACATTTTTTTTTGTCTTTTTGAGATGGGGTCTCCCTGTAGTCCCAGCTGGCCCAGAACTCACTATATAGGGGGCAGGGGAGAGGGAATCATTGGTCTTTTTGAAACAGGGTCTCCCTGTAGCCCCAGCTGACCTGGAAATTGCTATATAGACCAGGCTGGCCTTGAACTCACCTGACTCTGCCTCCAGAGTGCTGGACCCATAGCAAGTGTTTTACCTACTGAGCCATCTCCTTGGGGTTTTGTTGTTGTTGTTGTTTGTTTGTTTGCCTGCTTGTTTATTTTTGAGACAGGCCAAACTTGGATTAAACTATTATAGCCAAGGCTACCCTTGAATTCCTGATCTTCCTTCCTCTACCCGACAAATGCTGGGATTACAAGTGTGTGCCCCCATGCCTAGCCAGACTTGATGTTTTAAGCTAGTAAACTATGGAGTTTCAGTTCAGTGGAATGTTGCCAGTCATTAACTTTCTTGGGAGAAAAGCAGTTGTCGGAAGGTATACTGTGACCATCATGAAATGAGAGGAGCCGTATTCTCTCTTCTTCTTTGTATACACTGTCTTGACCCACTCAGTCCCCAAAGGATGCTAGTATGGAGGAGGTCTGAGCTTTTGATTCCTTAAGTACAGCTAGGACAATAGCTCAAGTTGCGTCCCTCAAATAGCTCCCAGCTGACCTTGTTAAGATATAATATTATGGTTTTTTGTTTTATTTTGTTTTTTTTCAGTGCTGAGACTCAAACCCAGGATCTTATGTACAGTAGGCAAGTACTCTACCACTGAATTCCTATCCCCAACCTCTCATTTTATTCAGATTGTAATCATCCCCTGATATACACACTCGTCTAGTCTTCTGCAATTCCCTTGGGTGGCACTGGTCACAGTTTATCATTTTGTACTGATTGTGTGATTATTTAATCCATGCCTCCCTCATTAGGCTGTGTGTTCAGACAAGTGAACGGCTTCCATCTGCTTATCTCCAGTTCTTAGCTTGGTACCTGGCACCAGATACTGCACAATTAGTACTTGCTGAATGAGAACTGGGGATGTGGCTCAGTGGTAGAGTATTTTCTCAGTATGCACAAGACCCTGGCTTTGATCCCAGTATGACAAAAATTAAGTAAAGTTCCTTTTTATTGGTTTTATTTTTTAATTAATTAATTAATTAATTAACTGATTGATTTTTTTTGGTCCTTTTGAGACAGGGTCTCCCTGTAGCCCCAACTGACCTGGAAACTCGCTATGTAGACCAGGCTGGCCTTGAACTTACAGAGATCAGCCTGCCTCTGCCTCCCGAGTGCTGGGATTAAAGGCATGTGCCACCACACTCAGCCTTGTTTTTAAAATTTTATGTGTAGGAGTGTTTTACCTGCATGGATGTAGTACACCGTATGTGTGTAATGCCTATAGAGGCCAGAAGAGGGCATTGGATCCTCTGGAACTGGAATTGATGACAGTAGTTAGCTGCCATGTGGTGCTGGGAACTAAACCTGGGCCCTCTGCAAGAGCAGCCAGTGCACTTAATTGATGAGCCATCTCACCACCCCCAAAACTCCTTTCTCTTGAGGGAGGGATTTTTGAGACAAAGCCTCACTTTATAGCCCAGATGGGCCTTGAACTTGCAGCAATCTTCCACCTGAAGCCTCTCAAATGCCAGGATTACAAGCATGTGCTACCATGCCAAGCTGTCAGTAAAGCTTTGATGAACGAGTGAATAATTTGCCATTATAATCTTATATTTTCCTTGTGTTTCTTACTTTTTGGGGATGTGAGATTTTTGCCGTTGTTGTTGTTTAGCTGAAGGCCAAACCCAGTATCTTATGCTTGCTAGGCGAGTATTCTGTCAATGAACTAAATCCATGTCTTCCAATTCCAAGTCAAGAAACTGTGGCCCAGAGATGGGCAATGACTTGTCCAGGGTACACAATAGCATATAATCACTCCTTGCTGATAATTCAAGCCCATGTGGAAGACTGTAAAATGTTGTTTTAGTCCATTTGTGACAGCTGTAACAGATATTTACTTTTCACTATTTGTGTGTAGGGGGAGGTGGAGGATGTATGAGTATATGTTCATTGTATGTGTACATGTACATATAGAAGCCAGAGGTTGACATCAGTTATCTTCTTCAATTCTCTCCAACTTTTTTTTTTCTTTTTTGAGGCAGATTCTCTCACTAGACCTGGAGCTCACTGATTCAGCTGGACTGGTTGGCCAGTAAGCTCCAGGATTTTCCTATACTATCTTTGTCTACCTTAGGGCTGGAATTACAGATACATGTTGTTTTGCCTGAGTTTTACATGGGTACTGGGGATCTGAACTCAGCTCTTCATGCTTGTATAGTAAGTACCTTACTGACTGCATCACCTCCCCAAACCCTTCTCACTGTTTTTGAGTATCTATAAAGTGTAAGACCAAGATGCCAATAAGTTTGATTTTCTGGTAAGGACTGCTTTCTACTTCTAAGATGATATGTTGATATTATATCTTCTGGAGAGGTAGAGGACTGTGTCCTCATCTGGCAAAATGTAGAAAGGTAAGAGGGTTGAAACCCATTCATTAAGCCGTTTTATATGGTCACCAAATCCAATTCGCGAAAGGTAGAGCCTCACATGTGCCATGTAGTCCCTGTTCTTAACAAGAAACTCCCCATGAAGCAGGAGTTCTAAACCTAGGTTCATAAAGGAGATCCTGGGATCTATGCACCCCTTGAATTGTACATAGATGTTCTGGGGAGCACATTTTAGTAGACAGGCTACAAGACTGAAAGGAGCATCTCCCTAAAATTCCAGTCCATATGGGCTGAGGCAGGATGATTAAGAGTTCAAGGCCAGCCTGAGCTACATAATGAGACTCTGTCTCAAAACAAGGCAAAAGAAAATAGAAAGGAGCAGTCCCAAAATGCTAAAAACACTCATGATGGCAAACTGCTGAAACTCCTGTTCCCTTTTAGCTAGAAAAGCCCCCAAAGGCCAAGAGTCTCCAACGACAAGCAGCTTGGCTTGAAGCAGGGCTTGGGAGGAGGGCAAGATGTCTGTTACATAGAATTCCATTTTCAGAACAGAAATCCATTTTCAGCTGCAGTTGGTTGGGGCTATCAGGGAAACCTCCTGAAAACCGTGCCAGTTAAATTGAAATTGCCTTGGACCTTAAAGTCTGAGAGGTTAGAAGTGACATGGGTAGGAAGATAGGAGAGCCTGTTTGAGTCATTCAATAATGGAGTCATTTTCATCAGAGACCAGCCTGGCTGTTGAATTTCTTTTTTTCCTTCTTCTTGTAAAGTAGAAGAAGAAGAAGAAGGAAAAAAGGCTAATTTTTTGATGCCAACCATCACCAGCCCTTTGTCCCCTGTTGAATTATTCATCCCAAAAGATGAATTATTAATTTCCAATTTCATACATAAATGCCAAGCAAACAGGTAGAAATGAAGTTTGAGACCCTGGGCATGGAGCCATAGACCTCCCAGGGTTCCCTGAAGCACAGGTCACTGGGGCCAAAAAATTATGCAGGAATCCACAAGGGGCTCACCCTGGAATGCACTCTGCTGAGGATGAAGTTGGCATAAGGTTAGGGTGCCCCTGAAGGGGTTGGGCTCCACTATACAGCACCTCTCAGGCCTCTCGCTTCCCAAACCTCAGCCAAAGCACCCTTAGTGGGCATCACACACCCAGAGTAGGCTTAAGCAGCAGTTGCTAAAGTAATTTAGGTTCAAATCAGAGCTCTGACTCTAAGTGACCCTGACTTAGTCATGTAACCTTCTTACCTTCAGCTCTATTAACATGGACTATTCTTTTGTGTTGGAGACTATTCTGTGAACTCCCAGTTGTTGGGGAACACTTCTGGCTTCTACCCAGTACATGCCAGTAGCACAGCCCTCTTCTCCCTGCCCCAGTTACAACAACCAAAAACATCTCTAGACATTAAATTGGTCCCATTTGAGAACTGTTGGGTAAGTATCTTCACTTACTTGAATCTTTTTGGTTTTTGTTTTTGAAAGGTCTCACTATTGTAGCCCAAGCTGGTCTCAAAAATTTATGATCCTCCTGCCTCTACCTCCCAACTGTGGGGATTATAGGCATGTGACATGTTCTCAGCTGCCTGTCTTTTTTTTTTTTTTTTGGTATTTTTTTGAGACAGGATCTCCCTATAGCCCCAGCTGACCTGGAACTTGCTATGTAGACCAGGCTGGCCTCGAATTCACAGAGATCAGCCTGCCTCTGCCTCCCAAGTGCTGGGATTAAAGGCATGTACCACCATGCCCGGCTTAAAAAATAATTTAAAAAAATCGTAATTTTGTTTTATTCTATGTGTATTGCTTACATGTGTGTAAGTGCACCTGTTTCATACAATGCCTGAGGAGGTCAGAAGAGGGTGTCGGATCCCCTGGAACTGGAGTTAAGAATGGTTGTTAGCCACCATGTAGGTGTTGGGAACTGAACCCGGGCCTTCTGCAAGAGCAGCCAGTACTCTTAACTGCTGAGCCATCTCTCCAACTCCTTTATTAAATTTCTTTTTTGTCTTTTTGATACAGACTCTCTCTGTAGCCCCAGATGGCTTGAAACTCTGCTATGTAGACCAGGCTGGCCTCCATCTCACAGAGATCTGCCTGCCTCTGCCTCCTGAGTGCTGGGATTAAATGAGTGTGTCACCACACCTGGCTTTTAATAATCTTTTTGATGAAGATCAGAATAATAGTTACCAAGGTGAGCTGATACTCATAAAAAATTTCAGATAGCCTCAAGTTGTTTGGAAGGTCTCCTCTAGGCAAGCTGTGAACTCTCAGTTTCCCTGCTGAGTTACCATGCCCAGCTTACCTTAGGACTTTTGTTGCCCTGGATAGTCTGGGACTTAGAGATCCACCTGTCTCTGACTCCTGAGTGCTGGGATTAGAGGTGTATACTACCATGTCTGGCCAAGATTTATTTTTTAAATTTGTGTGTGTGTGTGTGTGTGTGACACTTTGTGTGGGAATGTGCACATGAGTGCAGGTGCCCACAGAGATGCCAGATTTCCTGGATCTGGAGTTATACATGGTTGTAAGCCACCAGTGCATTCTGGTCCTCTTACCAACTGAGCTATCTCTCCCGCTCCCTTCCCCAACCCCTTAAAACTTTTTTTGACTTAGTTATTTTTATTATTTGTGTATGAGTATTGCGCTTACATATATGTAAATGAACAACACCCACAGAGGCCAGAAGAGGGTGTTGGATCCCCTGAAACTGTAGCTATGGACAGTTGTGAGCAACCGTGTGGGTGCTGGGAACAGAACCCTGGTCTTCTGCTCTTGCAGAGTTCTTAACCTCTGAGCCATCTCTCCAGTCCCCCGTCCTCCCACTTTCTTTTTGTCTTTTTGAGACAGGGTCTCCCTGTAGCCCCAGCTGTCTTGGAACTCACTATGTAGACCAGGCTGGCCTTGAACTCCCGGAGATCTGCCTGCCTCTGCCTCCCGAGTGCTGGGATTAAAGGCATAAACTACCACTCCTGGCTCATTTACCCTGGGATTTAAAAAAAATTATTATTACATGAAGGTTATGGTTTATGTTTAACTTCAGGTTTTGGTTTAGAAAAATCTACATTAAATTCCTTTGGAAAGTGAAAGGGAGTGATTGGTTCATACAACAGGTGGTCCAGTAGTGCCAGGTTGAACTTCAGGTTTGGTTGATGCAGCAAGTTACTCATGTCCCCAAGGACCAGTTTTTTCTCTTAGCTCTGGCATGAACTGTGAGGGATTCAACTGGTTTGTTTGGGGATTTTAGCATGCTTTCCACTGCTGATGGAACTATGGACTTCCTTCTTCTCTTCAGTAGCAGAATGAACACATTTGTTCTCACATTCCAAGCCAAAGTCCTGAGAGTCACACTGGCTGAGCCAATTAGGTCACATGTCCATTCCACAGTTGAGCTGTATCTTCAGTAGAATGGATATGAAAGTTGGTTTAACCCCATCAAATTTTACCCCTGGAACCTAGGATAAAATTGTATCCCATGAGCATATGACTTTGCAGATACTCAAATGAAGATCTAAGCACCAACAGGATCCCTTGGCCATTTCTGAACTAATCATTGTAGTTGGAGTAGAGAAACAGACTATGTTGATTTGTTGGATCTGGGACCTAACTGTCGTTTGGGGTCAGGGGCATGGAGAGATCGGGATGCCAGCCTGCCCCACTCAGCCACAGGGACTGAAAGTTGGGAAGGGTTGGCTTGCCCATCCCAAAATAGAATGCTAAACAAGACAAGAATGAACTGTGGATATCCACTGTATGAGGTAAAGAAAGGAAGTGGGGACTGGTGCTAGGACATCTGTAGATCCAATCAGACACTTCTGCACCACTCATTGATCCCTCTTTTATTCTAATCAGTGATTTGTACTCTCAGGTGCAACTTGACAGTACCTTGCCTCTCTCACCCTATGCCATGGGGGGATGGGGCACCTGCCAGGCTAAATACTCATCCATGTGCAACTGGGAGGAATTAGATAATAGACAATTAGTGCCTCATGAGGCAACTCTTGGCTAAGAGGAATAGAAATTAATGGATAAATGCATTGTCCTTTATTCCCTGAAGAGAATGTTTCCAAGATGTATTTCCCAAGGCATTTCAAAAGGCCTCTAAGGATTAAAGTTATTAGTTACCTTATCTTGGTAACTTATCTTGGCTTTTTAAAAATGTGTGAGTGTGTGTGTGTGTGTGTGTGTGTGTGTGTGTGTGCCATAGGACAACCTCAAATGTCATCTTCAGTAATATCATCTACCTCCTCTGAGACAGCCTTGCTTACTGGCCTGGAATTCACCAATTAGGCCAGATTAGCTGGCCAGAAATCCCTGGGAATCCACCTGTTTCCTCATTTCCAGTGCTGGGATTACAAGTGTGTACCACCAACTCTGGCTTTTTACATGGGTGCTAAGGATAGAATTCAGGCCCTCATACTTGCAAAGCAAACACTTGATAGACATCCTATCTCTTTAATTCCCTGGCTTTCCCTGGCCTTTTTTTTTTTTTAATAATTATACAAGGTCTCATGTATCAGGTTTACCTAAAACTCACTATGTAGTCTGAGGATGATCTTAAACTTCCAATCCTTCTTCCTCTGCTTCCCTGGCATTGGGATTATAGGCTTGCCACTATGCCTAGTTTATGTGGTGCTAGAGATTAAGCCTAGGCTTTGTGCATGCTAGGCAATCACTCCACCAACTAAACCACATTTCTCTTATCTCAACTTTTGCTCTTTGCTTGTTCCTTACTTCTGCTCCTGGTGCTTGTTTCCTAAAAACAACTGTCCACACAGAAGCCTTTGTTTTAGACTTACTTTGGGGGGGGGGGAGCCAGGATAGTTGAGATTTAGATAGTCTGAGATTTATTTTTTTTAATCTCTTTGGTGTGTGTGTGTGTGTGTGTGTGTGTGTGTGTGTGTGTGTGTATGCTATGAGACACATGTAGAAGTCAGAGGACAACTTTTGGTAATCAGTTCTCTCCTTCCTCCAGATGGGTCTTGGGGATCAAATTCAGGTCTTTAGACTTGGTGGCAAGTACCTTTACCCACTGAACCATCTTGTTGGCCTATGTTCAAACTTTCAAAATAATATATGAAGAATAAGTAAAAGTATGTTTGAAGGGACTAGGGATATAGATATGTGGTAGAGAGCTTGCTTTCATGCGTATGACCCTTGTTTCAATCCCTAGCACACACATAAATGTAGGTTTTATGCCTTTGCATTGGTGTCCTACCTGCTGATCAGAAGCTGCTGTAACTTGGGGACTGAAAGTCAAGATTCTGGAATCTTGGTGCAGATCAGCCCTTTCCTGGCAGAAGGAAGCAAGCTGACAGTTGTTGTGCCCAGGATGACCAGGCTAGTGGTGAAGTGTCCCAAGATGAATTGTTGTCCAGAGAAGCTGTCAGGGGCTGACTTCAGGCCTTGGGGACTTTATCAAGATGACATTAGCCAAACAAGACAGGCTGCCCTGCCTCTAGCTGAGCTCCTGTGATTCAGACTGACTGTATGAGGATACCACCAGGTTCCCCTGGGCATGGTGTGCTTGCTTAGGGTGGCTTGCCAGTGACAAGGCAAAAAATAGCCTTTGTAGAGATGATGAGATGGGACTGAAAAATGGGTTGTCACCTTGTGTATAGCTGCCTCATCTCCACTGACCATGAATATGTTACATTGCATCTCTGACTCTTGCTGCCCTGGGCTCAAGTTCCTCTCCCAGTGCCCACTGATAATCCTTGATGCTATTTGGAAGAGTGTTTCACTTTCTCAATCCTCTGGCCTTTGCCCAGCCACCTACTGTGCCTCCCTTGGGGATAAGGCTGTTGGCACTTGCCCTGAACTCAAATATTCCTTGCTCTTTGCTGATGTGCAAAGAGGCCAGCAGATCTGATGCTTCTTACCTTTCTCCATAATAGAAAACCACAGCAGTGTCTTCAAAGCATCAAGGTGCCCAGTTTATACATATCTGACAATGTCTCACTTAGTCCAGGCACACTTGGAATTAAGCGGGGCTGAATGGTTACTGATTAGCCCCAGACTGGTATCTTTCAGTGGCTCTCCATGGCAGTTTAAGGGCCTGTGTGGAGCTTCTTTATTTAGTTTCACCTTGTCTGTTCAACAGTCTTCCACCATTGAAGCAGCTGTGTTACATAACCAGCCTGGACTACCCTCCCCACAATGCCTGTGGTCCATCAAGTTCCTCTCTGCAGAATGCTCTACTTCTGTTCCCCTTTATCTGGCATGCTTTGAGTCATTTTTCAGGTCTTAGCTAATTGCCACCTCCTCCAGGAAGTCTTTGCCTTTTCAAACTGAATAATGTTTCTCCTGTAAGTTGCTTAAAATAAACCATGCATGCTGCCTTGTGCCCATCTGTTTATGTTGGTCTCCTGCAGTAGGTGATAAATTCCTAGACATTCAAGGTCCCATTTCTAGTTTAGTCATTGAGCCCTCTGCTTGGCATAGAAGGTGCTGGGTAAGTATTTATTGAATAACTATTAGGAGTCGTAGAGGCTGGGAGTATTGCTCAGTGGTAGAGCAATTGCGTAGCATGTATGAGGTCCTGGGTTCAGTCCTTGGCACTGCCAAAAAAATAAAAGGAAGAAAAACTTCAGCCATCCAGATAACTTATTGAATAAAAGCATTTGCAGTTAAACCTGACGATCTGGGTTCAATTCTGGGACCCCACATGGTGGAAGGAGAGAAGGAATTCCTGAAAGATATGCTGTGACAGACAGACACACATACACACAAATAAATAAACCAATAAATAAACAAATAAATGTAGGGATTGGAGAGATGGCTCAGTGGTTAAGAGCACGGATTGCTCTTGCAGAGGACACAGGTTCGGTTCCAGACAGCTCGCTGTTGTCTGTAACTCCAGTTCCAGGGGGATCTGATACCCTCAGTACACATATATACATGCAGGCAAAGCACTCATACACATGAAAACCAAAAAATAAGTCTTAAATAAATAAATAGATGTAATAAAAAATTTGCTGGGTATGGTAGCACACGCCTTTAATCCCAGCACTCAGGAGACAGAAGCAGGTAGATCTCTTTGAGTTTGAGGCCAACTTCATCTACATAGCAAGTTCTAGGTTAGCCAGGGCTTCACAGTAGGACCCTGCCTCAAAAAAATTTTTTTAAGTACCTAAGAAATCAAATTGAGGGTGTAATGCAGAGAAAATGAAATCTCAGTTCTCATATAATAAAGAGAAATAATTTACATGTTAATATGGCATGCTAGTATTATCAAGTTAATACATGATACTTATATTTTCATAGACAAATATCTTAAAGGTCACAAAATCACAAATTTTAAAATGTTGCTGCTGACAGAAAATAAATATGCAGCAATGGAACTACACCATGTTTTCCCTCAGCCCTTGCCTTTGGGCAATGATATTTCCCTAAGTACTAGCACATGCTTTCTCTACCCCTTCACTTAACATTACAACATGCACATTTTTTTTTCACATTGGAATGATGACCTTGGACCTAAAAGGAACTTTAGAAATGGTCCATCTACATGGTGACTGTCTCCAAATATTCCAACAAAATGACAGCTCTAGCTTCTTAACATTCTGACCCATGATGTTACCTTCCTGCCCTGTAGCTTTTGAGATTTCTTTGACATTTTCTCCATTTTGGGTTCTACTAAGAAAATGCTTTGAAACAAGAATTCTGAGGGACAGCCAGATCATAATTTGACTTGAATGAAATCATTTGTTAGAGTTTAAAGATGTAAAATTTTATACTTTTATACTTAGACTCACTTCTAGTTGGAAGGTAAATTAAATTAGTATGACTACTTTGGAATATCAAAGCTGAACATCTACTTGCTCTGTGATCTACAATTCTTTCTTTTTTGAGACAGCGTCCCCCAGTAGCCCCAGTTGTCCTGGAACTCACTATGTAGACCAGGCTGGCCTCAATCTCAAAGAGATCTACCTATCTACCTGCCTCTGCCTCCTGAGTGCTACACCACCATACCTGAATACAATTCTTTTCTGGCACATTCTTCCATCAGAAAAGAGGAAGCTGGTAGGTAGAGGTGCTAGCTGCCAAGCCTGATGACCTGAATTCTATCCCTGGAACCTACATGATGGAAGGAGAAAACTGACTCCTGCAAGTTGTGTTCTGACCTCCACATATGCACTGTGGCAGAGCGCTTTACCACACACACACACACACACACACACACACACACACAATAAATGTAAAACAAATGACTACTTGAGTTGAACAAACACCACATACAAGATTGTTCATTGACTGAGCCCTTAATGATGGTGCATGCTTTAATCCTAGCACTAAGGAGGCAGGGGCAGGTGGATCTCTGTGAGTTCGAGGGCAGCCTGGTCTACCTAGTGAGTTCTAGGCCAACTGGGGCTACATAGTGAGACCCTGTTTCAAATAAAAATAAATAAAAAAAATAAAAGAGAGTGGTGGCTACGTAGGAGGGCAAATACTAATTTAAAGAAGATATAGGGGATCCAGAAGCCTGGTGGTGTGGGAATGTTGATAACATTCTATACCATTTAAAAATAAGATTTTTTTGGGGGATGGAAGTATATAGATGTATGCAAGTCCCTGGCTCCCATTCATAGCACCACAAAAGAAACAAATAATCACCCAAAACACACATTTTTTATAGATGGATACATTTGAAACAAAGAATAATAATGTAGATAAATCTGTTGATTACATGGGTGTCTACATATATCAGATTAATTTATAAAGAGAGAGGTTTATCTTGGCTCACAGTTTTAAAAGTGTCGGTTCATGATAAATCAGCTCCATTGTTTTAGTAGCTGATGAAATAGCACATCATGGTAGGAACACGTAGCAAAGCAAATCTGCTTGCCTCATTGCCTGGAAGCAAAAGAGACAAAATGAAAGAGATGGGGCCCATACTTTCCCTCAAGGACACACTCATAATGACTTAAGCACCTTGCAGAAGGCCTTACCTCGTAAAGATACTACCAGCAGACCAGCAAAGGGTAAAGGGGCTAATGACCTGAGTTAGAGCCCCAGGACCCACACTGTAGAAGAAAAGAATCAACAGACTCCTGCAGATTGTCCTCTGATCTTCAAACACTCACTGCTCACCTCCCCTATAAATAAATAAATAAATAAATAAATAAATAAATAAATAAACGTAATTGTTTTTGAGACAGGGTCTCACGATATATCCCTGACTGACTTGGAACTCTCTGTGTAGACCAGGCTGATTTTGAGCTCCCAGAGATCCATCTGCTTCTGTCTCTGCCTCCCAAGTGCTGGGATTAAAGGTGTGCACCACCACACCCAGCCTAATAAATGTAATTTTTAAAAATTAAAAAAAAAGATACCACCACCTCCCAATAACGCCATCCTGGGAACTAAGCCCCTTACACATGGGCCTTTGGAATATTTATTACTCAAACTCCAACCGACCATATATTCAAAATTGTGCATTTCATTTAGAAAATAAAAATTTAAACATTTTATGCTTCCTGGACTGGTACAATCTAATTATGGTCTATCATGGTCTATAGTCTTTTTTTTTTTTTTTTGGTCGTTTTGAGACAGGGTTTCTCTGTAGCCCCAGCTGTCCTGGAACTCACTATGTAGACCAGGCTGGCCTTGAACTCACAGAGATCCACCTGCCTCTGCCTCTTGAGTTTTGGGATTAAAGGCGTGCATCACCACACCCAGCTTATGGTCTATAGTCTTAATACTTGTGTTGTGCCAATTTCCTGGTTTTGATAATGAACTATGTGAGAAGTTGCCATGGAGAGAAGTTGGATGATGGGTACACATAACCTTTCTGTCCATTTTTGCAACTTCTTGTGAGTCTGCAATTATTCCAAACCACAAAATTAAGAAATAAGCTCTCTATTTTATTTACTAATCAGATGGTTTAAACACAGTACTCTTGGGCTGGAGAGATGGCTCAGCGGTTAAGAGCAGTGACTACTCTTGCAGAGGACCCGGGTTTGATTCCCAGCACCCACATGGTGGCTCTGAACCGTCCTTAACTCCAGTCCCAGGGGAATCTGAAGCCCTCTTCTGACCTCCGTGGCATTGCACAACATGGGTGCACTCACATCCATGCAGGCAATACACTCATACACATTAAAAAAAAACCAAGAAAACCCACAGTACTCTTTCAGTCACACTCCTCCTACTTTCAACCAAACTTATAGATCAAATACATTTATTTTCTAAGTGGCTACAAGAACTTCCTTTTTCCATCACTGTCCATCCATCCATCTACCCATCTATCCACCCATCCATCCATATGTCAGTCTTTTTTTTTTGTTTTCACATATATACCTTTCTCTCCTTCCCTTTCTTCCTTTTCTCTTGTAAAATATTTTATTTATTATTTTTATTTTTTTATATGTATGAGTGCATTGCCTGCATGTATGTAAGTGCACACATGCCATGCAATGCCCATGGAGGTCAGAAGAGGGTGTTGGATCCCCTGGAACTAGAGTTACCGATAGTTGTTAGCTAGCCCTCATGTGGGTGCTGGGAACTGAACTTGAGTCCTCTGCAAGAGCAGTCAGTGCACTTAACTGCTGAGCCATCTCCCCTGCCTTCCTTTCTTTTCTTTTATCATTACAACATGACCTGTTCCTCTTTTCCAACTCTGAAATTCCTTTACCTATTCTGTCAGCTCTGAGGGGACATTTCTACTTTGCTTTCTATAGGTTCTTACTCCCCAACACCTTGGTGAATCCAAGAGCTTGGGAGTCTAGAATTTTTGTTGTTGTTTTGTTTGGTTTGGGTTTTTTTTTTTTTTTAATCGGTCTCTTGTAGCTTAGGCTGGCCTCGAACTCACTTGTAGCCAATATGGCCTCGAACTCCTGATGCTTCTGCCTCTGTTTCCCAAGTGCTGGTATTATAGGTGCGAGTCACCACACCCAGCTTCTAAGCCTAGAATTATTTCTGCTCTCCTCCCTGTTCCAACCCCTGGTAACCTATGGGCAGGCCTTTAATTTGGAAGTCTGGGTTTACCTGTTTGGAAAATGGGTTGAATTAATAGATACCTCCCCTATCATCTGGGTGTTGAACTTTAATTACTGTTTGCAATATTGCTTAAGATGTGGAGATGAAAGGTAGTTTTAAAGGTCCATGTTATTGGCATTAGTAATAAAACCGAGGAATTTGTTTGTGAGTTTGCAAGGTTGTCTGCCATAAGTAGGAAAGGAGAAAAAAGGTTGATTTTATATGGAAAAATCTTGCCCCAAAACAGCCACAGATTCTGGTTGGTATAAATAGCAAGAACATGTTGTACTTTAAAGTACTTTGCAAACTTCACATTCTTGTCCCTGAAAAGATGGAACCCACACTTGTGAAGCTGAAAACAAGGAGTTACCTGGGGTTATAAGGCAGGAAATCCACAGGCCAATTTTTGACTGAAACCAGTCTTTGTTCTCGTCACAATTTATAAGAAAAATTCTGTTAGAGCACAAGGCCTTTCATTTTTATCATCAATATTTTACTTTTTCTTTATGCATTCTGATCATATTTCTACTAAAATCATAGTTAACAAGAACCTTTTGAATCTACCGCTTTTTGGAGTGTTTTATAAATAGGAGCTGTTTGGATAAAATAAAAGGCTAAAAGCTCAGTCTGAGCTCTCAAAGCATTTACCATCAAACCAGAGGCTAAATAGGAGTGACCTATATTTAGAATTTACTTCACAGTGCCCTGTTATTAATAATAACTGCCCCCTTTGGTGTGTCCAAAGCCCTTTGAAATGTGTTACTTCATTTGATCCACTGACAATGCTGGAATTTCAAGCTCTGACTTAAGGGCCAGGGAACTGAAGCTTAGAAAGAAGTGACTTTTCTAAGCCAACACACTGCAAGTGATGGCGTTAGAATTTACATTTCATTTTGGGAACTGGAAGCAGCTAAGGGACAGCAGAGAAGGAGAAAGAGAACCTTGGATAGTTTTCAGTTCAAGGCAAGTCTAGGCCAAAGTCCAAAACTAGGTGGCAGCTAATCAAAGAGGAGGTGCAAAGTAAAGGTTATAGGTGTGAGATGATGTGGGCTCTGGTTTGCTCTTGACTCCTAATCGCTATGTGAATTGGAGCATGACCTCACATTGCTGGACTTCAGTTTCCTCATCTGTTAAATGGAGACATAATAACAATGCTTCTTCCCTAGGTTCTATTAAAGAAATAATATATGGAGGGTACTTCGCCCCCTATCTGGCAGACATAGACTTTACTACAAGTCATCAGATGAGAGCTTAGTGTACAAATAAATGGCAAGTGCACCTTGAAGCATGAAGTGAACCAACCAAGATCAAAAAGAAAAACAAATCCCTTTTATTTTGAGATAACTATAGATTTACATGCAGCTGTAAGAAATCACACCAAGAGACCCCCTATGCTCTTCGCCTACCCTGCCCCACCCCAGAGGTAGTATCTCTTATCAATATTTATTCATTTAATGATAGGTTCTTGTTGGGCGTGGTGGTGTATACCTGTAGTCCCAGCACTTGGGAGGCAGAGGCAGGCGGATCTCTGTGAGTTCAAGGCCACCCTGGTCTACATAGTGAGTTCTAGGACAGCTGAGGCTATAGGGAGACTCTGTCTCAAAAAGACCAAAAAAAAGATAGGGTCTTGCTATGTATTCTAGCTTGGCCTCAAACTCATCATTGTCAGTATACTGCCTCAGTATACTGAACACTGAGATTACAGGCATACACCAAGATGCCTGGCTTATGATAATATCATGCTTAATTATCACAACCTGGAAGTTGACATTAATATAGCCCCCCTCCCCAGGTGTGATGGCTCATGTCTGTAATCTCAGTACTTGGGAAGCTAACAAGAGAATTGATGTGAGTTTGAGGCCAGCCTGGGCTGCATAATAAATACCCAGCCAGCCAGGGTTATGTTTCAAGAACCTGTGTAAACAAACTAATAAATAGCCTCATACCACTTACTTATCTTATTCAGATTTTACCAGTTTTACAGCATTCATTTATGTTTTGATCTTTTGTGTGTGCTTATACCTGTACAGTTTTATTACGTGTATAAATTTGTTTGGCCACTACCGCAGTAAAAATACAGAAGAGTTCCATTACAAGGATGCCTTGTATATCCTTTTCTCCTAACTCCCAGTGACCACCAATCTATTTACCATCTCTACAGTTTTTTCATATAAAAATGCTATATGAATAGAATCACATGGTCTATTAGTTATTTTCTCATTGTTGCAACAAAATGCCTGATGAAAGAGACTCAAGGAAGGAAGGTTTGTTTTGGCTCACAGTTCAAGGGTACAGTCCACCATGGCAGCAGGAGGTTGAGGCAGCTGAGCACATTGTCTGTAGCCAAGAAGTGGGGGCAGGGGGAGGGGAGAATATACTGGTGCTCAGCTCACTCTCTCCTTTTTATTATCTGGGCTCCAGTCCATGGAATGGTGCTGTCCATGTTTAGGATAGGTTTTCCCTCTAAACCCAATATAGAAACTCTCTCACAGACATGCCCAGAAGTTTGCCTTCCGAGTGATTCTAGATCCTGTCAAGTTGAAAACCAGTATTAACCATCACATATAGTGCGTATGCTTTTGAGATTAGATTTTTAAAAAATTTATTGCATTTATTATTTTAAAAATATTTATTTTTTATTTATATGTACGTGTGTGCATGCATGCCAGGTATGTACAGACATCCCTGGAGGTAGAAGAGGGCATCATATCCCCTGGAGCTAGAGTTATAAGTAGTTGCAAGTCTCATGATGTGGGTGCTGGGAACTGAACTTGGGTCCTTTGGAAGAACAGCAAGTGCTCTAACCTTTTGAGTCTTCTCTCTAGCCCCTTATTTATTTATGTGTGTGTGTGTGTGTGTGTGTGTGTGTGTGTATGTGTGTGTGTGTATGTGCATGCATGTTTGAGGTTAGAGGACAAGTTGCAGGAGTCAGTTTTGTCTTTCCACAGTATCGGTCCAAGGGATCCAACTCGGGCCGTCAAGCTTGATGGCAAGTACTGAATCATCTTACCAGCCTAGATTTGTAAACAACAACAACAACAACAACAAAAACTATGTGATTTTCTTGAAATTCAACAAAGGTGCTACAGGTAGCAAAAGCTCTTTCCCTTTTATTGCTGAGTAGTATTCCATGGTATAGATTTACCAGTCATCCACTGAAGGACATTGCTTAACAGTCATACATTGAAGGACATCTAGGTGAGGTGGTTTCTCACTTGGGGTTATTAGAAATAAATAAGTTGTGCTGAGCATGGTTGCTCATGCTTTAAACCCAGCACTTGGGAGACAGAGGCAGGACAAGCTCTGTGAATTTAAGGCTAGCCTGGTCTACATAGCATGTTTCAGGCCAGCTGGGGCTACAGGGAGACTCTGTCTCAAACAGACCAAAAATGAAAAGAAAAAAAATAATTAAGTGATTATTAAGTTAAAAAAATTCTCTAGGACATATGCCCAAGAGTACAATTATCAAGTATTGGTTAAATGTTTCATTATGTAAGAAAGTGCCATATTTTTTCTGTATTGTGACTTTGCACACAGCATTTCTACCACCAACATATGAATATAAGCAACATATTTGATCTGCAATAGTGCTATCACCAGCAACTAGTGCTATCATTAATTTTCATTTTAGCCATCTGATATCTTATTTTGGTTTTACTTATTTCAGTTTCATGTTGTTTGCCATTTATACATTATGTTTTTTTCATTTATACATTATTTTTAGTGACATGTCCATTCCTGCCTTTTGCCAAGTTTCCAATTGGTTTGACTTTTTAAAAAGTTTTTTTTTGAGAAAAGGTCTCTCTTTCCTTTTTGGTTTTTTGAGCCCTAACTGGCCTGGAACTCACTATGTAGATCTGCAGGCCTCTGCTCCCCAGTGCTGTGCCACCATGCCAGGCAGCCTTGAACTCACAATCCTCCTGCCTCTGGTCCTGAGGAGCAGTGGGATTAAGATCTTGTGCCGCCATGCTCAGGGGGACTGTTTTTTTTGAGAAAAGGTCTCTCTTTCCTTTTTGGTTTTTTGAGCCCTAACTGGCCTGGAACTCACTATGTAGATCTGCAGGCCTCTGCTCCCCAGTGCTGTGCCACCATGCCAGGCAGCCTTGAACTCACAATCCTCCTGCCTCTGGTCCTGAGGAGCAGTGGGATTAAGATCTTGTGCCGCCATGCTCAGGGGGACTGTTTGATTTTTAAAAAAATATTTTATTTATTATTTTTATTTTATGTGTATGAGTGTATCTGGATGTGATGTGTAAGTGGATTCCCCTGGAACTGGAGTTAAGGATGGTTGGTAGCCGCCATGTGGGTCCTGGGAATCAAGAACCGGGGTCCTTTGCAAGTGCAGTCAGTGCTCTTAACCGCTGCGCCATCTCTCCAGCCCCCCGTTTGATTTTTTTTTATTGCTGTTTTGTGGATTCTTTGTTGGATACATGGTTTACAAATTTTTTTTTGCAGTCTTTCTTTTTTTTGCTTCTTGTTTCATCTTCACAGGGTCTTCCACAGAACATGTTTTAAAATTTGATTTGGTCCAAATTACTAATTTTTACTTTTATGGGTTGTATTTTTTGGTATTGAATCTAAAGGCATTTTACCTAGTCCTAGATTGAAAAGGTTTTCTTCTATTTTTCTCTAGAAGTTCTATAATTTTATATTTTACATTTAAGCCCTAATTCCATTTGAGTTAATTTTTGAACATGATCCAAGTTCATTTCTTCATCTATGAATATTAAGTTACATTGGTGCCAATTTGAAAAAGCTATTATTTCCTCTATTGAATTGCTTTTGCATGTGTCAAAAATCAATTGGGTATATTTATGTGAGTCTATTTGTGAGCCAAGAGCCCAAAGGAATTTTAACTTAAATATTGAACTTGAGTGAACAGAACACACACAAAAATCAATCCACATAGAAATTGAATGAAGACTAGCTTGAAAACCATTTATTAAGCCATTTAATGTTCTTTGTAATTAAGTGTGAAACTATAAGAAATTGACTCTGAGTAACCTATCATTCAAACCTGAGCTTAAGAAAGTGGTTTGAATCATCAGGATACACTAAACAGGCTATGATTGTGGGGCCAGAGAAACCAGCAGTGAGGCTGTGATTCCATCATTTATTACTTGATTCTGGGCAGGTAAGCAAGCTAACTAGCCTCTTGGAGCACCCCCTTTGACATCATTCAGTGGAAATCATATTACTTGCCTCATAGAATTAGTTTGAGACCCAGAGAGATGGGGACCTACAAAAGTAGTTGACACTAAGTTTGTCTGCAGTGCTATAGCAAGAGAAATCTAATAAACAGTTTGGAAGTTTTACCCCATATTCTCTGTCAGCATTGTCCTAAGCATCCAAGTGGATGTGCTGAGCAAATGTGCCTTCAAATGCAACTTTAAGACAAGTTAAAGGGGTCCTTTCTTCCAACAAGCTGCTCTTTTGTGTGTGTGTGGAGGAAAACTGGGGATTGAACCCAGGGCCTTGTGTATTAAGTAGGTGTTCTGCCACTGAGCCAGCCCCCAAGCTCCTACTTTGAACTCTTGTCTCATAGAAATAGCAGAGATGTTACAAGTACACATTATGAACTTAGCATCTTCTCTCGTAAGTGTTAGAGTCTGGTGAGTTCACTGTAGGACTGGCATTAATGATCCCTATTTCAGCTTCCTCTGGCTACGAAGTCACCCTGCAAATGAGACTCACCAGTGTCTTTCTCTGGATATCAGTTTTTCCCTAGAAAAGGGAAGCAGCTTAGTGTTCAGCTTCTAAGGTTCAGAAGAACCAACAAACAAAATGCAGATAAAAACCACATCAATGACCAGCACAGCAAATGACATTGGTGCAGTAATGGAAATTTTTTTTTTGTATTTTTGAGACAGGGTCTCCCTGTAACTCCAGCTGGCCTAGAACTCACTATGTAGACCAGGCTGGACTTGAACTCACAAAGATCCCCCTGCCTCTGCCTCCTGAGTGCTGGGATTAAAGGTGCGCACCACCATGCTCGGCTAGTAGTGGCACTTTTATCTTGGGGATAATCAACAGCTACCTAATTGGACTTAAAGCCCACTCAATGGGAGGAAACTCATGTGTGGTACTGTAAATCTAGCCAAATACATATAGTTGGAGGGGTCATAGATCTTAGAGAAAACCCAAAGGCTGCTGTATCCCTAGACAAATGTTATTTCTTACTATGTGCAAAATATGGATCCTTAAATTTATAGACAAGCATCCCAGTCACCATCCACCAAAGAAGCTTCTTTTTCAAGAGACAGATAATTACAGAGTTCCACAACTGGTCACACGCAGAGATTCTCTGTGAATTGCCCAAGCCTAAGTGGCATATCTAGGATGTAACCTCTATACCTTAAGCTCACAGAACAAAGAACAAGGGATGAAGAGAACACTAATGCGTCCTTAAACTCTCATCAATGAACCTCCCTCATGCAACAAAGGGCCAAGAACACAAAAGGTCACAAATGGCCAAAATGTAGAGAATAAGAGTCTGCAGAGTATGGGTCCTTGGACAGGACTCCCATATTAAAATCCACCCACCCAGATCTCAGGGACCATTGTGGAAGAGAGGTTGGAAAGATTGTAAGAACCAGGGAGGAGGTGCATGACATATGGAAATAGTCATACAGGCACCTGGGATCCTTCTCATACAAACCAATGGTGTCCACATGCACAAGACCCATGCAAACTTAAGCAGACAAAAACCCAGCATAGAACTGTGGAAATGAACAGCAGGTCCCCATCTTAGTCAAAAAATTATTGACAGCTGATTACCACTGGGTGATGAAGAGCTGATTTTTTTTTGTCTTTTTGAGACAGGGTTTTCCTGTATCCCTTGCTGGCCTGGAACTCACTATGTAGCCAAGCTTGCCTTGAACTCACAGAGGTTGATCTTCTTGAAGGGAGAGACTGTAGATAGACTGACTACATCCCAGTGAATGAATGTGGGTGCTGGGATTCGAACCTGGGTCTTCTGCAAGAATGGTCAGTGTTCTTAACCACTGAGCCATCTCTCCAGCCCCATGAGAGAGCTGACCTTCTTAAAGGGAGGGACTCTAGATAGACTGACCAGATTCCAGTGGATGAACTTGCACTGAGGGACATCTGGAGACACTAACTTTACATGATAGGCCTCAACACAAATGTCAGAATGCATGAACTCCAGAAGGGGTGCTATGGAAGGGTGCCAAAGGGGAAGGGGGTATAAAGATGATTTTCTGTATGAAATATACAAAAATTCAGTTAAAAAAACCCAAAGTGCAGAATACTGGCAAATTTCTGCACATCTTTCATGGGTGTAGTGAACACTGTTGAGCATGAGTCAGAAAGCTATGGCTCAGGCCAAAATCCTTCTCTGCACTTCCCACTAGCCTGTTTTCTTGGCCTGAGAGCTAAAAATAGTTTTTATATTTTAAAGAGAAGAAAGGAAGGAAGAAAGGAAAGAAGGAAGGCAGGAGAGCAGCTATAGAGGTATATATGGCTTGCAAAGGCTAAAATATTTATTGTGTGGGGCCTGGAGAGATGGCTTAGCAGTTAAGAACACTTGCTGCTCTTGCAGAGAACCTGGGTTTTGTTCTCAGCATCCACAGCTCACAATCATCTGTAACTTGTTCCAGAGGCTCCAATGCCCTCTTCTGGCCTCCATAAGCACCAAGCATGCATGTGTTACACATACATATATGCAGGCAAAACACTCATACACATTAGATAAAAATAAAGTATCAGAGCCGGGTGTGGTGGCACATGCCTTTAATCCCAGCACTGGGGAGGCAGAGGCAGGTGGATCGCTGTGAGTTCGAGGCCAGCTGGTCTACAAAGCGAGTTCCAGGCCAGCTGGGGCTACAGGGAGACCCTGTCTCAAAAAGACCAAAAAAAGAAAAAGAAAAAGAAAAAAAAAGTATCAGGTCTGCTTTAAAAATATTTTTATTGTCTGGTCCTTTACAGGAAAAGTTTGCCATATCTTGTAGTAGAAGATAAAAATGAGGCTCTAAAAGGGGAGGACGTTATATAATTGGAGGTCACATAACAAGGAAATAGACGTCCATTCATCCATCAAGAATATGTAGATTGGGCTCACTTTATATATAAGAATATAACTGATGGGGCTGGAGAGATGGCTCAGATGTTAAAAGTACTTCATGCTCTTCCGAAGGAGCTAAATGGTTCTCAGCATCCATGTTGGGCAGCTTACAACTGCCTGTAACTCCAGCTTCAAGGGATCAGATGCCCTCTTCTGGCCTTACACATGTGATATACACTTACACAGACACACACACACACACACACATACACGCACACAAATAAATAAATCTTTAAAGTATGTATTTTTTTTTAAAAAATCAGAGGTAGTTAGGAAACCCAAAATATTTAAAGAAAAGAATGTAAATGCTTATAAAATCATGAGATCAACTGGGTATGATAGTGCATGCCTTTAATCCTAGGAAACTAGAGGCAGGCTGATCTCTGTGAGTCCTAGGCCAGCTTGCTTTACATAGTGAATTTGAAATCCTATCTCAGAAAAAGAAAGTATGAGATCATTAATGTAGTGTTCTCCAAAGTGGATTCTAGGTCTTAAGAGTTGTCTAGAAGCAACCTGTCCTCAGCAAAAATGAGTTCTGTAAACTCTGCAAATGCAACAATTTCTTTTTTATTGTTGTTTGACACAGGGTCTCCCTCTGTAGTCCAGGCTGGCCTGGAGTCCACTATGTAGGCTACATCAAACTTGTAGCATGCCTCGTGTCCCAGCCTCACAAGTCTGAGATTACAGGCTTGAGCTACCATGCGTGGCTATAACCTTCCCTTGCAAGATCCCTATGTGCATCAGCATATGAAATTCTGCAATCTTTTTAATAAAGTCAGGATGTCTCAAACTTACTCAACTGGGAAGCTATTTCCTTATTCTCTTTGAGATCATGCTTCAGAAACATGGGAAAATCAGAAGTTACAAGGCTGGGCTAGTTTTTGCATAGGACCCAGAGCAAGCCAGCCAACTAGCTTCTCTGAGTCTCTCTGATGGAAACTAAAGAATAATTTCTAGATACATGTTGGATCTCCTGATTTGGGCCTTTAAAGCTTTAATTTCCTATAGATGTGTTCATTGGCAATTTTCCATATTTTTGGGCTGAGTGTAAAGAATGACTCTGGTTGAATAGAATTCTGTAATTTCCCGGAGACCAGAGGTCTCTGCATCACCGTAACTGCCCTTTTGTGCCATATATTCTCTGATAAGGGAGGACTGAGTACATCAGTTTCTAGAAACTCAACCTTAAAAAGTCAGGAATGTAACTCAGGGAAACAGATGGAATTTCAATAAAATGATCTATCAATGTTGGGAGTGGTGGCACACGCCTTTAATCCCAGCACTCTGGAGGCAGAGGCACCAGGATCTCTGTGAGTTCGAGGCCAGCCTGGTTTACATACTGGGTTCCAGGCCAGCTAGGGGAGACTCTGTCTCAAACACATAGACACACACACACACACACACACACACACACACACACACACACAAAAGATCCATCAACATCCAGAGACTTGTTGTGACAGGCTTATTCCTAGAGGTGCTGATGAAGGGTTTGTCATCGTGAAAGAATGTATGGAATCCAGCCTGCACTATATGATTAACACAGCATTAAATCATAGAATTTCAGCAAGATTCCCCTCTGAGGATCATAGTAACATACCTAAATAAACTATTTTAATTGATTGTTTCAATGGTTCAATGGCTAGCCCATCCGTTTTTTTGCCTCTGGATCTTTGTGTGTGCTGTGTCCTCTTTTTTTTCCCTCAAGTTTTGTCCAATATGTCTGTTTTGTTTGCTTATTTTTTTCTTTTTAAAATGGATTTAATTTTATGTGTGTGTGTGTGTGTGTGTGTGTGTGTGTGTGTATGTATGTGCACTACATATAGGCAGGCAGTTGTAAACTGCCGTGTGGGTGCTGAGAACCAAACCCAGGGTCTCTGGAAGAGCAGCAGGTGCTCTTTTTTAAAAAATATTGTATTTATTAATTTTTTATTTTATGTGTATGTGTGTATTGCCTTCATGTAGGTAAGTGCACCCATGTCGTGCAATGCCCTCGGAGGACAGAAGAGGCCATCGGATCCCCTGGATCTGGAACTGGAGTTATGGACAGTTGTTAGCTGCCTTGTGGGTGCTGGGATTTGAACCTGGGTCTTCTGCAAGAACAGTGTTCTTAACCGCTCAGCCATCTCTCCAGCCCCAGCAAGTGCTCTTAACCATTGAGCCAGCCCTTCTTTTCTTTTCTTTTCTTTTCTTTTCTTTTCTTTTCTTTTCTTTTCTTTTCTTTTCTTTTCTTTTCTTTCCTTTCTTTCTTTCCTTTCTTTCTTTCTTTCTTTCTTTCTTTCTTTCTTTCTTTCTTTCTTTCTTTCTTTCTTTCTTTCTTTCTTTTGGTCTTTTTGAGACATGGTCTCCCTATAGCCCCAGCTGGACTGCCTCTACCTCCTATTTTCTTTTTTCAAGACAGGATTTTATATAGTCCTGGTTGGCCTCAAACTCACTGTGTATCAGAGGATGACCTTGAGGTTCTGATCCTCTGTATCAATGTTATCTGGGCCTCCATAAGTCTGGGGCAGTTTCTTCTATATCTTTGCTGCCGTGAGTCTTCTTTTTCTTTATCTGAGAGTTTATCTAGGCTCCTGGATTTGCCTTGCCTACTAAGGTGTAAGTCTCAGGAGAATAGGAACTGGTTTTATCTTGCTCACTGTTACATGAGCAGAACTTGTCCCAGTGCTCAAGCAAGGGAATACTCAACTATACTTGTTAACAAAGAAAGAGACTGACTGACAGCTGGACATGTCCAGCTTTGCCCAACAAGCATGAAGCCCTGGGCTCTACCCCAGCACTGTTAAGAAAGAGAGGGAGGGAGGGAGGGAGAAAAGGAGGGAGGGAAAGAGAAAGAGAAAGAGAGAGAGTGTGTGAGAGAGAGAAAAAGAGAAAGAAAGAAAAAAGTGGATGTAGCTCATTCTGTGTAATACCTGCCTACCATGTACAAGGCCCTGGGTTTGATCTCTAACACCACATAAACAGAGGATGGTAATAAATACCTGTAATCCCGGCACTTGGGAGGTAGAGGTAGGAAGATCGGAAGTTCAAGGTCATCTTTCACTACATAGCAGACTTGAGGTCAGCCAGGGATACATGAGACCCTGTCTCAAAAACAAAGCAAAACAAACAGAAAGAAAGAAAAGAAAAGAAATAAAAGAGTCAGTTGTGGTGGTTCATGTGGTAGGTCAAGACAGAGGGAAGAGGCAGGAGGATCAAGGCAAATTCAAGGCCAGCCTGGTGTACAGAATGGGCTCTAGGCCATCTGGGATTGCATGTTGGTATCTTGAATTGAGTGAGTATATGCATCTCATTGGGCTCTTTAGTTACTTCTGAAGCACACGGGGGAAACTGAGGCAGCTTGGTATATTCCATAGAGGTATAGTCGGGCTGGAAATGGAATTGTGATCCCCTGGCACATTAGTTGTGAGACTTATATTTCTAAAACTTTTCTTTTTTTAAGAAATATTTTATTCATTTTTAAAAATTTTATAGCTGGGCGTGGTGGTGCATGCCTTTAATCCCAGCACCCGGGAGGCAGAGGCAGGCAGATCTCTGTGAGGTCAAGGCCAGCCTGGTCTATATAGTGAGTTCTAAGAAAGCTGGGGCTACAGGGAGACCCTGTCTCAAAAAGACAAAAAAAATTTTATGTGTATGAATGTATTACCTGTATGTACGCAAGTGTAATGTCTGCAAAGGTAGGAAGAGGGTGTTGGATCCCCTAGAACTGGAGTTATGGATAGCTGTTAGTTGCCATGTAGATGCTGGGAACCGAACCTGGGTCCTCTGCAAGAACAGTCCGCACTCTTAATTATGGAGCCATCTTTCTAGCCCCACCTAATGCATTTCTTATTTTTTAGTTGTTAGCTTGAGCCTTTAACGGCGGAGCTATCCCTCCACCCCCTAAAACATTTCTTGAATAACTTAATTCCTTCCCAGCAGAGTTCCCTTGGCCTTATTCAATTCTTTCTTGTGATCACTGTAGAGGTTAAGACCATTTCAGAAAATTATTTTATAACAAATGGGATCTCAGAGCAGAGGAAAATGTATGTTGCTCTCAGGGGTAGGAGAAATGTGTGCATTTGGGCCTTGGAGTTAAATGAGCCACCAAATCCCTGTAATTCTCTCTCCTTGCTGGGTCCCAGCTGCTTCATATTCAGGAAAGGAGAAAGCCAGCCTCTGTCACCCATGATTTATGTCCTGCTGTTTGCTCTCTTCCTCTAGAACATTAAACACCCTGAGCTGAGGGGGAAGAAGAGGTAATCTCAGGATGCTTGGCTGCCAGACGAGTGTCTGGGAGCCAGGGAAAGGGGGGTAGGAGCTCTTTGCTCTGTTGAGGCTGGAAAGTTAAAAAAAAAGACCCATGGGGTTTCCACAGAAAGGGAACAAGGGAGATTCTGTTTGCTTCAACCTCTTGCAAAAGCAATCGGGGTCTGAACCAAGAGACCTGGGTGCATGATTTACTCATTTACTAAGTACCTGCTTTGAGAAGCTTTTTTTCTCCCTGTGTCTCAGTTTCCCCAGCTGTCAAAGTCTGGCTTGGTTTGAGTTCCCTTTGTAACTGGCATGTCTGGAGAAAGGAATGGAGGCATTCTGAAAGGGACACTTGCGTCTGGTTTTCCATCTGAACTGTTGAAACAGGCACCCCAGAGAATTGAAATTTCCCCCAGGATTGCTGGGAGAAAGAAGAGGTTGAAGCCTAGAGCCAGCCAGAAGGGGAACTTGTCTCCTGGAAAGGCAAAGAGATTTCACACAGTACTGAAAACTTTTCAGACCACCTTCCTTGCAGGAAAGTTTGGAGCCTGAGACAATGATGGGTCAGTGATGGGTGGGACCACATCTTGACCAGGACTGCTATTGCATATGTCTTGTCCTCTATTTAAACTTTACCCTCACTTTAGGACCTCGAAGAGGGATAGACTTGAGTTGGAGGTTGCTGGGATTTGTCTCTTTCCAATGTGGTCACATTGAATAAATCGTTATCTGCTTGTCATTATTAATTTGGCACTTTTTTTTTTGTCTTTTTGAGACAGGGTCTCCCTGTAGCCCCAGCTGTCCTGGAACTCACTATGTAGACCAGGCTGGCCTTGAACTCACAGAGATCCATCTGCCTCTGCCTCCCGAGTGCTGGGTTTAAAGGTATGCGCCACCAGTCTGTCAGGGGCACAAACTCTGACTATAACTCTGGTAATACTTTCAGCTCCAAATATCTGGAGCTAGTTGGCCTTGCACAGAAAGAAGTGTATTGCAGTGGTTTATTTATGGGCTCTAGACACCTACAGCAGGGGAGGAGAAGATTCAGACCCTTTCTCTACCTCCCATTGACTGACTGTGCTTTTAGAGGGAAAGTAGTCACCTCTCTGAGCTTCAAGTGCACTATTGAGTCAATAACCAGGACCTCTTACCTTAGGTTCTTGGGAACTCATGCTAAGAGGAGACCACGATATTGGCACTGAGCCAGCACTAAAGAGTCAGCTATTACTGGGGCTCCTGTTCCTGAGTTGTTGATGGGCTTGGTATCCCTCTCCTGAGTTCTTAGCTTGAGGCTTGCTTAGGGGCAGAGTGTCCTAGTGAGCACTTGGAAGTTCTGGGCAGTAGGGAAGAGGAGCTATTTTCAGTGGTCTCTGATTCTATTTGTAGCTGGTGATTTGGCCTAGGCTGCAGGGAAGTGTTAGGCAGAGCAAGCTGGGTGCTGAGAGGAGTGAGTTGTACTACACTGGGGAGGGCAGGGAAGGAGAGGAGAGGAGGAGCCATCTCCTTCACCCCCCTTTCTAATTGCTTCTTGCCAATTTCATTTCCTCTGACTTTCCCTAGGGTAATTTAGAGATGAGACCTGACCTTTTAAAAGGTGGATTTAGTTAGTAACATGAAGCATCCATCAAGCCTGTTAACCCAGCCGAGGCCCTACAATATTGATTTTCTCAGGCTCAAGTGTGATTTGTATCCTCACTGGAATTGCAGAGTATTTGTTAAAGCATGTGATGGCTAAACCTCCTTTTCAAAGAATAGAGGGTGTACTCTCATTTCCCCCTTGGGCCCTGGTTAGGACCTGACAACTTCCACTCACTCCTAGCAGTGTGGCTAAGCAAGTTTTTTAACCTCTCTGGGCCTCAGTTTACTCATTTGTGAAATGGGAGAAGGGTGCTAGGGAGATATTTGGCCCTTGAGTCCTTTCCAGCTGCAATTCTGTGATTCTCTGATGCAATCATCAAACAAAGTTAAGGCTGATCCTTTAATTAGAGGATGGTGGGGAGGACTGGCAGGCTCCAACCAGACAGAGAGGATGACATCCTACCCTGTCATTTTCTGAATGGGAAAACTGAGGCCCTACAAGTAAGGTCAATTCAGGCAAGGAGTCAGTGGCTCAGCTGGGTCAGTAACCCAGGCCTCCTACCTCCGATGGCAGTCAGTCTTTTCTGACAGAGCTGCCGGGTACCTCTCCCTTGGGAGGATGATAGAATCACATCTGAATACTACTGTATATGCATTAAATCATTTTACTCTTGTAGTCCTGTTTCCCAGATGGAAACTACCACAAAGTAAAGTGTGGCTGCAGGTTGGCCTGTTTCAAAAGCTCAATCACCATTTGAATGTTTCATGAATTCCAGTCATTTGGGCTCATCCACATGAATTTTTGACATAATCTGCTTTATACTACAATTTACTTCCTTTTTTAAAAAAAATAGTTAATTATTTTTTTGAGACAGGGTCTCATGTAGCCCAGGCTGGGCTGAGGCTGTACATGTACTGAGGATGGCCTTAACTCTTAATTTTCTTGCTTCCACCTCCCAAATGTTGGGATTAAGCTCCTGAGCTCTTAGTCTTGGCCTCATGACTTGACATAAAAACTTTAGCCTCATCCAAAGAGAAAAAGCTGTGAGATATGTAAGTTATATTTTTCTAAATATGTGTTATATTTGCAACTATCTAAATTTAAAATCCCTGTGCTGACTGAAAATGACTTTATGACTGAAAAGCTTGAACAAATACTCTATACCAGTCTTTTTCAAACTTGGTGTCTTATTTTATTTTATTACTTTTGAGACAAGGTCTCATTATGTAGCCCCAGCTGGTCTGGAACTCACTATATAGACCAGGCTGACCTTGGACTTGCAGAGATCCTCCTGACTCTGCCTCCTGAGTGCTGGGATTAAAGGTGTATGCCACCACGTCTAGTCTTAGTGTCTTCTTAAAAATTATTCAAGACATCAATGGGCTTTTACGTCAGTAAAAAAGTAGAAAGTAAAAAAGCAGAAAGTAAAGACCGATGCTGGGCATGGTGGCGCATGCCTTTAATCCCAGCACTTGGGAGGCAGAGGCAGGAGGAGCTCTGTGAGTTCAAGGCCAGCCTGGTCTACATAGTGAGTTCCAGGACAGCTGGGGCTACAAGGAGACCCTGTCTCAAAAAAGATAAAAAAAAACCAACCAAACAAACAAACCCCAAAAAAAGAAAGTAAAGACCAAGAAAATCTCAAATACCTAAATAAAAATAGTAATTGAAAAAAACATACTTAGTGTTTGGCATATTTCTATAGCACTTTCATAATAATTTTTTTTTTTTGTAGTGTTAGGAGTCCAACCTAAGGCCTGGATCTTGTTGGGTAAATATGTTACCACTAAACTAAATCCCTAACCCTACAATACTGTTAATGCTCTCTTGGAATGTTTTTTCTTTTTTCTTTTGTTTTGTTTGAGCCAGTATCCTGTTATGTAGATCAGATGACCCTAAACTTGCTTCCATCCTCCTGCCTCTGCCTCCAGAGTGCTGAGATTAAGGAATGTGCCATCAAGCATGGCTTTTTGGTTTTTGAGATAAAGTCTCTGGTAGCCTAACTACTCCTGATCCTCTTGTCTCTACCTCCCTAATGCTAGCTAGGAAGGTGCCACCATACCCAGTTTAGAACGTCTTTTCATATGATAATTATATTTATTTATTTAATATATATATTTTTTTTTGAGACAGGGCTATGTGTAGCCCAGATTGGCCTCAAACTCACTATCTAACTGATGATTACCTTGAACTCCTGATTCCTATGCCTCTACCTCCTAAGTGTTGGGATTATGTGTGTGTACCACTACTACTAGCTGATCATTTCATAATATTTTTTATTTTCTTAAAATCGACAATTAAAATTTTTATATATTTCTGGTGTATAACATGCTATTTTAATATACATGTACACTGTGGAATAGCTAAGTTAACCTGTTTAATACATGTATTTGGGTGTGTGTGTGTTAAGACAGAGTCTCTCTATTGTCCTAGCTGGCCTGGAACTTGCTATGTAGACCAGGCTGGCCTCAGACTCACAGAGATCTGCTTGCCTCTGCCTCCCAAGTACTGGGATTAAAAGTGTGCTCCACCATGCCTAGGTTTACATATTACGTCACATGCTTATCTTTTTTTTTTTTTTTTTTTTTTTTCGATGAGAACACTTGAAAGCCTACTCTCTTAGACAATATATTGTTACAATATATTATGTAGTATATATGTACAACATTATAATATATAGCCAGAATCACTTGTGATTGTAGTGATCTCTTGATGCAGTTCCTTTGTAAAAAAAATTTCATTTATTATTTTTATTTTATGTATATGCTTGTATTGTCTGCATGTACGGAAGTGCACCCATGTCATGCAATGCCTGTGGAGGTCAGAAGAGGGCATCGGATCCCCTGGAACTGGAGTTACGGACAGTTGTTAGCTGCCATGTGGGTGCTGGGATCTGAACTCAGGTCTTCTGCAAGAACAGCCAGTGTTCTTAACTGCTGAGCCATCTCTCCAGCCCCGATGCAGTTCCTTTTTTTCTGATATTTTGTGTCCTTTGACCAATAATTTCTCAGTGTACCTCATCCTCAGCCTCTTGTAACTGTCATTTTATTCTGCTTATCTGGGATTGACTTTTTTTAGATTCCGTGTTTAAATGAGCACATGCTCTATTTGTCTTTCTGTGTCTGACTTATTTCACTTAGCCTAATATCGTCCAAGTTCATCCATCTTGTCACAAGCAATGGGATTTTCTTTTTTTTAAAAGGCAGAATAACATTCTAGTTTGTACATATACCATATTTTCTTTATCCACTCATCCACTGAGGTGTACTTGGCTCCCTTCCATATCTTGGTTATTGTGAATGATGCTGCAGTGAACATAAGATGGTATTATTTGTTCTATATATAATATTATTTCCTTTGGATATGGACCCAGTAGTTAGATTACTGGATCGTATGTTAGTTTTTTAAACACCTGGTATTATTTAGCTCAGGGTGGTTTCAAATTCACTGTGTAGCCAAGGATGATCTTGAACTTCTTCTTCCCACCTCCACCAGACATGCCATCACTACTGGTTTATTTGGTTGCGGGGCTCAAATCTAGGATTTATGCATCCTTAGCAGCACTCTACTAACAGAGCTACACCCTCAGGCCTACTTTTAGTTTTTGAAGACTCTTCATTTGTTTTCCACAATGACTTTACTAATTTACACTTTTGCCACCAGTGAAGCTCCCTTTTCTCTTCATCCTCATTGGCATTTGTTCTTCTTATTGCTGGTAGTCATTCTAACAACTATGACATTTTTCTCACTGGCATGAAAGGGTGCTGGGGACTAGATCCAGGGCTTTGCTCATACTAAGCATACACTTTACCACTGAGCCATACACCTCAATCCTACATTGTGATTTGTGATTTGTGTATGAGTGATGTGTGTGTGCGCACATGTGTGTACAGGAACACATTTGTGTATGCAACATGAAGGTCAGAGGTCAATGTTGGCTGATTTTCTCTATCATTCTCTACCTTATGTTTTGAGATTGGGTCTCTCACTGGGCCCAGAGCTCACTGATTGGCCAGTAGCTTCCAGGATCCTCCTCTCTCTTCCTCCCCAATGCTGGGATTACATGTGCTCCCCACTGTGCCTGGTTTTTTATGTGGGTGCTGGGGTCCTAATTCAGGTCTTCATGCTGTAGTGAGGTCTTTATTGACTGAGTCATCCCCTCAGTCCCTATATTTTGTATATTTGATTTTAGTATACGTTTCCTTAATTATTAGTGAAATTGATTTTTTCACATACCTATTGACCATTTATATACTGAGAAATGTCTATTCGGGCCTTCTGTTCATTTTTCAGTGGGATCATTTGTTTGATTACTATTGAGTTGAATTCCTTGAATGTTTTGCATATTAATCCCTACACATGTGGTTTGCAAATCTAGTCTTTAACTCTATAAATTGTTCATTGTTATTTTCTTTGCTATATAGAAGTCTTCTCGTTTGATTGACTCCATTTGTTTATTTTTGCTTGTGTTACCTGAGCTTTTGGGGTCATATCTCAAACATCATTGCCTAGACCAATGTCATGGAGGTTTTTGCCCTTTGTTCCTCTAGTAATAGTATTTTTTTACATTTATTTTTTCTTTTATCATTTTTGATTCTTTTAAGATTTCATATATGTATATAATGAAACATGTCCCCCTTCTCATCTTCCCTCTCTTCCTTCCCCTCCTCTTCTTCTTGATAACCAACCAAGTCCAATTAGTACTGCCCATAAATGCAGAAGAATAGGGTCATCCACTGTAGCATGGGAAGCCTACCAATGTTGTTTATTTATTATTTATTGTGTATGTTTTATGGTACTGTGGTCAAGAATTGAGACTGGTGGATGGCTCTGAGGGTAAAGGCGCTTGCCACCAAGACTGATGAACTGAGTCTGATCCTCAGAGTTCACAGGGTACAAGGAGAGAACTGACTCACATAAGCTGTCCTCTGATTTCCGCATGTGTGCCATGGAGTAAGGTATGGTGTGTGAGTGCACACACACACACACACACACACACACACACACAAATAATAATAATAATGAGTAAACAAATGTGAAAGATAACCATAGGTTAAAAAAAAGAACCCTGGGTCCCAAAGAGATGGTTCAGCTGTTAAGAGCACTGACTGCTCTTACAGAGGATTTGGGTTCAATTCCCAGCACCTACATGGTGGTTAACAACTATCCATAACTCCGGTTCTAGGGGGAATTTGACACTTTCTTCTGACCTCCATGGGCATTGCATGACACAGTTTCACTTATATAAATGCAGGCAATATACTCATACATATAAAATAAAAAATAATAAAATAGTTAAAAAAAAAGAACCCAGGGCAGGCTTCACACGTGCTAGGCAAATGCTATACTCTCAGCCCAGGATTGTTTTCTTCTTAAAAAAAACCAAAATTTTTAAGGGGCTGGAGAAATGGCTCAGTGGTTAGGAGCACTGGCTGCTCTTTAGAAAACCTGGGTTCCATTCCCATATGACAGCTAACAACCATCCATAACTCCAGTTTCAGGGTAGCTAATGCCTTCTTCTGACCTCCATGGGCATTGCACGATGGTGCAGTTACACATATGCAGGCACTACACTCATACACATAAAATAAAAAAGATTTTTAAGTAGCTGGGCGTGGTGGTGCATGCCTTTAATCCCAGCACTCTGGAGGCAGAGGCAGGCCAATCTCTGTGAGTTCAAGGCCAGCCTGATCTACATAGTGAGTTCCAGGACAGCTGGGGCTACAGGGTGACCCTGTCTCAAAAAAAAAGACCAAAAAAAAAGATATTTAAAATTATTTTTAATATTTTAATTACTTTTATTTTATGTGTATGAATGTATTGCCTGCATGTAAATAAGTGCACCAGTGTTGTGCAGTGCCCATGGAGGTCAGAAGAGAGTGTCAGATTCCCCTGGAACTGGAGTTATGGACGGTTGCTGCCATGTGGGTGCTAGGAATCGAACCCAAGTCATCTGCAAGAGCAGCCAGTGCTCTTAACCACTGAGCCATCTCTTCAGTCCCTGTTTTCCTGATTTTTGAGAGAGTAGGTAGTTCTTGAAATTGATTTACTAGTTCTAACAGATTTGGGTGGGGGGTTTTGAAATTTTTGTTTGGTGTGTGTGTATGTGTGTGTGTGTGTGTGTGTGTGTGAGACAGGGTCTTATTATTTAATTTAGGTTGACTTTGAATTTTCAGTGTGTCCCAGGTTGCCCTTGAACTTGAGATCCTTCTGCCTCAGCCTCCTGAGTGTTGGGATTATGGGCAGTTTAGATGGACTTGTTAGATTTTTCTATATATAAAATTATCTGTAAACAGAGACAATTTAACTTCTTTCTGATTTGGATGACTTTTATTTTTTTCTTGTCCAACTGTTCCATCAAGGACTTTTAGTACTATATTGGATGGAAGTGTCAAGAATGAGCATTTTTAGGCTGGGCATGGTGATGCACTCCTGTAATCCCAGAACTGGGGAGGTAGAGGCAAGAAGACCAAGAGTTCAAGCTAAACCTCAGCTACATAGTGAGTCTGAGGCCAACCTGGGCTACAAGGGACCTTGTCTCAAAACAAAACATAAGCAAAACAACAACGAAAACTAAGAATGGGCATCCTTGTCTTATTTCTGATCTTAGAGGAAAAATTTTCAACTTTTCACCAATGAGTATGATATTAGAAGCTTGCCATATGCAGTCTTTAATATATTGACATGTACTGCTTCTGAACATGATTTGTTGAAATTTTATTAACCATGAAAGGATGTCTAGTTAAGGATGGTGGTCTGTACCTATAATCATAGCACTTAGGAGTCTGAGATTGAAGGATTACCACAAATTCAAGGCCAGCCTGAGCTACAAAGTGAATTTGAGGCAAGCCTGTGATAGCTACCAGAATTTGTCTCAAACATACACATATATACACACATGAGAAGAAGAAGAAGAAGAAGAAGAAGAAGAAGAAGAAGAAGAAGAAGAAGAAGAAGAAAAGGAGGAGGAGGAGGAGGAGAAATATGCTGAATTTTGTTGATTATCTTTTCTGTACCTGATTTTGGTTTTCATTCTGTCATTGTGGTGCAGCACATTTTTTGGTTTGCATATGTCAAACCATTCTTGCATCCCATTGGTAAATCCCACTTGGTGTATTTAATCAATTCTTTTAACGTGTTATTGAATTCAGTTCGCTACTATTTGTTTATTTTATTTTATTTTATTTTATTATTTTATTTTTTTTGGTCTTTTTTTTTAGAAAGGGTCTCCTTGTGGCCCCAGCTGGCCTGGAACTCACTATGTAGACCAAGCTGGCCTTGAACTCACAGAAATTCCCCCTGCCTCTGTCTCCCAAGTGCTGGAACTAAAGGTATGCGCTACCATGCCTGGCTGCTACTATTTGTTTAAAATGACATTATTTTAAAAATGTTATTGGGGAGATGGATTTGATCAAGAAACATTATATGCCTGCATGAAATTCTCAAATAATTTATAAAGAGTATACATAAAAATAACCTTATTGGGCTGATGGTATGGCTTAATGGTACAAGTCTCATTTAACATGCAAGAGATCTTGAGTACCCGGCACTACATAAAATAAAAAAGAAGATCTATAAACCAGTTATTTAATATAAATAATGTATTTTATATACTTTCTAGAAGTGAGAATGACATTGTTCCACATATTTGTAAGTATTGTTAAAATCTGAATGAGAAGAAATTACATTGTTATGCTTGCTTCTGCATTTAGTTTTTGGCAATTTGCTCTAAAGAAAATCTAGTCTCATACAAATAAGATTCTTGTGGACATTTTTTTTCTTGATATACCAAAACTTGAAAAATTCTAAAATTTAGTTGAGTAATTTATATCAGTGAATTTTTAGTGCTCCATTACACTAAAACCCACTGGTCTATCATTCACTTGGCATGGGTCTTCTCTTCATGCATGATTTAGTAACATCATGAGCTAGTTAAGTAGAAAACAGTTCACTGGTTTATGTGGCTGTCTTGGCTCACACCACTATATGTTCTCAAAAATTCACTTTATTAGCAATACCACTAATTTCATTAGAAAAGACTTTTTGTATTGACATGTAGTAAAACTCATGGTAGAACAGTCAAATTTCCTACAATCATAATCAAACTTTAATTTTATCATTGCAGCAAATACAATCAGTTATTTTAACTGAAGCCACAAACTCAGTTCATATATATTTTGAAAAAAAAATGGGCTGGAGAGATTGCTCAGTGGTTAAGAGCACTGACTGCTCTTACAGAGGACCCAGGTTCAATTCCCAGCACCCACATGGCAGCTACGAACCGTCCTTAACTCCAGTTCCAGGGGAATCCAAAGCCCTCTTCTGACCTCTGCAGCATCGCATGACACAGGTGTACTCACATACATGCAGGCAAATACACTTGTACACATAAAATAAAAATAATAAATAAAATATTTTTAAAAATTTAGTCAACTAACCAATTATGAAAAACTATAGATTGCAATAAAAAAGGGGGTGGGGCTGGAGCGATGGTTCAGCTGTTAAGATCACCAGCTGTTCTTGCGGAAGACCCGAGTTCGATTCCCAGCACCCACATGGTGGCTGACAACTGTAACTTAAGTTCCAAGGGATCAGACACCCTCTTCTGACCTCCGCAGGCATTGTACAACATGGGTGCACCTGCTTACATGCAAGTATTACGCTCATACATAAAAAATAAAAATAATAAATAAAATGTAAAAAAAGAAAAACTGTAGGTTGCAATTTAACCATTTTTTAAAATGTAAAAATAGTGTTCCCTAAAATAAGAGATTGGTTCACCTGCAACTGAGATAATTAATTGCCTAAGTGTTTTCCTTAAGACAACTGTCCTATATAGAGCAAAAGTACCTTATGCATGGCCTGTAACTGCTTAATAGGCATGGGGTTATTTTAGAGAGATGAAATGCTTTGGACTGGGATAGAGTTGGTGGTTGCAAAACATGATTACATTAAATGCCATTGATTTGTTCACTTTAAAATGATTTGTGGCTAGAGAGATGGCTCAGCAGTTAAGAGCTTGATTCTTACCACCCACATGGCACTAACAACTGTCTATAACTCTAGTTCCAGGAGATCTGACACTCTTTCCTGACCTCTGAGGACACTGCATGACATGGGTACACTTACATGAATGCAGGCAAAATACTCATATACATAAAAAATTAAATCAATTAATTAACTTATGTGAATTTCAGCTCAATAAATGTGGGAAAAGTGCTTTATATGTAATTTCCATTTCATCATACCAAAGAGTATAAAGGCTTGCATTCAAAGCTCGAGGGCTAATAAAATTAATTTCTTTTACTGCTTCAAAAAGGGCATTCTTAAAAAAAAAAAATAAAGAAAAAAAAAACGGGCATTCTTAAGTGAAACTGACATTTTGTTTAGTACCAGCCCATTTTGTGAAGAATACAATGGTTGTTAGAACACACTGTAGCATTTCTTTGATTTGTGACAAAGCACAGCAATTTTACCCATACTGCTTTTGTACAAATTAGTATAAATATCAACATGGTAAAAAGGCAAGTAAATCACTAGTATTATTATAAACAGTTTTGACCCATATAGATCCCTGAGAATCTCAGGTTCCCCAAAGAATCTTTGGACTATACTTTGAAACCCATTGCTTTTCACTGAATTAGAACTGAAATTGAACTTACTTCAAGCAACAGGAGTGCTGTACAGGAAATCCTCCCCCTCTTCTTTTGCAACAGGGTCTCACTATATAACCCCAGCTGGCCTGAAACTCTCTAGGTAGAGCAGACTAGCTTCAAAATCACAGAGATCTACCTGCCTTTGCCTCCTGAGTGCTGGGATTAAAGGTGTGCGCCACCACACCTGGCAACATAATAGAAATTTTAATTTAAGCATACATACAATAATATACTTAATTTGTTTTAGATTTGTAATACTGGATATAGAATTAAAATAACAAACATTTCTGATAATGGCATATACTTTATATTATTTTTTAAAATGAAAGCTTTCATACTTTTTGCTAAAATAATTATAACCTCATTAATGTCATTCATATCACTATAATTTTTGGTTGAACATAGAAAGGTTTCTTTGTTGCTCAAGAAAAATAGGCCCTGTGGATATGATGACTGATTACCTGAGAAATCATTGATAAAATCTCAAGAAAATTCCTGTAGGTAGTCAAGTTCTGATCCAGCTGTAAAAAATAAAAATAAAAACAGGCCCTGAAACAAATCCACATAAATGATATGTCAGTCTGTCTAATGTTAAGATTCCATGACATCACTGTAATACAAATGATTATGTTGTAGGTAATGCTACCTTGGGGATTATGGAAAATTAGTTGGGTATAACAGGAAGCCCCCAAATTCAACTCTCTGTCATAAATTCAAAAGTGAAAGATTTTGGCTGGGCATGGTGGCGCACGCCTTTAATCCCAGCACTTGGGAGGTAGAGGCAGGTGAATCTCTATGAGATCAAGGCCAGCCTGGTCTACATAGCGAGTTCCAGGTCAGCTGAGGCTACAAGGAGACCCTGTCTCAAAAAGACAGGAAGGGAAAAAAAAGTGAAAGATTTTGAATCACAGAAACATGATTTAATTTCAATTTCTGTCTGCTTCTGGATAGTTGTTTCTCAACAGCTGTAAGCTGTTACTGTGTCAGCTAGTTGGATTGAAAGGGAAAGGATATGCTGAAAACTTGTGAGGGTTTGAGGTTAAGCCATACAAAGTGCTCACTGAAATGAGTAGCTTTGATCACTAAGCAGCAGGACCTAGTGTTGGGAAGTCTACATTTTTAGGAGTGGAGGGACCCCGGCATGACTTTGGGAAACCTCCACTCTCCATCAATTGGCCTTTCCATCTATATTAGCTACTTCAAAGAGTAACCACACAGCTAGGAGAACATTTTTCACCTTTGACTATAGCAGGGAAGAATGAAGCTGAAAGGACAGCTGGGAGAGGAAGGTCAGGTGGGTAGAAGGGGCCCCTTACATGAGAAATGAGCCAAGAAGAGCCCTCCTGAGCTGGATTATTTTCCCTTTCTTTTCCTTGACTCTCCCATGGGGTTTGTCTTCAGCTTGCAAGGATCTTGTTTACTGGATTCGTTTGTTCATAAGATATAAAATATTTTCAAATCCATTACCTCAGGAACCATTACACACTTCTGTGGGGTAAGCAAGTTAGTGATAACTATCACATGAGGTGATGAAGAAACTGAAGCAGGAAAAAAAGAAAAAAAAAAAAAAGAAACAAGTATGTCCAAAGCCACCAGGATTCAAATTTAAATCATTGTAGTCTCTCTTTGTATTGTCTTCTTAGACCCTTGTCCTTGAATTTTTTTTCTTGTTTTGTGGTGAGGGGAATTGAATTTAGGACTTGATACATTCTAAGCACACACTCTACATCCCCAGCCCCAATGAAGTGAGTTTTCAAGACTCTGAAGTGATTTTTCTCTTTCCTGTTTAGAGATAATTCACTAATGTCTGCCTTACAGGTTAGTAGTGCAGGGATGAAGTGGAGTAGGTTTACAGGCTCCACTCAGAGTTAGATTGTTTGGGTTGAAATCCTGGGTTTTTCATCTCGGATATCAAATGGGGGAAGAGTAATAAGGTTGCTTGATCATAAGGTTGAGGTGAAGAGTACATTGGATGTACATGTTAAATGCTCATATAACTGAGAACACAGTGAAAGGTTCAATGCATGTCAACTATTATGGGAAGGAAGATATTGTGAATTCATGGGTGCAGAGAAGAGATTAAAGGCATATACCACCACACCCAACTGCCCTGAGCTTTTCTAGTGAAGATAAAAAAGGACATAATTAGTTGCATGGAGGAGAAAAATCAGCTACTCATTGGTGACATATGACTTTAATCCCAGCACTTGGGAGGCAGAGGCAGGCAGTTCTCTGAGATCAAGGCTAGTCTGGTCTACATAGAGAGTTCCAGTCCAGCAGGAGTTACAGGGAGACCCTGTCTCAAAACAGACAAACAAAACAATACAACAAAAATGAAAAAGAAAGAAAGAAAAGGAGAAAGCCAGCAGTTTCTCGGAGAGTAACAGAAAGTCTTTCCTAACTTTGAACTGTGATGTAATGCCTTCCTCGAGATTTTATTTTAGGCAATTGTGCAATGTAGTGGGTAGTAGTCCAACCCATCGAGTGACAGGATGGTTTTGCTGTTTGTTCAGTCTGGATTTAAATTTTCAGTTAAATATGACTTATTCTGGGTTTCATTTGTAAAATGGAGATAGGTCCTGCCCATTAAAGTTGTTGTGAAGATTTCACTAGATGAAATATAAATAAATGTCACCTCTCAGTGAATTAGGAAATCTGACTGCCAATTACTTGTGTTGTACAATTTTAGATGCTGGGGATCCAGTGATCAATAAGACAAGATCCTTCAAATTGCTCTTACATTCCAGTGGGACAGAAAAACAACAATGCTTAAGATAAAGCCATAAATAATTTCAGAGTGCTATGAAGAAAATAATATAACAAATGCAGGAGTGGATTTCATATACCTGTTTTCTCAGTCATTCTCTGGAAAAGTAAAGGACGTAATTTTGAAGTGCAACTGAGAGGAGCTGGATTTATTAGGATCTAAGATATTGCAATCTTGAACTGTGGAATTCTTCTGCAGGCTAGTGTGGATAGGTTACAATTTTTTTTTTTGAGAGCACCACTGCGACTTTGAGTAGAAGGTGAGGTTGAGGCAGTTCGAACTTGTATTCTGAGCATAAGCTTTTGCCCATTGTATTGCACGCACTGCATTAAATTAGTTTTATCTTGACTGTTCGTGAAGGTGAAATACACCACTACTGTTCTATTTTGATGGATAGTAGAGTAAGCCAAAGTCTTTCCCTGGGATACTAAGCTAGGAAAAGCTACCTCTTAAAAATCTGTAGAGTCATCCTGGGTTGTCTTTTTCTTGATTTGTCACCATTCTTTATCTGTCCGTTTCCCATTTATCTGTTCTTTATCTTTCCGCCTGTCTCCTCACAGAGCTTTTCACTGCAGCTCTGCGGCCCCGCCCAACTCTGGTGGTGTGGCCAACGCACCAGGCCCCGCCCCCATCTGACACGCTATGGCCCGCCCTCTTTTCGCCCGACTGCGAACTGTGCGCTGGAGCGTGCGCGCGCCCCGCTCGCGGCCCTGCTCGGCCACGGGAGCGCGCTCTGTGTGGCCGCTGCCGCCATGTTGTTGTGGTGGTTGTGAGAAGGCGGCGGCAGTGGCGGCGGCGGCCGAGCAGCCGGAGGAGAAGCTCCAGCGGCCCAGGCGCTGCCCCCCGCCGGCCCTGGCTGGGAGCCTCGTGGGGTGGCGGAGGAGGCCGTGCCGTGGCGGGCCTCGCCATGTCCTGCCGCCTGGTAAGAAGCTCACCCCCGGCTTGGGTGCTGAGGAGGAGCTGGAGGAGGGGCGGGCCTGGGCCCGGCGCTGCGTCTGTCACCTACTAAGGAGGCGGCGGCCCGCGGGGGTCTGGGGCGGTGCGCGGGGCCCGGGGAGGGCGGTCCAGCCACCTGGACGGCACGGTCGGGTAGTGGAGCGCAGGGGCCGGGCTCGGCCCGAGGGAGGCGGGGTCGCCGACCTCGGCCGCCATCCCGAACCTGGCGGCCGGTAGCACTCAGACTGCGGGGCGCTGCTCCTGGAGCGCCCTGGAAAATGCTCCCGGGCTGCCGGGAGGTGCGTGTGCACCCGTAAGCCCCAGGGAAGTCTGTGGGAGTCCACTGTGGCGAGAGGCCGGAGGTCCGGGGCCTTGGAACCCAGGGGCGGACAGTGCGGGCCTCGGCCCTGTCGGGAGGAGGAGTGGCGGCCCGACTGTAGCTGGGCATCCTCCTGACCTGGTAGTTCTTGGTTCCGGGGCGGTTGAAGGAAGGAGCTCAGGGAACACAGGTCAGGAAGCTATGCAAAAGATTACAGTGCTGGATGTTTTGCGTGTGTGTGTGTGTATAGAAATTATGCTGGGTGTATTGCATCACAGGACCCATTACAGTGCTAGAGTGTGTGTATGTGAGAATTATGCTGGATGTATTGCACCTCAGGACCCTAAGATGATGATATTGGTTGAGACTGGAAAACTTATCTCAAAATTATGGAGTAAAGTTTATGGCCACTTTAATAGGCTTCTTTGGAGTCTGATAAGCTCACTTGTGAGTTTTCCACACGAGCATGTTTTAGGTCTTGATGTTCAGTTGTCTTCAGACTGAGGCTTACATTCTTGTTGTTGTTAGTATCTTCACGTCTTTTCTGACATCTAGTTTTTCATATTAAAAAATCCTGCACATGGTCTTCTAGTTTAGGTTCAGCTTCGTTTCTCATGGTGTGAACAGTGAGCCATCTATGGGTGAATTGTAGATGATTCTTTATGTAAAATGTTGGTGATTTATTCCTGGAGAAGACTGAGATCTTCTCCATTTAGATTCAGTGCTGTTCAGTAGGCCAGAGACATACATGCATGATCTGTGGTTTCAGTTGGAGAACAAGTAAGATGTGTTGGTGGCCTGCAGAAAGACTTCATTTTTAGGGTCTGTGACCTCCCTCATTTACAGAATGACCCTGTTTTGGGCAAAATCTGTACAGTGTGTTAGTCAACTAAATTTAGATTCTTCTAGAATTTAGGTTGACTGCCTATGAAGACATCTTTCTGCTCTACTGTCCTTATGTTCAGGTAACTCTGAGCAGTTCTGGTGAGCAGCATAGTGAATTTGTTCACAAGTCATTAGAACATATTTTGTGAAATTAGATGCTGCTTAACTGGAGGTATGTCCAGAGATAATTTGAAGGGTCTGGAAGAAGTAAAGAGAGGCATTAAGTCTGTTTCTGGCCCGCACAGGATCTATGGGCTGTGCTTCCCAACATACCAACATAGTAGTTACTCCAAACTATCTGACTCAGGTTTCTAGTAAAATGGAGGGTAGGATAGGTGTGTTACAGTCATTTGAGACCAGGATTGTGAACCAGGAAGGTGTACTGTGGATTGTGAAAAGTTCTTGAAATTTGTCCCAGGCTGTGAGGTGTGATAAAGTCAGTTTAAAAATCTGTTGTGGGTCCTGATTAATACTTTCTGCCATAAAGTGGAATTCAGAGTTGTGAAGGGAAGTATTCCTATTTCAGAGGGAGTGTGTCGAGGGGGCATTATAATTTTGGAAGAGATGGAAGAAAGTGTGTTCTTACAGTTGTGTAGGGTAGTGAGGGAATTTAGTAAATATCTTGTCATTTCATAGAGAAGTATTTTTAGAGAGGCATACCGGACTGTTCACTACAAGAGCCAGAGGCCATGTCTGTTTTGTTTCCTGATGTCCCCAATACTTAGCACAATTCTCAGCAGAACTTTTTTGAGTAAATAAATGAATACTTTTAGTATGAGAAAAAGAAGTTATGGTAGTTGATACCTATAGTTATTAAAACTCCTGTGAACTCTGTTCACCTAGATTTTGACTCTTAAAGTGTTTAAAACATTTTAGGTATTAATGGCCTTTTTTTTTTTCTTTTGGTCTTTTTGAGAAAGGGTCTTCTCCTAGCTGTCCTGGAACTCACTATAGACCAGGCTGGCCTCAAACTCACAAAGATCCACCTGCCTCTGCCTCCCAAGTGCCGGGATTAAAGGCGTGCACTACCACGCCCGGCTTTTTTTCTTTTCTTTTCTTTTCTTTTTTTTTTTTTTTGAGACAAGGTCTCACTGTGTAGCCCTGGCTGGCTTGGAACTCACTGTGTAGACTAGGCTGGCCTTGAATTCACAGAGATCTATCTGCCTCTGCTGGGGTCAAAGGCATGTCCCACCACACCCTGCCTGTGTTAGTGCCTCTTTAAAGAACACATTTTATTGAATTCAGAGGTGGTGTAGAGTTCTGGATTAACAGACAGATCTGGACCATGATTTCATTTGTGTTATTTGTTACTGTTGGAAATGTCACTTCTTCACCTGGACAATTGAAGGCTTAGCCTGATTCTGCACATTTAAACTAATTTCTTATATAGGAAAGTGCCTTTTTATTTAAAAGAAACAGCATGGGTGGCATGGTGGTGCACACCTATAAGCCCAACTCTGGGGAGACTGAAATTGCCAGGAGTTCAAGGCCACCTTGGGCCACATAAGCAAGTGCCAGGTTAGTTAGGACTTCGTAGTGAGATCCTGTCTCAAAACGTGCCAAACAGGCTGGCAAGATGGCTTAGCCAGTAAAAATGCTACTTGCCAAGCCTGACAGCCCGAGTTTGATCCCTAGAACTAACTTTCATAAGCTGTCCTCTAACCTCCATGTGTATGCCATGGTGTACACACACACGCACACGTAAAAATAAATAAATTAAAAAAAAAGTAAAATGCTTCCCCTAAAACTCCAGAAACAATATTCTGTCTTGGGTTTTGCTTTTAGCTTATGGATTTTATACATTGCCCCAAAGTGCCCTGGAAGTCAAGTGCATGTTGCAAGTATGCAGAAACAACATGCTTATGCTGTTGTAATTTTCTAAATGTTGAAATGAAATTGGATTTCACATAAGGAACTTCATAATTTGGTATGAAGTCACAATCCAAGAATGGTTTGGAATAAGTTTGCAATTTATATGGCTAGTTGTTTCTTACAGACCACCCAATTTTGTAATTTTCTATGATGAATTTTTAAAAAAATTATGTGTGTGTATGTATGTATGTGTAGGTTCTTGCATGCCATGGCACACATGCGTAGGTCAGAGGAGAGCTTGTAGGAGTTGTTTCTCTCCATCCACAATATGGGTCCTAGGGATTGAACTCAGGTTGTCAGGTTTGGCAGTAAACTCACCTTTACCTGTTGAACTGTCTCTCCAGCCCCTCTATAGTGAATTTCTGTGTAATTTCATAGTCAGTGAATCACTGACTCCCAGTAATTTGAGACTACTAAAGTTATTAATATGTCATTGCTATTTTTAATCTTAATTTTGTGATACTAGTACTGGTATGCTTTCATCTTCATTTTTGTATCTAGATACTTAATACACTTTAAGTTCATATTTGCATCCTACATTCCAAAGGAAAATTGTTTTACTATGACAGTGGACAGACCAGAAAGTCTGAGCCTACCTAATGCTTCTCATTAGCCCTTTTGTTTCTGGCAAGTCACATAACTCCTGAACCCTTTCCTTTGTTAATAAAAGGAAGAACAATGTCTACTTACCTCATAGGTTGTGAGGGAAGATGAAATGGAATGGTGTACATAAAAAGCAATCTGAAAAATGTAGTGGTGTTAGAATCCTATTGTAGCAGATTCTTTAAGAAGAATTTTCATGAAAGAGTTGGCTTGTGATCAGTGGTAAACCTGGTATATATTGTTAAGTGCAGAATTACCTAATCTCACTGATAAGGCAGCAGAAGTGGAGAAACCTTTCAGCACTTGCATCTGCTGATAGAAATAGTCACAGTGTTGCAGGGACTTCAGGAGGGTCTTGGATGTCTCATTTTTGTGCCAGGCTCTGCACTCAGAATAGACTTACTATAATTCACCCATTTTCTTATTTTGGAGCTGTGGTGGAAGGTGGTAGGAACAAAGAGCTTAGCACATTCTGTGTAGTTTTAGAATTGTTTTCTAAATGGCAGGTGGCAATGTTGCAGGGTGATTAAATTGTGATTATTTAAAAAAAGCATTAAAAAAGATAACATCAATACATTGCTAATGGTAAAACTAATTATTTGGGAAATTAGTTTAATTTTTTAAAAGGAAAGTATGTGTCCTGGGTTGCAATGTAAAAATGTATTTTCTTTCTTACTGGTTCTGGTGAAGTGTCAAAAGAGTTGTTAAGGAACATGGTACTTATCTGGACAATGCAGATAGAATGACTTAAAATAGTGAGAAATAAAACAGTTGACAAACCAGAGGAAAATTGTGAAGTTGGGTTGCATTAAAGCTCCTAACAGTGAGATACCTCATAG
>NW_008344750.1:2646412-2674228 GCF_000622305.1 Nannospalax galili | reverse complement strand
CCCCCCCCCCCCCCCCCCCGCCTTAAGGTGTAGTGCTTGGTAATCACAGAGGTATTGTTTTGGTGCTGACTACCAAGAGCCATCATCTTAGATACCTCTGGGTATCTGTTATGTGCCTATTTGAGTCTTCACACAATGCTCAGAATGATTTTATTAGAAATGCAAGCTTTTAGGTTGGGTGTGGTGGCGTACGCCTTTAATCTCAGCGCTTGGGAGGCAGAGGCAGGTGGATCTCTGTGAGTTTAGGTCAGCCTGGTCTACACAGCGAGTTCCAGGCCAGTTGGGGTTTCAGGGGGACCCTTTTTCAAAACGACCAAAAAAAAAAAAAAAAAGAAAAAGACAGAATACAAGCTTTTTTAATTTCATTTTTCTAGGGTTCATATCTAATTTCTTTAGGGCATATTGCTTTTGTAACTTAGTTACAGAAAAGAAATAGAAGTTAATTTTGTTTTCTGAATTATTCCTAGATAATATGGCAAAATGTGAGGAATTAGAAGTATATGTTGAGTAATTGTGACATAATTTTAGCTTGAAATAGTCACTATTTCATGCCTATCATTTTCTAAAAGAATATAATCGTTAGGTATTTATGCTGATTCATGGTAAGATAGTTTTTTTTTTTTAATATAGTGTGTTTCTATAGCTTTGTAAATTATGAGATTTGTTAATTTCATCTTAAATTTCCAAAATAAGTTTTTGGTGTATGTATGTGAGTGCATTTGTGCATAAGAGGAGGCCTCCCTTGTTGGGTTTTTTTTTTTCCCCTCTTCGGTATTTTTGCTTTTTTTTTTTTTTTTTTGGTCTTTTTGAGACAGGGCCTCTCTTGTAGCCCCGGCTGGCCTAGAACTTACTATGTAGCTGGCCTCGAACTCACAGAGATATGAGTGCCTCTATGATTAAAGGCATGCAAGTGCCACCACGCCTGGCTAATATCTTTTCCCTTCACCCCAGTGGAGTATTTTTGGGTTCTTGTGAGGTATATTATACTCCACTTTGGCTATCACTACTTCAGACTATTTACTTATTTGTTTATTTGTTGTGTGTTTGCTTGTTTGAGACATGGTCTCCCTGTAGCCCCAGCTGTTCTCTAACTGTTTTTGCGGACCAGATTTGCCTGCCTCTGCCACCAGTGTGGGAACAAAAGTTACAAGTATTGCATCCAAGTTGAATTAAAAGCATGCGCCACCAAACCTGGCTCTGCTTTAGACTCTTAAGATTGAATATTGTGTTTTTATGGAGGACAGTTTTTGGGCATTTCACCAGTTTTACAGATGGTTATGTTTAATTGGATTATCATAATCTTTAAAGTGTCCCATGCTTTTGAAAGTCACTACTTTTTTTTTTGGTGTTTTTGAGACAGGGTCTCCCTACTTTTTTTTTTGGTGTTTTTGAGACAGGGTCTCCCTGTAGCCCCAGCTGGCCTGGAACTAATTGTGTAGACCAGGCTGGCTTTGAATTTGCAGAGATCCGCCTGTCTCTGCCTTCCAACTGCTGGGATTAAAGGCATGTGCCACCATGCTCGGCTTGAAAGTCACATTTTAAAAAATATTTTATTTTATTTTTATTTTATGTGTATGAGTGTACTGCCTCCATGTATGTGAGTGCACCAGTGTCATGCAATGCCACGGAGGTCAGAAGAGGGCTTCAAATTCCCCTGGAACTGGAGTTAAGGATGGTTTGTAGCCGTCATGTGGGTGCTGAGAATTGAAACCAGGTCCTCTGCAAGAGCAGTCAGTGCTCTTAACTGCTGAGCCATCTCTCCAGCCCCTGAAAGTCACATTTGTAATAAATAAATATACACCTAAATCATTTACTTGACATATTTTGTGATTGTTGACTAATTGAGATACAAAAGACAAACAATAGGATAGGAAATAATAGAAATAATTTGTCTATTTCTAAATATGAAGAAATTTTAAATATGAAGAAATATGAAGAAAAATTAAAATTTTTATTATTTTTATTTTATGTGTACGCGTGTATTGCCTGCGTGTAGGTAAGTGCATCCTTGTCGTGCAATGCCTGTGGAGGACAGAGAGGCTGTCAGATGGAACCAGGGTTACAGACAGTTGTTAGTTGCCATGTGGGTGCTGGGAATCAAACCTGGGTCTTCTCCAAGAGTAGCTAGTGCTCCTAGCCATCTCTCCAGCCCTACCCCCTTCTGTCTTTAGGCAGCTACTCATCTGATTTCTATCTCTAGACAGTTGTTAGATGCCATGTGGGTGCTGGGATTTGAACCTGGGTCTTCTGCAAGAACAGCCAGTGTTCTTAACCGCTGAGCCATCTCTCCAGCCCTAGAATATATTTTTAAAAATCTGTGGTTTATAGAAAGCAGTTGTTTTTACATTGAAATTTTTTTTTAAATTTATTTTTAAGTTTTTTAAGCGTTCAGGAGGTTTTGGAGACCTTGTGAGGGGATGTGTTATCCTTTGCTTGCAAAGTACTACAATTAACCTGTTAATCATAACTCTCTTTGGAAGTGCCTTAGTCTATAACATTATAAAACTGCTTTCTTAGGCTTTTTTTTTGGGGTGGGGGCTGGGAATTGAATTGTGCATATTAGGCAAGCACTCTACTACTGTTGTGTATCCCCCAGCCTTCTTTTTGTGTTTTATTTTGAGTTAGGATCTCACTAAGTTTCCTAAGCTGGTTTGGAGCTCATGCTATAGCCCAGACTGGCTTTGAACTTGTGATTCTCCTGCCTGTATCCCTTAAATGATAGACTTAAAAGCGCATGCTTCTCTACACCTGGTGGTAACTTTAAAAAATTAAGTTCAGAAGTAGTTTTTGACTTGTGTTCCTTCACCCCCATAAGTTAGGAGGTCAGGAAACATTGCTTTTTACATTAGAAAAAAATTAAGTCTCCCTCTCTCCCCACTTATAGGAAACTTACATTTAGTTGTTTTGTATGGGTCATTGTGAGAGGAAGATGATACTAAAATCTCAGAGATTGTGAATGGAGATTATAATTAAGCAATTTGAGTGGTTTTCTTTTTTGTTGCTAAAAGAAATGAGATAATTTATATAGAAGATGATTGCTACAGACAAAAGATTAAGTATCTTCTTTTACCTTAGTGTAGCATGATTTATGAGGTTCTTTCATGGATATCTTCTTAGATCCCCACAAGAATTTGAGACCATTGTTTATTAGGGAGGTTGTGACTTGCAGGGTTTGACATCATATTTAAAAAGATAGAGAACTCTGCAGTAAGGACTGATAGCTGTTTTCCCCCACACTTCATGCACTACTTGGTGCAGAATTAGGTTTAAACTTTTTTTGAGACAGGAACTTGTGGAGCCCAGGCTGGCCTTGAACTCTGTATGTAGCCAAGGCTGGCTTTGAACAGCCTGATTCTGCCTTTATCTCCTAGGTATTGGGATTATAGCCATGTGTCATCATGCTTAGCTAGCACATATTTACTCCTATGTATAAGTAAGTTGTAGTGTTCTTTTAAAGAAATTATTTGTGATTTTGTTTATTATTATGTGTGTATGTGAGTGTGGGAATGCCACAGTACATGTGTGAAGGTCAGAGGACAGCTTTTGGGAGTTGGTTTTCTTTTTCTTACTCTGGGTTCCTGGGATCAAACTCAGTTTATCAGGCATGCATGGGAAGCACTTTTACCTGCGCCATCTTGCTACCCCAAATTGTTCTTTAATGTAATGTGTAGAGAAAAATTTTTTTGAGTAAGGTCATTAATTTTAGATCAGCCTTCCAGGTATCCTTTTTATCTTTTAAGGTATTTTCAAGCTATGGGAGGGTGCCATTTGGGAGGCGGGTATAAAGATGAATAAGATTGTTTGGGGTGTTCTGTATGAAACACACACACACACAAAGACCAAAAAAAATTGAATTATAAAGATAGTACATGCTTATTACCATACATTTAGAAAGTAGAAAATATAAGCCTAACAAATTACTCATAATTCCTCTTACTGTATATGTTTCTTTCTGACAAGACTGTATGTATGAGTATATAGATATGTTATTTATTAGTAAATTACTGTTTAAAAAAAGGAAACATATTTAGTGTTTGCATATATAATTCTTTCCTTTTCCTTGTGCTGGGAACCTTACTTTCTAAAGTAAGTGTGGACTCTACCACTTACTATATAATGTTCTTAAACATGCCTTCCATATTTGCCATGAGATTGAAGGAAAAGGAATAAATTTGGTGCCCTTCACCTGTGTCATTTTCTTCAGTTCCTTATATATGTATGTGGTTTTGATTTACTCATAAAACACTGAAGTAGTCTTCCAAAGAGATAGTAGGCTATCTCTCCCTGTTCTTAAACTCTGCTTTGGTAAATGAATTCATATGCTCATATATGTAGGTGACAGACCCCTAGGAAGAACATGGGTGCAAATAGTGATGAATTTCTGTCTGTAAGGTTATGTGAGTGACTTCTTTGCTTCATATTGTTCTCTAGCTTCCTGTAATGGGCTTATAGGTAGGAAAATGCAGTATTAAAGTTTGGTTTTTCAGTGGGTGTCTTATGAAAGTTTAAGTCAGTCATGACTGAGTTGAATAAGCAGGTTAAGTTCCTAAGCAGAGTGGCAGTTACAGGAAGTACTATGGGAGCAGTGGGTTAGGCAAACTGATTGGCCCTTTCTCATTGTAAACTCCATTCTGATTGAATATAGGTTGGGTTTTTATTATGATTGAGCACAAGAGGATTTTTTAAACTAGTTTTCTTCATAATAAGTAGATTGAGAATTATGAACATGCAGAAATCAGTTTCTATGAACTCTTTAAACACAGGACTAAGCCTTAAGTTCCTAGTTCTGTTGACCTAACCTGTGAAAATGAGCAAGCTCTGTAATCACAGTGTGTGTGTGTCTATGTGTTTGCATGTGGTAAATATCAAGTGTTAGTACATCTCAGATGTGATAGGAAATTTGTACATGTAATTTGAAATGAAGATATTTTGACAAATATTTTTTATTGACAATATAGTCCATTGCAGTTTGGTTTTAATATATAGCTGGGAGTTGAACCACTCTAAGTAGTTTATATACCCATGTAGTAATGTTTTAGGAAGACCTGTATAATAATATATCCTTTTGAGTTTAAGTGATTAAAGTTTATCAGCTTTTGCTATTAGTGTACCGCACACTTATAGTCTCTTGTGTACTGATATAAATGAATGACATGCCAAAAAGGTTAGATGAAAACAAATTTTACATTTATTTATTTTGGGTGTGTATACACCCATGCCATGGAACATGTTTGGAGGTCAGATGACAGCTTTCAGGAATCAGTTCTCTCCTTCCATCATGTGGGTTCTAGGATTGGACTCAGGTTGTCAAGTTTAGCTGCAAGTGCATTTTTTCACTGAACCATCTTGCTGGCTCTAGGTTTCTGTGTTGAGCCCACACCCCCTCGTCCCCCCCCCCAGGTACTGGTGTTGGTACATTTGATACAGGGTCTTATTATGTAGCCTAGGCTGTCCTGGAATTTGAGATCTTCCTACCTCAGCCTCCTAAGGGCTGGGATTACATGTGTGCACAAGCATGCCTATCTCCTCCTTTATCCTTTTAAAGAATAAGTGCCGAGTGTGTGGAGGAACAAACACCAGGCATGATGACACATGCCTATAATTCCAGGCATTTCTGGAGGTGGAGGCAGGATAATCAGGAGTTCAAGATCATCTTTGGCTACATAATAAGTTTGAAGCCAGCCTGGTCCACATAGGGCTATCCTGTCTTAAAAAACCAAAACAATACAACAACAATAAATAATATGAAGCTGGGCATGGTGGCACATGCCTTTAATCTCAGCACTGAGAGTTCAAGGCCAGCCTGGTCTACATAGTAAGTTCTAGGCCAGATGGGGCTACAGGGAGACCCTGTCTCAAAAAGACCAGGAAAAAAAAAAATAACATGAAAGTTTAAGAATAATTAAGGCAATAAAGGTTTGTACTTGTATAAATTTGGCGAGTTTTTAGTTAGAAATTTTATAGAAAAGAATAATAGGCTTGTAAAAAATTCATATTAAAAATCTGCATGTCTTCTTTCCCTAAATTCCACAGCCCAGGGTTTCCTTTAAAGGTAAAATTTAAATTTCTTTTGGTCTTTTTGAGACAGGGTCTCCCTGTAGCCCAAATTTAAATTTTTTAAAAATTAGAAAAATCTAGAGAATAATTTAATAAACACCAAGTACCTAATTTAAAAGTATTGACTTAGCCGGGCTTGGTGGCGCATGCCTTTAATCCCAGCACTCGGGAGGCAGAGGCAGGCAGATCTCTGTGAGTTCAAGGCCAGCCTGGTCTACATAGTGAGTTCTAGGACAGCTGGGGCTACAGGGAGACCCTGTCTCAAAAAGACCGGAAAAAAAAAAAGTATTAGCTTAATAGATATTTACATCTTGTCATCATTGCATATTTACATCATTCGCTTTTATTGTCTGTGCTGAGCCCTTTTAGGCTTTTGAGATTGAAAGGCAGTGTTGGGGAAGATGTGTTTGGTGTTGATGTAAGTGGGAACATGGAAAAATTAGAAGCAGTGAACCTGTACTATACTCAGCAATAGGTAACGAGGACCTGAATTACGGTTGTAGCAAAGTGATAATTCAGTAGAAGGTGGCTATAGCTTCTTAAAGAAAAGGACAAAAAAGTAGAAAGGGAGATAGAACTAGTCTCGAGAGAGGTTTAGGGATCTGGAGAAAATAAAACTAAATAACACTTAATTAACTGGCTTGAGTGAGATCAAGAGAGATGAGGGCTAAAGAAGTATAGCAATTGGGTTTTTTGATCCATACTAGTTGTTGGTCATTTTCTGTGATTAATTTTAGCAGGATAGGCTGAAAGGGCTAATGGGGAGTAGGGTATGATGTAACATACATAGGAGTGCTACTCAGTAGAACTTCCTGTGATGATGGAAATGTTTAATATGTTTGCTATCTTTTATACCTATTTGAATACTTGAAATTTAACTGGTGCAACCAAGGAACTAATTTTAATTAATTTTAAGCAGTCATATATGGTTTATGGCTGCTATGTTGGATAATGCTGGTTATGGACTCTTAATGTGAAACAGGTAGATAAGCAGTAGGAGGAGAGTACAATATGAAATAGAGTCATTTAGTTATTTACAAATTTTGGTGTAGAGCCTATGAGATGACTCAGCAGATAAAAGTGCTTACTATCCAAACCTGACACTTGAGTTCCATCCCTGGAACCCGGGATGGAAAGAGAGAACTGACTCCTAAAAGTTGTCCTCTGACCTCCACACGTGCACTGTGGTACACATAGGTCTGCACTCACACATAGCATACACACAAACAAAATACTAAAGTAAATTAGGGACTGAAAAGATGGCTCAGTGGGTGAGAGTGCTTGCCACCAAACCTGGTGATTCATTCTCTGGAACCCACATGATAGAAGGAGAGAACCCTTGCATGTTGTCCTCTGACTTCCACACAAGAGCTATAGCAAATGTGTATGCCATAGCATACATTTGTGTGCCTATACACAGTAAATAAGTTTTAAAAATGAAGTTTTGTAGTGTTGTTAGAATACCATTGGCTTTATATATTCTAGTTCTTCCAAATACTCAAAATTTTACATTATTTTTGTTCAGACAGCTCTTCTTTTTTAGTGTAAGGACAAAATTAAAGAATGTGACTTTAAGAGAATTGTGGCCTCAAGTCTTTTGTGACTTCTATTTCCCTTGCCCTATTTTTAAAAAGGCATTTTACTAATGAAAGATTAATATATTTCTTGGGATATTTTGTATGTCTTTATTTTCCCCAACTAAAAGTAAATATGTCTTAGAAATCTGGGTAGAAAGGAATAGATTGTCCTCTTACAGAGGACCTGGATTTAATTCCCAGCAACCACATGGCAGGTAACAACCATCTGTAACTCCACATCCAGGGGATCCAACACCTTCTGACCTCCGAGGGCATTGCATAACATGGGTGCACTTAAACACATGCAGGCAATACACTCATACGTATTCCACTTTTATTCCTTTCTTGAAAACTCATTTTCTTCTAAAACTATTGATTTGAATACCTATGTAGTTTCCTTTTAAGAATTTTGTGTGTGTGTGTGTGTGTGTGTGTGTGTGCTTAATATAACTTCTGTTGTTTTGAGACAGACTCTTGCTTTGTGGCCCAGTTTGGCCTCAAATTTAAAGCAATCCTCTTGCGTCAGCCTCTTGAGTGTTTAAACTAAAAGCATATACCACACCAGCCAACAGAATATTTTAATTCAAAACTCTATGTAAGAGTTAATATATGGGGCTGGAGAGATGGCTCATTGGTTAAGAACACTGGTTGTTCTTGCAGAAGACTGGGGTTTGAATCCCAGCACCCACAAGGCAGCTAACAACTGTCTGTAACTCCAGTTCCAGGGGATCTGACAGCCTCTTCTGTCTTCTGTGGGCATTGCACGACACGGGTTCACTTACTTACATGTAGGCAATACACACATACACAAAAAATGATAAATAAAATATTAAAAAAGAGAATATATATATAAAAGAATATATATACACACATAATGTTTATTTAATCTTAAGGAAACTTGTGACTGATTTATGAATATTGTTTAGATTTCTAGGCAAACTATATAATGGAAGGCAGTTTTCAAGGGTTAATGTTCTTGTTTTGGTTGTTTAGGCAACAGGTGGCCTTGGTGTCAGGAATAATTAAGATTCTGTCACATCCATGATTTAATTTTTTTATTAAGATATAATTTAATACAGTAAGCAGTGTTAAGAGATTTGGAAACATACTCGTGCAAAATCCACCAAGATCAGGAGAAAGACTAGTGTTTCATAATCTCAAAAAATGTTACTGTCTTTTATATTGTTATCCTGGTGTCTGGCAACTTTTTTTTTTGTCTTTTTGAGACAGGGTCTCCCTGTAGCCCCAGCTGTCCTGGAACTCACTATGTAGACCAGGCTGGTCTTGAACTCACAGAGATCCGTCTATCTCTGCCTCCCAAGTACTGGGATTAAAGGCATGTGCCACCACGCCCGACCCTGGCAACATATTTTATCTCTATTGCTTTGTCTGTTTCAGAATTCTATATAAGTGGAATCATGCAGTGTGTAGTCTTTATTTATTACTTTTTTAAAATTTGAGATAGTATCTCACTATGTAGTCCTTGCTGTCCTGAAACTTGATATGTTATACCAGGCTGCCCTTGAACTTACAGTGATCTTCCTGCCTCTGCCTCCTAGAGGATTAATGATGAGGAAATAGGGAAAAATAGAGTAAAGAGTTTGTCAGGTAGGAATTACAGACTGGCATATTATATTTAATATAATGCAGTTTGAGATTCATCCATGTTTTGAATGTCAGTGATTAATTTTTATTGCTGAATAGCATTTTGTTGTAGAGATATGCTGTAGTTTATTGTTCCTCAGCTTCTTTTTGCTGTTTTCAGTTTTTGGTAACTACAGATAAAGCAGCTATAAAAGTATTTATATATACACATGTATATGTGTCCATTTGTGTATTGTTTTATGGTTTTAAGAAATAAGTGCCTGGGGCTAGTTAGATGGTTCAGTTGGAGGATTGTTTGCTGTACAAACATGAGGACCCGAATTTGGATTCCTAGAATCCACATAAAAAGCCAGGTGTTGCATGTGACTGTAATCCTAGCACTTGGGAGACAAGAGAATTCACTGGCCAGTGAGTCTAGTTAAAGCAGTGAGCTCTAGGTTAATTGAGAGAACCTGTCTCAGAAATTAAGGTAGATGAGAGATGGCTTAGCAGTTAAGAGCACTGGCTGTTTTTTTTTTTGGAGGACCCAGGTTCGGTTTCCAGCACCCACCTGGTGGCTAACAACAGTCTGTTAATTCCAGTTCCAGGAGATCTATTGCCCTCTTCTGGCCTCTTTGGCTATTGCATGCATATGGTACACTTACATACAAGTAGGCAAAACACTCATACACTTAAAACATTTTTTTTAAAAAAGAAAAGAAGGTAGAGAGTGATGGGGAAGACACCTGATGTTGGCCTCTGGCCTCCACATGCATGCACATGTATATACATACGTAAAAATGAACACAAATGCATGCACACATGTATATACATACATAAACATGAATACACATTACACCACATACACACTCATGCATGCACACACGTGTATATACTTACATAAACATGAGCACACATATTACACCACATACACACACAAATACACAGTGCCTAGCCATGGGTGTCTAGCCTTTTTGTTTTTGGTTTTTTTTGAGACAGGGTCTCCTTGTAACCCATCTGGCCTGAAACTCACTAATGTAGACCATGGTGGCCTCTGTCACAGAGATTCACCTATCTCTGCCTTCCAAATGCTGATTAAAGGCATGCACCAACACGTCCAGCCCAGTGTCCAACCTTTTGACAATGCAGCATGATGCATTCATTTATAAATGTGTTGGGCTGCATTCATAACTGTCCTAGAACACAAATGTGGGCCTTAGGTTGGATATGTCTGAGCCTAAGATCTTCTGTAGCTTTGCTGTAGAATCTGAAAAGGCTGGTAATTTCCATAGAATATTGTAAGTTTAGCAAACATTACTCTTAGAAAAGCCCCTCTGGAATGAATAAGAATAACTTGTTAATGTAAAATACTTTGTAGTGTTAAGTGTAAATCAGAATTTTAAGTTTAATTGAAAAATTTTTACTATATTTGTGTGCGTGTGTGTGTGTGTGTGTGTGTGTGTGTGGTGTATGTTACTCAAACATTTAAGTATCTTGTTATCTTGTTTTGATATGTATCTGTATCCTTTCCTTTCCTTGATAAGTACTTTGAGGGAATCTTAAAATGCAGTGTTTTGGTCACTGTTCTGAAAAAAAAAAAGACATTCATAGTAGTATGCAAGTAAGATTTATTTTGCTAACAGTCTTGTAAAATTTTGAGGTGGGCAGTGAACTGAGGATTCAGAATGGTGGTGGCAATTGTGGGACTGCAGTGCCGTTTTTCTTTTCTGGACCTGGATGAGAATAGCCTTACAATGACTAAGGGTTAACTGAAGAAGCTCAATACGGATCAGTTTTCTAGAGCTAAGGGAATATACTTAGCTCAGTAGTGAGCACAAGTATCATGTTCGTGTCAGACACTGTAGTCACTGTTTCCTAATTAAACAGACCAGAAGAAACCAGAGCAAGACCAGTAACAGATCAGTTTTGGGGAACAGACCCTTAGCCTATAGTATTGTACATTTTAGGAGTAAAAATAGCTAGAAAGTGAACTTATTCAGTACTGTGGAATAGATACTACAATGGTTTTCGTGTTTTGGAGTGGTTGTAGTTCCATTTCTGTTTCTTTTCTTTTTCTTTCTTTCTTTTTTTTTTTTTTTTTTTGTCTTTTAGAGACAGGTGGTCCCTGTAGCCCCAGCTGGCCTGGAACTTGTTATATAAACCAGGCTGGCCTTGACCTCACAGAGATCTGGCTGCCTCTGCCTCCCAAGTGCTGGGATTAAAGGTGACCACCATGCCCAGCCATGCAGTTCCAATTCTTTTTTTTAAAAAAAAATTTTATTTATTATTTTTATTTTTATTTTATGTATATGAGTATATTGCCTGCATGTATGTAAGTGCACTTGTGTCATGTAGTGCCTGAGGAGGTCAGAAGAGGGTGTCAGATCCCCTGGAACTGGAGTTAGGACAGTTGTTAGCTGCCATGTGGATGCTGGTAGTTGAACCCAGGTCCTCTGCAAGAGCAGTCAGTGCTCTTAACCTTTGAGCCATCTCTCTAGCCCTTGCTTCCATTTCTAAATTCAATTTCATAGCCATATTTTTTCTGGGTGGCCAACTAACCTTTTATTATTACTACCAAACATCAGTTTTACTGCTAGCCTGAGTGGAAAACACTAGAGAATGCCTTTTTATGCTCAGAGTTGCCCCAGAGATAAGAAAATATCTAAATTACTTAAAAATATTTTCAGAGATAAGCCTGAGTATGCTATAGTGAGAAATTAACCCATTTTGATTATTGTAGAACTTTGTGTTTCTCAATAAAAAAATTATAATCCTAAAAAAGTATTAAACACAGTAGTATTTGACTATAGAGGATTGTATTTAGCTGTTTGCCATGTTTCAAGCATAATATTTATGAATAAAAAATTAGTTTTCAGCTGTTTTCTCCAGAGTGTGCTTCTCAAAAATGACAAGTGCTTTGCTTTGTTTAAGAAACATGTAGGTAGGCTGGGCGTGGTGGTGCACACCTTTAATCCCAGCACTTGGGAGGCAGAGGCAGGTCGATCTCTGTGAGTTCCAGGCCAGCCTGGTCTACATAGTGAGTTCCAGGCCAGCTGGGGCTACCAGAAGACCCAGTCTCAGAAAGATCAAAAAAAAAAAAAAAAAAAAAAAAAAAAGAAAAAAGAAACATGTTACTTTTGACTGGGCATGTGGCACACACCTTTAATCCCAGCACTCAGGGGGCAGAGACAGGTAGATTTCACAGCCAACCTGGTCTGCATAGTGAGTTCTAGACCAGCTAGTGCTGCATAGTAAAATCCTGTCTCAGAACACACAACAAAACAAAGCAACAAAAAGAAAGACATTACTCTCTGATACTATCTAATTTGCAAGATCCAGCTTGCCATCCTCTCAGTGATCTATACCTGGTCATTGCAGCGAGAAAAAAGAAACAAAAACAAACAAAAAAACCCCCAAGCTCTTATTTTCCCTTCATTTGTGTTCTTAGTCTTTTCTAGATGCAGTGCTTTGACACTGTCCTTTTAAAAATATTCATTCATTGATTCATAGCATGCAGGGGATTGACTCCTAGACATGTTTCTGAACCTAGCTCTCAGCCTGGCCTTTTTTGCTTTGGAATTGACCCTGCATGTACTAGTCCTACTTAATTTCTTATATGGTTTAAACTTGCATCTGTAAATTATTTATTAGCTGGGTTTATGACTTGGGAAAGTTATCTTACCTCTCTGAGCCTTAATTTCCCTCTTTGTAAAACAATGATAATTATATTACCTACCTTGAAGAATTCTAAGATTAATAAATGGTGAAGCACTTAGAAGAATATTCTGTGTGTTTTGGCTGTTAAAAGTCAAGAACCTTGAGTTACTTATACTTTTTACAACTTTTCATTTTTGCAATTTTTTTTGCAAACAGTATAATTTTCAGAGTTTAACAGAGCTTTGTATTAAAGAATAATAAATACCACCTTATATTTAATTCTTTATTATAAACAACCATAAATTTGCTGCTTGTTAAAAATAGAGTATTTTATTGCCCTAGATTGAGCATGAAAGATAACACATTAATAGAAAGTTGTTCCTCTTCTATGTCTTATGTGTATCTACATACTTGTGAATGTAGGTCATTGTTTGACTTGAATGTAGATCTAAATCTGATATAGTTATATAGAACAAAACAGTTTGATAGGACTGGAAGTACTGGGTATATGAAAACTATAATAGCAAACTGAGTCAGCTGAACAGGAAAGAATTTGAGATTGCTGGCTTCTATTTAGCATTCAATTGTTTTGAAATGATTTGCTTTGAAACAAGGTAGTTTAAAATCTAGATATGTTGGGTAAATTTTAGTTTAAAAAACCTTTTTTTTAAAAGACAGGGTCTCCCTTTAGCCCCAGCTGGCTTGGAACTCACTATGTAGACCAGACTGGCCTCAAACTCAGAGAGATCTGCTTGCCTCTGCTGGGACTAAAGGCTTGCGCCATCATGCCCGGCATTGTTGTTGTTTTTTAAAGGCAAATGCAGTAGTTTTTATTAACATTTTTTCTTATTATTTTTATTTTATGTGTATTCATGTATTGCCTGCATGTGGGTAAGTGCACCCGTGTTGTGCAATGCTCGCGGACAGAAGAGGCTGTTGGATCCCCTGGAACTGGAGTTATGGACAGTTGTTAGCTGCCATGTGGGTGCTGGGATTCGAACCTGGGTCCTTCTGCAAGAACAGTCAGTGTTCTTAACTGCTGAGCCATCTCTTCAGCCTCCTGTTGTTTTTTTTTTTTAAAGAAGCATTTCTCCAGAAATATTTTTAGTTCCTTGGGTGCTTTGTGAGTTTTAGTCATTGCTATAGTGATTGTATGATCACCATCAGTAGAAATCACATGCTATACTTTTAGATTTGACCATTATTAAAACATTTGAAAGATGAGATATCCCAGGCTGGAGAGAGGGCTCAGCAGTTAGAGAACATGCTGCTCTTCTAGAGGACCTGGGTTCAGGTCCCAGTACCCACATAGCAGCTAACAACTGTCAGTAACTCTAGTTCCAGGGGATCTGATACTCTTCTGGCTTCTGTGGGCATTACATGCACATGGTACACTTGTATACTTGCAGGCAGAACACTCAGGCACATAAAGATAGATAAAATTAAAAAAATGAAATTACCCTATATCTTGCTAAACTACTTATTAAATTGAGTTTTATGCCTCTTTTACTTTATTCTGCTGTGATAGCACTTTTCAGTGTTTTTGTGATGGATTAGGTATTTTTTATCTTTAGTAGAATTATTATCTATTCTTAAACCAGATTTTTAAAGTTTAGGAGTTATCTCACAAAACCTTATACTAGTAAAAGGAATAGGATATTTACTGGAGTTTTACATTTTTTTGAGGTCTTGGTATTTAACTCATGATGTCAAAATAACTTAACATATATAGTTGCCAAACCATTGCATTTAGTTTATTTAGTAAGGATTCCCATTACTCATTTTTTGATGCCTCCTAGGCTGGGTCAGTTTTCTAGTAGTTCTTGTATAGATTGGTATCAGGCATTGACATTTGACATAAAGGGCCAGTAGTTTTTTTGTTTGTTTTGTTTTTCCCCTTCTCACTGGTATTGCTACTCAGATGACAAGAGCAGGTTGTCAGTTTTCTTCTGGGCCTGTGAAGTGAGGACTGCCTCCAGCTGCCTGTGTCTCCACTCTGCCCTGCCAGAGGCAGGAGGTCTGTCTGCAGCAGGAGAGAATGAGGTCAAACAAGTAAAGAGGAGTATGAGATGAAGGGAATGGATCCGGTGGCACTGACCCTTTGAGACTCTGGTGTCTTCCTTCTTTTTTTGTTTCAGACCTTACCTCAGTGTCTTGTGAGCCAGTAAGTTCAGGTTTTGTTGGTTAGCTTCACTTGGATTTCTTTCACTTGTTGAAACTTCTAGTATAGACAGTACTGGTCAGACTAATAGGATTCCTACATTAGGCTTTCTTTGTATTTTAAGATGGTTTGGACCTTCATCTGAGGATAAATATTTAATACACATACTCCGTTCAAATTGACCTAAAGTTCAGAGTTAGTGGAGTGAAAGTAATAAAAAAGCTTCCCTTTATTAGTGGCCCTTGCTTAGAAGGGGTGCTTATAGTATATATAGAATGCATCAGTATTCTTTTCTGTTTGTCAGTCTGGACATTTCCTTTAAAGATAAGCTTGCCACCTAAGTAGAAGAGTGAGATATAAAGTCAGACTTTAATCACAATAATAGTTATTTTTTTTATAAAAAGTAGCTGTTTTAACCATATAAAAGGGACAGAAAGAAGAAAACTGTGGATAGTAGGACAGAGAAGAAATGAAGAGATAAGATGCCTATGCTAACTAAGCATTAGTGAATCAGTAACAATTGGTTTGAGTTTCATGGATTGCCCACTTTAAAAAAAATTAATTACAATTTGTTCTTAATAAGACAGTTTCATACATGTACACAATGCATACTGACCACCCTTTCCCATCTCCCTACCACCTTTGTCTACCCTTGGTCCTCCTTACAAATCTTTCATGTGCATAGCTATTATTCATTTTGTTTTGTGACCCCCCCCTTGAGTTTAACCAGGATTGTCTTTTATATCACGTTTGGAGCTGTTTGCCAGAGCCTAGGCTGTAAAGAGGTTAAGAGGTTAAATTATTCTTTCACTCTGTTTGTCTCTCTCTCTCTGTATGTGTGTGTCTGTGTCTGTGTTCCCCTAGCACTTTTTTTTTCTTTTTGGTCTTTCTGAGACCCCAGCTGGACTAGAACTCGCTTTGTAGACCAGACTGGCCTTGATCTCAGAGAGATCTGCCTCTACCTCCTGAGTTCTGGGATTAAAGGAGAGTGCCACTGTGCTTGGCTCGACATGCTGGTTTTTATGTGGTTAATGTCCTCAAGCTTATGCAGTAGGCACTTTACTCACTGAGTCATCTTCCCAGCTCAGTGAACTTTCAAATGCTGTCCCAGAATAAACTTGGTCATTGACAAGAGTATGGCAAGCCAAGTATTTGAGATGTTTGTGGCACTGTCTAACTTTTAGCCTAATCTATTGTATCTGGATTGCCCTTTGTAATTTGAAATTTATTTAATGTTTAGTTCTTCGAGCTCTGTTAAAAGGTCTTAGTTATACAGACTTTCATGGCATTCCTAAGGTGTGCATTCCATGTTCGGACTTACAGTAAAGTGGTTTGTGTTTCAAAAGATGATTCCAGCATTTGCCAGTGTATGATTTTTTATAAATTTGGACAAGTCATTAGCTTCTCAGAGCTCTACCATAACATTTAGGGAAAAGATTTGTCTTACCCAGAACATACATGTTAATCTTTCACTTTTGCTGATGAACGGTGAACAAACCAACATCCCCAAGCTTTATGAAGATATATTTTATACATTTTTTCTTTTTTTCTAGACTCTTTATAAATAGAATAATAGTGGTGGTACTGTTTTATCCTCTTTCACTTAACATACCACTTTGAAATGTATCTGCTGTTGAAAGTAGTTTGCTGCATTCAGTTGCAAAATAGTAGTTCATTGTGTGGCTAGTCCACAGTTTATTTACAAGTTGCTGTATATTTCGACGATTCCCAACTTTTGTCTGTTCTGAAAAAAGCTTCTATGAGCATTGCATGTGGGTTTTTATATAGGTATATTATTTTCATTTCCCTTGGTTAAATACCTGGGAATGGAAATTGCAGGACTGCATGGTAAGCATACACAACTTTATAAGAAAAGGCCTGATTTACATTCCTACTACTAATAAATTTCATGTGCTCTGCATCCTTGTCAGCACTTGATATTGTCAGTGTTTATTAACTTTGGATATTTTGGTGAGCTTTTCAGTGCTGAACCCCCATGGCCTTGTGCTTTTTTTTTTTTTTTTTTAAAGACAGGGTCTTCAGGGAAGCTCATGCTGACCTTGACTTGCCTCAGCCTCCTAAGTGCTGGGATTATAGTTAGGTGTATACCACCACTCCAGGCTCTGTCATCATGATTTTAATTTGTAATTTCCAAATGACTGTAATGATCCTCTTTTCATGTACTGATTTTATAACCATGGTTGCCCTTGGTAAAATATCTGTTCGAATTTTTAAAAATATTTTATTATTTTTATTTTATGTGTATGAGTGTATTGCCTGCATGTAAGTGCACCTGTGTTGTGCAATGCCCACAGAGGTCAGAAGAGGCTGTCGGATCCCCTGAGACTGGAGTTATGGATAGTTGTTAGCTGCCATGTGGGTACTGGGATTCAACCCGGGGTCTTCTGCAAGAACAACAAGTGTTCTTAACCGCTGAGCCATCTCTCCAGCCCCCTGTTCAAATTTTTTACCAGTTTAAAAAAAGATTAGGTTTTGGGGCTGGAGAGGTTGCTCAGTGGTTAAGAGCAATGAACACTGGCTACTCTTGCAGAGGACCTGGGTTTGGTTCTTAGCACCCACATAGTGGCTAATAGCCATCACTCACAGAAGATTAAAAAAAAAAAATCTAAAAAAAAATTAGGAGTGTTGGGTTTCCCCCCAAACAGGTTCTCCTCGTAGCCCCAGCTAGCCTGGAACTTGCTGTGTAGATCAGGCTGGCCTCAATCTGGGCAAAATGGCTCAGCAGGTAAAGCAAGTCTTCTGACCTGATTACAGTCCTAAGGACTCACATGGTGGAAGGAGAGCTCCGACTCCTGCAAGTTGTTCTCTGACCTCCACATGTTGGCTATAAATACATGTGTGCTGTGTTAAGGTCAGAGGACAACTTGTGGTAGTTGGTTTTTTTCCTTCCATCATGTGTGCCCCAGTGATGCAACTCAGGTGGTCAGGCTTGGTGGCAAGTGCCTTTACTGATCTTTTTGGTTTGTTATTTAGTGATTGTGTCACATTCTAAAGCCCAGGTTGGGCTATAGCAATCCTCTTGCCTTCTTCTGAATGCTGAGATAACAAACACTTGAGACGGGCTCCCTATAGCCCCAGCTGGCCTGGAACTCACTATGTCGACCAGGCTGGCCTCAAACTCACAGAGGTCCACTTGCCTCTCTCTCCCAGACTAAAGCCATGTGCCACCATGCCTGGCTAACATTTTTTTTTTTTTTTTTTTGAGATAGGTAGCCTAGGATGGCCTCCCAACCCACAATGTAGCAATGTCTGAACTCTTGATTCTTCTACATTCCAGGTGCTGGGTTTGCAGGTGTGTACCACCATGAACAGTGTTTTTATGTGGTACTAGAGATCAAATCCAAGGCTTCATGCATGGTAGATGCTAGGCAAATACTCTATCAGCCAGGAAGAGAATTAAAACAATTTTTTTTTTCATTATTGTTACATTATACCTCTTTTTTTTTTTTTTTTTAAAAAAAAGGAAGGGTTTCTGGGGCTGGAGAGATGCTTCAGTGGTTAAGAGCATTGGCTGCTCTCCAGAATGTAAGAGCCTGAGGAAGGGGTGGAGTGTTAACTGGAAGTGTACTCTGACCACTGTGCTGGCAATCTATAGTCACACCTTCCCACACTCATCAAGGATTTGAGGGGGGAGTCAGTTACCTCGTCTCACACAATCAATCAACGTTAGCTGCATGGTGGGGAGGGTGTAAGGATATATAAGAATGTCAGGAGGCACCTCTTTCACCATTTTCTGTGGCTGTTGGAAAGTCACAAGATCTGTATTTGAGTGTGGACTTTCCAGTGCCACCATAAATGGGCGGTACCCACTCCTCTGTAAATAAATCCCCCACCCTATGCTCTGTTTAAAAAAAAAAAAAAAAAAAGAAAATGATTGGTGTTTGGATAGTTAGATGAGAGGGATCTCACTAGGCCGGAAGTGGATGGACTTGTACTGGGGAACATCTGGAGACCCTGACTTGACACAGTGGGCCTTAATACCAAGAGCAGAGTATATGGGTTCCAGTGGGGGGGGGCTATGGGAGGGTTCTGGTGGAGATGGGGCTATAAAGATGATTCAGATTGTTTGAGATATTCTGTATGAAATACAACAAAATTTAATAAAAACAAAAAAATCTTTAATTTGTCTCAAAGGACTTAATGAAGGAACACATTTCCCTACACTTGAATGGGAATAACATTCACATGGGTAAATTCTGTAAGCAAAGACTGTAATGTAACATACACATGAGTAAATTCTGTAAGCACAGTTTCCATTTTTTTGGTCACAGAACAGTATGATTAACTCAATCTTATATCTGTGCAATGTCTATTTTATTGTTCCTATAACCCCCCCAACTGGCATTAGCCTGTAAATCTCAGCTGTAGTCCTAATACATTGTTAATTCAAAGGGAGCTGCTTCAGAAAAATGACACATTTATTTATGGAGAGTTTAAAAAATGAAGGAACAACCAATTTATTTTGCATGTGGGTAGAAACAAGCAAAGCAAGCAAAAAGAAAAAAAAAAAAAAAAAAAAAAAAGAAAAAGAGCATTAACTGCTCTTGGGAAGGATCTTGTTTTGGTTCCCTGCACCCACATGGCTGGTAAAAATTGTTTGTAACTTCAGTTCCAGGGGATCAGACACCCTTTTCTGGTCTCTGTGGGCATTGCATGCACAGGTGCACTTACATACATGCAGGCAAAATACACACATAAAATAAACAAATAGGGGCTGGGGAGATGGCTCAGCAGTTAAGAGCACTGACTGCTCTTGCAGAGGACCCGGGTTTAAGTCCCAGCACCCACATGGTGGCTACGAACTTAACTCCAGTTCCAGGGGAATCCGAAGCCCTCTTCTGACCTCTGCAGCATTGCATGACATGGGTGCACTCACATACATGCAGGCAATACACTCATACACATAAAATAAAAAAATGAAAAAAAAATTTTTTAAAATAGTTGTAGTGCAGGCAATCTTTAAGTAGTTGAAGAGGATCTTGAACTCCCCATCCTTCTGAGTTCTGGGATTAAAGGCTTGTGCCCTGTCTGGTTTATGTGGTACTGAGGATCAAGTACAAAGCTTCAGGCATACTAGGCAAGCACTTTACCAACTGAGCTACATTCTTGGTTCCAAGTAAAAGAATTTTTATTGGCTCTCACCAACCAGAATTCACTAGAATATTAAAATAATTCAAGAAGAAAAACATCTACTTTTACATTTAAGGAAGAAAAGGGATTGAAGGGATTGCAAATGACTAGCTTACATAAAGGAACATAAAGTTATAGTTGTTTTGAGAAAAGCTATTGCCAAAGGTGTGCTTTATAGATGAATCACTGGTTAGGCCTGCAGACTTCAGTTTTGTTTGCTCAGTAACATTACCTGCCTCTACTCCTTATCATCCCAAAAAGAACCTTCATGTAAAATTCGATTTTCCTTTCTTAAGGCAACATCTTGATGTGTTGCTCAAGTTGATCTCCAACTCCTGGGCCTAAGTGATCCTCCTGTGTTAGTCTTCTGTATAGCTGGGAGTATAGATACATACCAGCAGCCTGGCTCTCATGTAGGATTTTAAAAATGGGATTTGCATTTAAAAATTGCAATATATACTTATGAAACTTTATAAACATAATGTGTGGTTTTTCATCTACCTACTAAATTTAAACATCTTTATACACCAGATCCTTTATTTCACTAGAACAGTCTGCCAGATCCAGCTTTTAAATATTTATAAATATGACAAATAATTTATCTTCATTTTATTATCAGTCTTTCTTTCTTTCTTTCTTTCTTTCTTTCTTTCTTTCTTTTTGTATTTTTTTGGTCTTTTTGAGACAGGGTCTCCCTGTAGCCCCAGCTGTCTTGGAACTCACTATGTAGACCAGGCTGGCCTTGAACTCACAGAGATCTGTCTGTCTTTGCCTTCCAAGTGCTGTGATTAAAGGCGTGCGCCACCATGCCCAGCTTTATTATCAGTATTTCTAAGTAAGTAATAGTGGGTTATAAAATATTGTACATTTACTTATTTTTTTCTTTTATAGCTTTAATGTCTATATAAAAAGTTATTTTTTAGGTAAGTTGATACTGGACCCATTCTACATTATGGGTGTTTATGTAGCTTGAAGATTTTATGAGTAAATATCATTTACTCTTAAATGGTATCTAATAGTGTAGCTGTCAAGGGATCACTAGATAGAGAGGAAGTTACTTATGTACTTTGAAATTTTAAAATAAATTTTTGCCTCTGAAATTACCAAATGTCTTACATTGCTAACACAGAGTTTGAGTTTAGGAAAGATTAGCAAATGCTGGAGTTGTCTGGCCTGAGATGAATTTGAATATATTAGTGAGCATGATCTATACTTGGGGTGTTAGTCATATACTAATCTCCCAGTGTATATCTAAGTAACATTTTTCTTCTTGTGCCGAAAAATAAGTCCCATGTATTAAGTAGGCATCTCTAAATTGATCCTCTGATTTAAATGGATTCCGTGAGTTCTAATTAATTTTGGACCTAAATCTTTTTTCTTTCTGTTTAGCAAGTAAGAATTCTCTGAAGTACTCTCCCCATGACTTGAAACATTTTTGTTGTTGTTAATGTATTTGAGTTTTTTTTTTTTTTTTTTTTTTTTTTTTTTTTTTTTTTGCAGTTGGGGGACCAACCTAGGGCTTTTCTTGCATAAGATAGGCGAGCTTTTTCTAGCCCTTTGAAACATTTTTGCTTGATAGTTCTTTTTCCTTTGCAGGAGTTGGCTTAGACTTGTTAATACAGGAGATGCTGGGGCTAGAGAAGTGTCTTGGAGTTAAGAATACTTGCTGTTCTTCAGAGGACCAGGTTTGATTCCTAACACACATGGCACCTGTGTCACCCTCTTCCAGTCTTTGAGGGCACTTGCATATATACTAGTATACATACAGTATAATCAAAACACTTGAACAAATAAACATAAATCTTTTTAAAAAATACAGGAGATGCCCTCTACTTACTAGGCACTGTTATGTTGTGGGTGTGTTATTGCATAGGATAGATACATGGTTTCTGACTTCATTCAATTTATAGCCTAAGGGAAAAGAATTGGAAATTGGAGAAATGGAAATGAAAAATTACTCACGCTTAATTTGGTTTTTCTGAGTTAAATGTATAAATATTCCTGATGGCTTGATAGTCTTCTGCTTTCTTTGGGCACAGAAGTTTTACCAAAATTATCTCAGTTTTTAGTTTAAAAGTAGTATATTTTTCTGTTAAGAATAAAGGGAGAGGGGCAGTGTGATGGTTCAGTGGATAAAGGTGCTTGCACCCAAGGCTGACCACCTGAGTTTGGTTCCTGGAACCTACATGTGGAAAGAGAGAATTGGCTTCTACAAGTCGTCCTTAGACCTCTATTCCCACATACATACACCCAAACATAATAAACTTAAAAAGAATAAAAGGGACTCTTATTTTAAAAAGTGGTGCTACTGTAGATTTGGAAAGATCTAAGTACCTTTAAGAATACAAAGAAGCCGAGCATTGGTGGCAACACTTGGGAGGCAGAGGCAGGTGGATCTCTGTGAGTTCAAGGCCAGCCTGGTCTACATAGTGAGTTCCAGGACAGCTGGGGCTACAAGGAGACCCTGTCTTAAAAAGACCAAAAAAGAAAAAAAAAACAAAGAAATGGGCCAGTGAGATGGATCAGTGGATAAAAGCACTTGCCCATATAATGGTAGAAGAAGCATATCAACCCTATGAGGTTGTCTCTGTCCTCCACATGCATGCTATGGCATGTGCATATGTGGGTACGCACAGATATTATATGTTTAGATGGTCAACTGAATTTCTTCCTACAAGGGACATTTTAATTAATTAGTTAATTATTTTAACATTAATTAATTAATTAATTATTTTTTTTTGAGACAGGGTCTCCCTGTAGCTCTAGCTGTCCTGGAACTCACTATGTAGACCAGGCTGGCCTTGAAGTCACAAGAGATCCGCCTGCCTCTGCCTCCCAAGTGCTGGGACTACAGGCATGCTTCACCACGCCTGGCTTTTTTTCTTTTTTAACTTTTATTTATTTTAATGTGTATGAGTGTATTGCCTGCATGTAAGTGCACTCGTGTCGTGCAGTGCCCCGGGAGATCAGAATGGAGCATCAGATTCCCCTGGAACTGGAGCTACAGGTGGTTGTTAGCCACCATGTGGGTGCTGGGAATCAAATGTGGGTCCTCTGCAAGAGCAGTCAGTGCTCTTAACCACTGAGCCATCTCTCCAGCCCCACCCAGGACATTTTAATTTAATTGAAATTATTGTTCTCAGTGTTTTGGGAGACAGATGTGTAATGATGTAGTTTTGCTAGGTGTCACAGAGTCATTGTTACTTCATTTTATGCTTCCTGTCCTTTTATTGTTGGTGTGTGTGTGAAGGAATTTCTAGGCCTGGTATATTTATTTGTTATTTATCTGTGTATATGTGTATGGGTATGTGTGTGCCATGGCCTACCGAGGTCAGAGGACAACTGCTGGAGGCTGGAGTACTTTTTGGTTCTACCATGTGTGTCATCGGGGATCAAATTCAAGTCATTAGGCTTGGCCGCATTTGCCTTTATCTGCTGAACCATCTCACTGGCCCTGTTTTTTTTTTAAAGACAGAATCTTGCTAGCCTGGCTTTGAGCTAATGACCCTCTTGCCTCTGCCTTCTAAGTGCTGAAATTACAATTTATGTACCTGTGTGTGTGTGTGTGTGTGTGTGTATGTATTGTATCCACTTAAAAGTGACATTTTGTCTTGGCTATGGTCCTACTGATGTATTTGGTAAAATTATTTATAAACTGTCTCAATTTTATATGTGCAAAACAAAAGGTAGTCAAGAAAGGGCAAAAGAAGGTTTCCTTTTCAAGAGATTAATAATACTTGAAATAGTGATACAAGACAGGTTATTAAATATTTCTGAATTACTAATTTATATTCATGTTTGGTATATTTCCAGTCCTGGTTTTAATCTTGAGGAAATAATTTTCTAGATCAAACTCAATTCAATAAAGTATATTTACAGTGCATTCCAGATATCCAATTTTATTAGACTATTGGCTGATGACCTTATATGTGAATTTTATTGTTCTTTTGTTATAGTTAGGCTATTCACATAAAAAATTTAGTAAGATAACTCCTGAACTCATTAGGTTTTCATTAATAGCAAAAAATTATTAGATCATTCATTGCATATTGTACTAATTAAAATAACTTATTTTGGCTATTAAGCTGTCTATAGTAGGCTAGAGAAAAGAACATTTTGCTGGAGTCTTACTATGTAAGAGTATGCCAAATGGAAATTCATGACAGATTAATATTTTAGGAGTACCCTGTACTCATCAAACTCTTAATTGCCCATTTGCTCCTCTCACTAGTACTGTTCCCCACCATTCCATTTTTTTTGTTTCTATGAGCTTGACTGTTCTAACTACTTTCACATATATGGAAACATAATTCTTAACTTTTTGGATGTATTTATTTTTGGACTTATTTTTATTTTATGTGTGAGAGTATTTAGCCTGCATGTATGTAAGGGCAGCCATGTCATGAAATGTCCACAAAAGCCAGAAGAGGGCATTGGATCTCATGGAACTGGCATTATGGACAGTCGGACAGTTGTTAACTGTCTTGTAGATGCTGTAGTCCCAGCTGGCCTGGAACTCACTTTGGAGACCAGACTGGCCTTGAACTTACAGATATCTGCCTGCCTCTGCCTACCTCCCAAGTGCTGGGATCAGAGACATGTACTACCACACCTGGGTTTAAATAGCTAGTCTGAAAAATAAAATGATTCTAGTCTGAGGTGGTGCCTAATTGTGATTTTGATTTGCATGTTTCTAATGACTGATGATATTAGGAGCATCTTTTCTTATTAGTCTTTTGTAGATAACCCTTTGGGACAGTGTGTATTCAAGTATGTGTGTTCACAGTAATCCTATTGGATCAAATCTCACCTGTATGACCTTTTCTTGGAGCAATAAAGTCCTTACTTCTATAGTGACATTGGGGATTAATGTTTAACATTTGAAATTTGAGGGGGCACAAAGCCTTTAACAAAGTCCTTTGCCCAGTTTATAATTGAGTTGTTTGCCTTAAAATATTTTTGACTTGTTTATTTTATGTGTATGAGTGTTTGCATGTATGTAAGCACACCATGTTTATGCAGTGACCATGGAGAGCAGAAGAGGATGTTAGCTGCCATGTCATTGCTGGGAACTGAACCCAGGTCCTCTGCAAGAGCAGCTAGTAGTGCTCTTAACCGCTTGCCCATTTTTTTCACCTTGAGTTACTTTTTTATTTGTTGAGTTGTAGAAATTTAAAAATATTTCTGGATATTAATTCCTTATGAGATACATGATTTTCATACTTTATTCCCCCATTCTGTGGGCTTCTTATACTCTGTTGATAGTGTTCTTTTATGCACAAAAGGTTTTCATTTTGATGTAGTACAGTTTGATTTTCGTTGTTGTTGTCTGACTTTGCTATCATTCAAGAATTCATTGACAAATAGAATGCCATGAAGCTTTTCCCATTTTCTTCTAAGAGTTTTATAGTTTAGTTTTTGGATCCATTTTGACCTAGATTTTACGATTGGTGTAAGGTAAGTGTCCAACTTTCATCTTTGAAATGGAATCCAAATTTCCAGCACCATTCATTGAGAAGATTATCTTTTTCTCTTTGAATGGTTCTGGTGTCCTTGTTGAGAATAATTTGACTGAATAGTAGTCTTGCTTTATCCCTGGATGAAACTGTGGATGCCTGTAAAATTGCAGGTAGCACTACTGTATACATGTTTTTTCCTATTGTATGCATATATACATATGATAATTTAAAATATAGTGAGATTAACAATAATAACAATAATATACCGTGATAAGTTATGTGAGTGTTCTCTCTCCAGCATTTTGCACTATACTCAGTCACCTACAGATGAGTTGAAGTGAGGTGAGGGTAGGCATTGTGTTGTAGTATTTGTTCACTATGTAAGGATGCATTGGTAGAAGCATTACAATGCTAGGACAGTTGATTTGATAGCAAAGATGATTATTAAGTGACTAATGGATAGTGTGTGTATGTGTGTGTACATATAATACATACACACATAGGACAGAGGAATGATTTTAGGTCTCAGGATGGAATGAGATTTCATCACTACTCAGAACAGCATACAGTTTAAAACTTAAGAATTATTACCAGGCGTGGTGGTGCATGCCTCTAATCCCAGCTCTTGGGAGGTAGAGGCAGGCGGATCCCCGTGAGTTCAAGGCCAGCCTGGTTTACATAGTGAGTTCCAGGTCAGCTGGGGCTACAGGGAGACCCTGTCTCAAAAAGGCTCCCCCCAATAAAGAATTATTTATTTCTGGAATATTTTCAGTTTGTTTATGTATCTTGGGTAATCAAAAACCACAGAAAAGTGAACCTGTAGATAAGGGGGTACTGCTATATATGTAAGGATCTATTTTTAGGCTTTCTGTTTTGTTGTGTATATCTGTTTGCCAGTTTCCAAATGATTTTTTTTTTTCCTTATGGTGCTGGGATCAAACCCAGGGTCTTGAGCATTCTAGACAAGCACTCTTTTTGTTGAACTATACCCAAGCCCCTTCACACTGTTTTGATAACTAACTGTGCCTTTGCAGTACATTTGCTTTTTTGTTTGAGACAGTGTCTTGCTGTGTGTCCCAGGCTGGTCTTGAACTTCTGACAATACTCTTGCCCCAGCCTCTTAAGAGCTGGGATTATAGATTTGTACTGCTACATCCAGCTTTTCATTTTGAAATCAAGAAGTGTAAGTTCTCCAGTATTCTAGACTTTCAAGTTTGTTTTGACTATTTAGGGTTCCATGTAAATAGTCCATGTAAATTTTAGGACAAAATATATCTATTTCTGTAGAAGATGCCATTGGGATTTTGCTAGAAATAGCAATGAAGTCTGTAGATAACTTTATGTTTTTGGCTTTTTTGAGATAGGGTCTCACTGTGTAGTCCATTCTGGCTGAGATTGCAGGAGTATGCCACCATATTGGGCTACTTTGGGTATAATATTGAGGATGTTAAGACTTGTATGTACACGAACACATTGGCTGCCTTTGTAGTCATTAAATGTATTATTAGCATTTTGATTCCTTGTTAACCTGTTCTTGAATGTTTTTTATTTTCTTTGATGATTTTGTAAAAGGAATACTCCTTTCTTCAAACACTTTCCTTCCTTCCTTCAAACACTACGCCTAAGCTACATCCTCAGCTCTCTTGATTGTTTTCTGGTTTTTTAAAAAATAAAAAAAATATTTTATTTATTTATTTATTTTGGTCTTTTTGAGACAGGGTCTCCCTGTAGCTCCAGCTGTTCTGGAACTCACTGTGTAGACCAGGCTGGTCTTGAACTCCCAGAGATCCATCTGCCTCTGCCTCCCCAGTGCTGGGATTAAAGGTGTGAGATACCACGCCTGGCTTATTTATTATTTTTATTTTATGTGTATGTGTGTATTGCCTGTGTGTAGTAAGTGCACCGTGTTGTGCAGTGCCTGCAGAGGACAGCAGAGGCTGTTGGATACCTTGGAACTGGAGTTATGGACGGTTGTTAGCTGCCATGTGGGTGCTGGGATTTGAACCTGGGTCTTCTGCAAGAACAGCCAGTGTTCTTAACCACTGAGCCATCTCTCCAGCCCGTTTTCTGATTTTTATTCATTTACTGTTGGTCCCTCCCTCCCTCTCTTCCTCCCTCCCTGCCTCTCTCCTAGTTTGGTTGTATTAAATCATAAACTTTAAACACAAAT
>NW_008344750.1:2639505-2645587 GCF_000622305.1 Nannospalax galili | reverse complement strand
TTTTTGTCTGAATGGCATTTCACCTTTATTTATGAAGCATATTTATGCTGAATGTAAAACTAGATTAGCATTATTATCTTTCAGTCTATTACAAGTTTATTCCATTGTCTTTGGACTCCAAAATTTCTTGTACATCACCTGTAAATCATGCATTCTCCCTCACCCCACAACTGCTTTCTAGGTTCTCTCTGTGTGTAGTTTCTTTGAGGTGCCTTGGTGTAATTTTCTTTCTGTCCATTCTTTTTAATGTTTTATTCATTATTATTTTTTATTTTTTTAATTAAAAGAAGCAGTAATTATAGTGAATAATTGTGCATACATTTTAAGGGGGTAACCCTATTTTTTAAAAAAAATACAGGAACCCAGGGACTGGAGAGATGGCTCAGCAGTTAAGAATACTTGTTCTTCCAGAAGACCTGAGTTCAATTCCCAACACCCACATGGTGACTAACAACCGTATATAACTCCAGTTCCAGGGGCTCCAACACACTCTTCAGGCCTCTGTGCTGTACTTACATACACACAGGCAAAACATTAAAAAAAAAAAAAAGATAAAATATGAAAAAAAATACAGGAACTCAAGAACATGAATAGACAATTTTTTATTTTCATGGTTTTAAAATTACTTGTATATGATTAGTGTATTACTAACTTCCTTTTAATATGTATAGTTTAGTGGTTTTTAGTATATTCAGAGTTGCGTAGTTATCACAGCTATCTAATTTAGAAATTTCCAAAATACTCCCTATCTTTCAGCAGTTACTCTGGTTTCCCACCCCTTCCCTTTCACTGACAACTGTTAATTGACTTTCTGTTTCTGTGGATTTGTCTGTTTTGGATGTTTCATATAAATGGAACCATACAGTATCTATAGATTTTTTTTTTCACTGGCATATTTTTATTTGTGAGAGTCTTACCATGAAACCCATGCTAGCTATGAACTTGAAATACTCAGCCTCCCAAGTGTTAGGATTTTATGTATGTCATGACACTCGGCTCTTTATATGGGTGCTCAAATTCAAGTCCTCATGCTTGAGCTGCAAGCACTTTCTTTACTCACTGAGCCATCTCCCCCGCCCAATCCGTTATTATTTTAATTAAAATTAAAAAAAAAATCTTAGTCTTTTGGAGACAGGGTCTCTCTGTAGACCCAGCTGGCCTAGAACTTGCTATGTAGATCAGGCTGACCTCAAACTCGCTGAGATCCGCCTACCTCTGCCTCTTGGGATTAAAGATGTGTACCACTGTGCCTGGCCTTAATTAAAAAATTTAATAAGTATATTGTATTTCCTTGCTGTTTCTGCTGCTCCTCCCCCTTTTCATGCTCCTCCCCCTTATGCTTCTCCCCCCCCCAATACTCCTCTCCTGCCTCCTGTTTGGGTATATGTGTGTGGCGTGTGCATGCATGGTGTACATGATATATGGGCGTACACAGGTATGCACACATGGTTATAAAACAGTTGAGATGATAATATACAGACAAGTGTAATAATTTTTAAAAAATATTTTATTATTTATTTATTTATTTTTTATGTGTATGAGTGTATTGCCTGCATGTATGTGAGTGCACCCGTGTCGTGCAATGCCACAGAAGTCAGAAGAGGGCTTCGGATTCTCCTGGAACTGGAGTTAAGGATGGTTCGTAGCCGCCATGTGGGTGCTGGGAATCGAGCCCAGGTCTTCTGCAAGAGCAGTCAGTGCTTTTAACCGCTGAGACGTCTCTCCAGCCCCGACAAGTGTAATAATTTTAATAAAAGCTTAATAAAATTTTATGCATGTTTAGGCTCAGGTAATTATATCAAGAATAAGATGCACAACATTTACAATTTCTGTCCTTAGTGTTCCTCCTGTTCTTTCTTAGAACATAAGCGAGATAATTGTCTTTTTATTATTATTATTATTATCATTATTATTATTATTATTATTATTACTATTACCATAGTGCCTTTGTTCTTGCCTTTTGTTCTATAATAGAAGTTCTTTTTAGAACGTCCCTTTTTTGGTTGTAAATTTAACAAAGTACTGAATTGGCGTACCTAACTGATGAGTAAAACTATAATCAAAGGAAGGCATGGAAGTGAGTAAGGCATAGTATATAATTCATCTGATAGCATCATTCTAAGGAAGTCTTATGCTGCATTCTTCATGTCAGAGTACACACTTTACTGGAATTAAGAGTATAAAGTTCCTTTTCATTTTATTTTTAGTCATATGGAAATGAATGATGTATATAATGAATGTTCATATACTTATCTATAGCCTAATTAATATTTATCTGTCACATTTATTCCAGATTTAAACTTTGTTTTGCTACAATATAATTTGAAATTTAACAAATGTTCTAGAAACAAGGATCTCTCAGTATTCTTGACTAGTTGTTTACATTTTGTTTCATACACATTTCTCTCTTATTTTTTTCCTCTTCTGAGTCATTTCATTTCCCCCCTGAGTACTTCAGAAATTATTTCTAGGAATAAAAACATTTTCTCATTTAATCACAGATAATTTTTTAATGGGTTTGTATAGTTTAGTTTTAAAGATAATCTTACCCGTGTTTTTGGTAAAATATTTCACACATTACCTCAAATTGGTGTACCATCAGAAATTTTAGTATGTTTTTAATCTTCTTAACTAAATGTAAATATACTTTGACTTAATGTTGGTCAAGACATTTTGAAATTTACCTGTATTTCTCTGAGATCTCACTAGCTAGTCTGTCTTCAAGGATCTTAATTTTTTTTTTTTTTTTTTTTGGTCTTTTTGAGATAGGGTCTCCCTGTAGCCCCAGCTGTCCTGGAACTCACTATGTAGACCAGGCTGGCCTTGAACTCACAGAGACCTGCCTGCCTCTGCCTCCTGAGTGCTGGGCTTAAAGGTGTGCGCCACCACGCCCAGCTAAGGCTCTTAATTTTTAAAAAATATTTTATTATTTTTTTTTATTTTATGTGTATGAGTATATTGCCTGCATGTGTGTAAGTACATCTGAGCTGTGCAATGCCTGCACAGGTCAGAAGAGGGTGCCAGATTCCCCTGGAACTGGAGTTACAGATGGTTTAGTCTCCTTGTGGATGCTGGGAATCGAACCTGTGTCTTATGCAAGAGCAGCTGGTGCTCTTAACCACTGAGCCATCTCTCTAGGCCCCTTAAATATCTTTAATTTTTTAGCTGAGAGGTATTGATCAGTCATTTGCACATAAAGATGATGTAGACTGATGGTGTAACTCAGTGGTAGACAGTATGGCCTTCGATTCAATCCCTAACTCTTTCCCCCGCAAGTGAAGCAGGCATTTTTACTTGTCTTTTCCAATAGCCTGCACTGTCACATACAGGTGATGTACTTGTGTTTGTCCAGCTGTCCTTACTCTCCTTGTTCTTCCTGTAAGAGCACCCATGTTTGGGGTAGTTGATTTATGGGTTGAGATGTATTTATTATCTATATAATCTCTATGTAGGCAATTAAATTTTCTTGTGAAAATTAGGATGCTAAAGTTTTTTTTTTTAATTTAATAACCACATGAATTAGAAAGAAGCATTTTGTTACAGCTTTAACATATTCAATAACACACTCCAGAGCAGGGATACATCAGTGTTTCTATCACAGCAACAGAAAAGTAACTAATACATAATATTTTATTTATTATTTTTGTTTTACATGTATAAGTGTATTGCCTGTATGCATGTGACAGTATGCCTGTGTCTGTCATACAGTGACCACAGAGGTCAGAAGAGGGTGTTAGATCCCTGGACCTGGAGTTATGGATAGTTGTTAGCCTCCATGTGGGTGCTGGGCATTGAACCTGGGTCCCCTGCAAGAGCAGTCAGTGCTCTTAACTGCTGAGCCATCTCTCCAGCCCCAAAATTGAATGAGTTTTTAACCTTTAAAAAAGATCTCCATTTCATTTTAAAATATGCTCTTTCCTATAGACTCATTTTTGATGCTACTAACACTTAGATGTTTATACATGTGTCTCTAATCTCTATGTATCTGATTATTACTTGTCACAATTGGTTACACTGGGATCCTTGGCACCTGAGTATGGGTATAAAGTTATCAGGTAGATTTCGATGGTAATGTTTATCACCTCTGCTAATTAACATGAAGTAAATTTTTATGCTTCCTCTTCAAATATGTCTTATTTTTTTTGTTGATTTTTTTGTGTGTATATCATATAGATCATCCCAAACAATCTTATTCATCTATATACTTACTTCCCAAATGGCACCCTCCCATTGGCCCCCTCCCCACTGGAGCCCATATACTTTGTCATCCCTGTTACTGTCCACTGTGTTGTCAGCACCCCCAGTGCTTGTCCATCCACTGAATCTAGTCAGCCTATCTAGAGATCCTTGTTTTAGGAAGATCAGCTGTTCCTCATCTAGCAACAATCAGTTGTCAGGATTCCTTTAGATAAGATTGGGGTCTGCTGTTCATTTTTCCAGTTCTATGCTGGGTTACTGTCTGGGAGTCTTTTGGGCCACTCTGGCCAATAACTCAAAGGTATTTCCTGTCTGGCATTGTTTCTTGTTATGTAGTCTTTAGCTATACATATGGCCTCTTAAAAAATTACACTGACCCTTTTAACCCTTGGTTATACTTACCTTTTGGGTGTTTAAGACCCTACAGTTGGCCCAGATAAACCAATTTATTTTTACTCTTAAGGTTGTTTGAGGATCTGTTCACATGGGCTTGGGAGGAGCCCCTGGCTCCATTCTTTTACCAGTTCCATCTATGTGAAGATAAGTCAAAGGTCCTACTCGACCATGGCTGGCTTCGCTTGGAAGCATGGAGGAAATGCTTGCTCTGTGTTGACTCCCCTCTTTGTACACGGGACACTGGTTCAGGTCCATCTGGTGGGGTCTCCAGGGCCTCCTTGATCAAGAGGACAGCTGACTCACCACAGTTACAGGACATTTTGAGAGATGCTTATAGTCCCCTGGAACTTAGTCGACCTGGGAGGGCAAGGAGCAAAAACTGTCCTTTATGTCCCTCTGACCAAATTAGTATAGACCTTAAAGTATGTCTGTTAAATATCCAAGAAGGTTAGTTCCACCAGTTCAGTGCTTTTAATTACCATGTGTCATGTAGATAAAGCTTGGGCAAAGACCAAATGTTCTCAGATAAACCTTGTCTAGACATATATTATATTCTTTGATCTAGTTATATGTATAATTTGTCAGTAGGTTGTTGGACTAATATGGTTCCCTCTGGTTTTTTAAAATCTAGTTAGGCATTGTTTATCTCTCGCATTGTCTAACCCTTCCACCACGGTTTCCCTATTTAAGGTGCCCCTATTTTTCCCATTTCTCCCTTAATAATACCCTTCTCCTATGGTCCCACCTCTCTTGAGCTCCTTCTTTCCCTTTATCCCCTAGGTTCCTTGTATAACCTTCCCTCCCCACTCCCCTTATTAATGGCTGTTTCCTATTCTCTTTCAGAGTCTTTCTTTTCCCTTACCTCCCTGGTTTCTTTTCATTATCCTGATTCCTGCAGTTATGTCTAGATATATAATTACTTATCAGGATTTGGTGCTAGGATCCGCATATGAGGGAGAACATACGTTGTTTTTTTTTTTTTTCTGAGTCTGTGTTACTTCACTAGTTCCATCCATTTACCTGCAAATTTCATGATTTCATCTTTCTTTACTGCTGAGTAAAACTCCATTGTATAGATGAACCACATTTTCGTTATCTACTTGTCAGTTGAGGGCCACTTAGGTTGCTTTCGTCTCTTAGCTATTGTGAAAAGAGCAGTAATAAACATGGATGTATAAGTGTCTTTTGCAATAGGATGAGTTCTTTGGGTAATGTTAAGGAGTGATACAACTGGGTCAAATGGTAGGTTCATTTGTAGTTTTTAAAGAATTCTCCATACCACTTTCTGTAGGCGTTGAACAAGTTTGCAGTCCCACCAGCAGTGGATGAGCGTTCCCCTTACCCCACATCCTCTCCAACATTTGGTATCATTTGTTCTCTTGATCTTAGCCAGTCTACTGGGGAAATTAAGTCTTTCTTTGACAAGTTATTTTACCATCCAGTTTGGCTCCTTGAATTGACCAGTTCTCAATTTAATTGTAGGATCTCT
>NW_008344750.1:2611328-2639487 GCF_000622305.1 Nannospalax galili | reverse complement strand
CTCTCTCTCTCTCTCTCTCTCTCTCTCTCTCTCTCTCTCTCTCGTGTTTGAAATCATTTTCTGATTTGGAATAATACATATGCTACTTCTGGTCAAACATATGAGAAAAATTGATTTGCAGTGTTTTTATTGTACATACAGTTTGCTCTGCTTATTGTGTAAGAAAAAAATCCTCCACAATAATTTCTTACCACTCTTCGTGACTTTTTTCCAGGTCCACTCTGTTAAGATTTCAGAAAACCTACCTGATTTCCTGATTTTCAAATTTGAAAAACCACTGTTGATATGTCAGGGTTTTTGGTATATTTTTTTTTTTTTTTTTAAATAAAAATCATTCAGTTGGGGCTGGAGAGATGGCTCAGTGGCTAAGAACACTCTCTGTTCTTGCAGAAGACCTGGGTTTGAATCCCTGCATCCACATGACAGCTAACAACTGTCTGTAACTCCAGTTCCAGGAAATCCCACGGTCTCTTCTGTTCTCTGCTGGCATTGCACAACACAGGTGCACTTTCCTACATGCAAGCAATACATGCATACACATAAAATACAAATAATAAAATATTAAAAAAATCATTCAATGAATTTTGGCTTGGAATTGGGACAGAATTTTGAACAGTTTCTGAAATGGCCCTAAGTATACACGCCTGTCATTTTGCATTACATATTTGTGTGAAACAGTGTTCTCAGTACTGACCATTATAAGATAAAAATACTGATTCTGAAGAATGTTGAAAATGCTCTACATCTTGCTGTATCATCTATTCAACTCAAGTTTAATTCTTTATGTAAAATGAGGCACATCCATCTTACTAGTATGCAGATTTATTTTCACCTTTAATAAGTTATATGTAGTCTAAAGGAGTCTTTGAGATTTTTTTTGTGTGATTTATTATCAGTTAATGTTTTACTTGTATACTTATTTTATATACTTAAATATCTGGGCTCACTTAAAAAATTTCTTGGTTGGAAAGAAGTTGCAAGTAGAAAACATTAAGAAGCCATGTTTTAGAAGATAGAGACAAAACCAGCTGTCCATTTGTAAATCTCTTAGGTAAGCTGGCATCTTTTTCTATTCCGTCGCCTGTAGTTGTAATGTGTATTAAGGTTAGATTTAATGTTTTTACAGTACAGACCATGACCTAGAAATTAATTTGGGGGAAAATCAGATTTTTTTTTTCATGTGATTGAGAACCTTTAGGTAGTTGTAGCCTCATTAATATGCTAATCACATGAACCAAACTGTCTTCTCTGGTCAGCTTTTTGCTTCTTTGCTCTTATATTTGCTCTGTTGTGCTGGTGTCTATAATAACATAAACTTACAATCCAAAAATACAGGATAAGTAGACTTCCTTCCTGCCCTGGAGCTTTTTTTCTGTACTAGATGCCAACATCTAAGGATGGTGAGCCTGGAAATTTAATGGAAAACCAGATTTCTTGACTTTTCCCACTTAGATTGTCTCAGTGTTGAAATAAAGGGACTTCAAGAGAATGGGTAGAAATCAGTGCCTAGCTTGAGGATGTTTTTAAAAACTTTGACTTTTGAATCAATGGATTTTTTTTTGTTGTATTGATTTTTGAACATGCCAGTGACGTTAATGCTAATATAACATTATTAATGATGTCAGATTATAAATTCAGTAGCCATTTGTTTTCTTTGGTGAATGAGTTACATTGATTTACTGATTCCAAGGCTTTTTTCTCTACATACTGTCTACCTTTGATCATGACAGTTTGGAGGCTGGGGAGTTGTTTACTCTTTCCTCATTTTGAACTTGTTCACTTTTTTCTTTCATAAAACTTTGAAGGTTTATTTTATAAAGTGATTTAGAATATATATTTTTAGTAAGTAATGGCATTGAATATAATTCTTGGGTCTGAAGTAGATAGCAAAATGCATTTCATAAATTTATGCTTAAAAGACCTGGTAATTTAATGATAGAATCCATTTTTCAAAAGCCTGGTTTTTAGTTTATAGTTCTTACTTTGGCATCATTCTCTTCTGAGTAGATGCATCTATAAATGTATGCCTTTCTGAGGTCAGTCTCTGATTTGGAATTATAACACTTCTGGTTCTACCAGCAAGGAAAAAAATTACATTGATTTGTGAACTCAGGAGTGAAGTTTTTGATCATTAGAGTAAGGGTATATGTAAATTCTCTTTACATTTCTCCATAGAATACTTGCCAAGGACTAGCTATGTAATTTTCCAGAGGCCCTTGTTAAAAAATTATTAGGGATTTCAAAGTGGTTATAGCAGAGCATAAAATTAAGTGTAAAGTCCTGTGTAGCTGCACAGGTCTTTTGCCCACAAAGCTGGCCATGTCAAATTAATGTGCTCATTTTTTAAACAAGTGATTACATTTTCTAATTTTATCATTGTATACTCTGCTATTTTAATTCAAAGAAACTGTCTGTACTACAATTTAAAATACTCTTGAACTGTTTTACAATGTTTTGTTTTCTAACTTAAGATCTGGTTGAGGAAGTTATAGTTCAAAATCTTTTTGTTATAGGCTTAAGTAAAATAAAACAACACAAAACACTGTATCTGAAAGATGGGAGAAGGACTTTATTTGCTGGTTGTTCATTTTATTGTATTCAGGCTTTGATGTCTTTAGACTTTTGGAATTTACCACTCTAAATTATAACAATTTTTTTGATTTTATTTTATGTGCATGAGTGTTTTGCCTGAATGTATGTAAGTGAACTACATGTGTGCAATGCCCATGGAGGCCAGAAAAAGCATCAGATTCCTTAGAACTGGAGTTAAGGAAACTGCCATGTGGGTGCTGTGAATCAAACCTGGGTCCTCTGGAAGATCACCCTTAACTCTTAACTGCTGAGCCATCTTTCCAGCCCCCTAAATTAAAACTTTTTATTAATTAAAAATATTTTATTATTACTTAAAATTTTTATTAATTAAATATTTTGTTATTTTTATTTTATGTATATGAATGTATTGCCTGCATGTATGTAAATGCACCTATGTTGTGCAGTGTCTGCAGAGGTCAGAAGAAGGCATCAGATTCCTCTGGAACTGGAGTTAGGAATGGTTAGCTGCCACGTGGTTGCTGGGCAGCAAACCCAGGTCCCCTGCAAGAGCAGCCAGTACTCTTAACCACTGAGCCATCTCTCAAGCCCCTCTGGAGGCAAATTGTTTTAATGAAACTGTTTAGGGCTGGGGATTTAATTCAGTGATAGAACACTTGCCTAAAATGCATCCATGCATGAAGTTTTCAAGGTATACATAGTATAAGATGAATTTTTATGTGTATGAAGATATGACTTGACTGTTTCATACAATAAGAGCAACAATTGATGTGGACTTTCAGATATCAGCTGTAACTATAAAGAGTATTACTGTATTTCAAATGATGAGAAATATGATGAGAATTGAACTTTTTTTCTTTGTAAGTAGGGAATTGGGACATAATCTGGATGTCAAAAGTTTCTTCTTTCCCCTTTTTGAAAAAATTGTTGCTTGTTGCTAGCAGGTAAGTGGTTAAACAATTTGCTTTACAAGAGGTGCTAGATGATTGATTGATTAATCATTAAAAATCCCACCTTTGATCGTATCATGGTCTTGATCTCCTTGGAGGTAGGTTAAATGCATGGAAAGTTTGGTACTTTTGAAGACTTTGCTCCAAACTCTGGTCCCCTGTAAATGCTTGTCCTTTGTAAGGAAGACCAAGAATTTATATACATTTCCCTAAGACAGGTTTGAAGCAGATACCCTGTTAACTTTTGAGAAAATAGTGCATGTGGTCTGATTGTACAGCTTTTTGCAGTGGTTACTCTGGCATATTGTTAGCATAATGATTTTGATTTGTCCATATTATTGATAGTAGAATCTATTTTGTTGTTTTGTAAGTGGTAAGGCTTGAATGCAGGGTTTCATGTGAGCTAGGCCAGCATTCTGCCTCTTAGGTAAACTCTTTGGCCCCTTTTTAAAATTAGGGGTGTGGTAGTCCATTGTAGGAATGTACCACAGGTTATTCATCTGATCACTTATTGTTGGGGGACCCTGCTGCTAGGGTTGTAGTCCTCCATGTCCGGATAGCTCTAAGGGGCTCAGTGATATATGGAAGGACTCCCCTTTTCAGCTGGGGGCCTCCTGCTCTCTGCCCGACTTACCTGGAAAGTGCCGCCAAGCACAGATGCCTGACCTTATTTGGAACATGACCTTTGGCATAGTTACCTGGAATAAAAACTACCCCCAGGTTTTTTTTTATATAATTAGGCATTGACCCATAGTCAGATGATAGGATCCTGCTACCACATGTAAATAAAGCATACTGTGAGCACCTATCAGCTGAAGCATTGGCTACTGCCTCCACACTATATTTTCCCAAACCCCCACTGAATAAACGGAGCAATTTCACTGAGTCTGGAGCTGTATCACTGAACCTGCCTCCCCAGAAGGGCTTTCTTCCGTCAGTGCTCACTGGCCATCCTGACCCCGTTTGTCACTTCTGTTCCCTTTGTCCTGGTAGACCAGTGGCCAACGACCCCCGAGGGAAGGGAGAGACACCACAACCTATTACTGGATATTTTAGGTTTCTAGTTTGGGGCTATCATGAAAAGTTACTGTGATTGTGTTAAAAGTCTTCTTGTGAACTTGTGTTTTCATTTCTTTGGTTTTAAACCTAGAAGTGGAATTGTTGTGATAGGATAGATGTATATTGAACTACTTATGGAGACTGCCTGAACTGTTTTCCAAAGTGGCAATGAAATTTATATTCACATACTGTAACAGTAATAAAAATGAACTAATTATAGCAATATACAATAGCAACAAATACACAAAAGAAGCAAGACAGAAAATAATTTTACAGCATAAAACGTTGCTGTACTGAGTTTTTTGCTGTATTCAAAAGGCAAAACTAAACTCCACTTATTAGGGATGTATATACACAGGTTACCAACATAATTAAATGTTAATGTGTAGAAGTCAGGCACAGTTTTTTTGTTTGCTGCTGTATATGCCAGACTACCTGGCCCACAAACTTCAGGGATTCTCCTTTTCACTTTTATCCATCTCTCCTTAGGAGCACTGGGATAACAGAATGAAAATGGGTGAAGAATCATAGAGAAACTTGAACCTATTTGAAACTTCCATTTCATTCCCAAGATCTGAAACATTAACATATAATGATATGTTTGACAAATCTTGGCTCTGCTCAGGGTCAGGTGAAAACTCAAATTGAAATTAGAATTCTAAAGAAACTTGGAAGGACTCTTGGATCTGTCCACTGGGTAGCAAAATAATAATTCAGAAAATAGGTTGTCAAAACATTAAGATTAGAAATTTTGTAAAGTAGTTCAGTAGAAACTGATTTACGTGTCTGAGGAAGATTAAAGCCAGATGTGTATTAGATAAACTAGGAAACTAACAGTTCACATTGGGGAGGGAAAGATAATTAACCTAGAACAGTTGGTTCTTCCTTCATTCCTGGAAGCCCAGTTTTCCCTCTTCCTTCAGTTCCTTTCTAATGTCTCTTTTTTCCTTCTTTCTTCACTGATACGCTAATGGCAAATTCATTGCTTTACTGAGTTTTATGTTCTTATTTCATTTCTTTCCTCAAGTAAACATTTAATCTATTTCTTTTTTCTCTTCAAACATCTTTAGGGCTCTAGGAACTTTAAGAGTTCAGTAGACTTCAGAGATTCATATTTCCTCTTGGGGGGCGGATTTAAATGCTTGTTAATCATCGTGTGTGGAGATAATTTATTTAAGATTCAAAATACTTAAGAGCCTTTATATTTTCTAAAAAATTTAGACAATCTTACTAGATGAGTTATATCAAAGGAAGAGACACTTTAAATGATGTTCAGTCATATTTAAATGATATTAGCAGGTAATAAATAATGCTACATGAAAGTAAATAAGTAAATATTTGTCTAAGGGGAAAAATAAGGTCAAAAGCCAAGTAATATGGGAAAAATGTTTATGCTTCATGCTACAGAGTGAGGCAAGCTATCTGATATATGTGTAATGTATCTTTTTTTTTTTGGTCTTTTTGAGACAAGGTCTCCCTGTAGCCCCAGCTGACATGGAACTTGCTATGTAGACCAGGCTGCCTTGAACTCACAGAGATCTACCTGCTTCTGCCTTTCAAGTGCTGGGACTAAAGGTGTGCCCCATCATGCCTGTCGTGTAAAGAATCTTTAGATCAGTAAGGCACATCCAGTATGTGTGTGAATGTGGGCTTTTACGTACCATAGCCCACATGTGGAGATCAGAAGACAACCTTTGTCGGTCTGCCTTCCACCTTGTTTGGACAGGGTCTCTTGTTTGTCACTGAGTCCATCAGGCTAGCTGGCTAGTGAGCTTACAGGAGTTCGTCTGTCTTTGATTCCCATCTCCTTGTAGGATCACTGGAGTTAACAGATACTCAAGCTACAGCATCTGGCTTGTACATGGGCTCTGTGGATTCAAACTGAGGTCCTCACGCTTACATGGCAAGTACCTGTGAACCATCTCTCTAGCCCCCAACTTTTTCTTGTGTGGACAAGGACCATGAACACACAAGGTGAAAATGAATACAGATACTCTAGGCAAGGGAACAACAACCAAAGCAATATAATAAAACAGTTGTTTTATTCTTCACATTAGGAGAGTGACATTGTTAGAATTTCTTAGCTGGTGTGACCAGGAAGAATTCCAGATGAGCAGAAAAATTGTGACATAGTTTTCATCCTGATAAATCTTCATTTGCAGTAGATACATAAAAATTCTGAGATTAGGGGAGCTGGAGAGATGGCTCAGCGGTTAAGAACACTGGTTGTTCTTGCAGAAGACCCGGGTTTGAATCCCAGCACCCACATGGCAGCTAACAACTGTCCATAAATCCAGTCCCAGGGGATCCAACAGACTCTTCTGACCTCCTCGGGCATTGCACGACAGGGGTGCACTTACCTACATGCAGGCAATACACAAATACACATAAAATAAAAATAATAAAATATTTAAAAAAAATTCTGAGATTAGCTGTAGTCACATAGTTTTGGTTTTCTTTTTGTGGTGATGGTGAGCCAATCTAGGACCTTGTTTATGCTAGGCTAGTATTCTTATCACTGAATTCCTTAATTGCATTCTCTTTCTCCCCTGACCACCCCCCCCCCCCCTTTTTTTTTTTTTGAGATTAGGACTCAGTGTAGCTTTAGCAGGCCTGGAACTTTGCTATGTAGACTAGGCTGACCTCAGTCTCACAGAGAGAGATCTCACAGTATCTGTCTCCCATGTGCTGGGATTAAAGGTGTACACCATCATGCATATTTTTTGATATAAAATCATCTAAACTTAAGGACTGGAAAGATGGCCCAGTGGCTAAAGAGCACTGGCTGCTCTTCCAGGTAACGTGGGTTCAGTTTCCAGCACCCACATTGCAGCTAGCAGCCACCTATAACTCCTCTTCCAAGAGATCTAATGCCCTCTTCTGACCTCTGAAGACATTGCACATACATGTTGCACTTACGTACATGCAGGCAAAACTTATGTAACATAAAATAAAAATAAGTAATTAAAAAAATAGCTAAACTTTAGAAATGTTTGTTTATATTTGTTAAACATTTTAATTTTAATCATTAGGTGAAATGGTCAATCAATTACAGTGACTAAATTGTAAATTGTACTTTGTTGTAAGTGCATTTCTCCATAAATTGAAGTAAATCCAGTTTTTACATCATTTTATTTCTGGAAATGAATTGTTTAAATATAGTTAAGAAAATATTTGATAGCTTCTTTGCACTAGAATGGTTTTTGTTCTTTGAAACTGATTCTTGAGTATATTAGAATTCTAGAATGCTTAGAGTGTTGTCTTTTTGCCTTCCCCCCTTTTTCCTCTTCTTCTCTTTATCTTCTCTCTGTCTTTTCCTTTTCTTTGATGCTAGGGATCAAACCTATTGCCTTATATATGCTAGGCAGGCACCCTACTGCTGAGCTACAGTCCCAGCCCTGTCTAGTTTTTCATATTAGTGTGAAGGAGAAAATAAACCATGTTAGAAAAATTAATTCAAATGAGTATTTTTGTCAATAAACTTTTAAGATGTTTAAAACTTAAGTTTTGTGGAATATTCAGTATCTAATAAGTATTACTCTAACAATTATTAAGAAACGTATTCTGTGTTCAGTTGATAAAGGAAATAGTGAACAGAATGATTTGTTACCTGAATTGCAGTAATGCCCTAGTTCTTTCTCTTTAGTTTTTTAAAAATTTATACCCCTTTTTCAAGTACGATTTGTTTTTCAGGACTCTTTGTTACTGGTGACACAAAAACTCAGTTAAAGCTCAAATAAATAAACCAAAGGGAAGATGTGGAATCTGGCAGAATACTGAAGCATTTTACATAATTGAAGGAATAACTTAACAGGCAACTTAGGATCTTGAAGACTAGAAATTGGGGTATGGTGTCTCTAGCTTTGCATCTCTCTGGGCATTGATATGATTCTCTTAGAGTTTTCCTGAGTCATGGGTGCATAGTTCATACTTTTTCCTCTTAGTTTTCTCAGTAATTATTTCCATGGCATCCCTAGGCCAAAAGATGTAGCTAACAATTTAAGTAGTGAGGAATAAATATTTCTATTTTAATAACTGAGATATTTGAAAAATTAGTACATACAGTTTGAAGAAGTTTTTTCTTACACTTTAAAAATCTTATTTTATGTATATGAATGTTTTGCTAAATGTTTTGCCAAATGTTTCTAAGTGCATCCATGCTGTGATGCTCTTGGAGACCAGAAGAGGGCTTGGATTTTTCTGGAACTGGAGTTAAAGAGGGTTGTTAGCGGCCGTGTACATGCTGGGAGCCCAACCCGGGTTCTCTGCAAAAGCAGCCAGTGCTCTTAATCACTGAGCCATCTCCCCAGCCCCTGAAAAGAAAAGTTTTTATTTCAGTGCTTGCCAGTTAGATGTTGCACGTATTCTAAAATTTTGGCATCAGATCAGTCATTGATACTTCTATTTCCTATTCCATATTGATTTTATGTAGTATTTGAGTCTTACGGCAGCTCCTGAAAATACAGTTTCTTAAAAGAAATAATAGGGCTTGGAGAAGATGGCTCATTGATTAAGAGCATTTCCTGCTTTTATAGAGGACCCTAGTTCAAGTCCCAGCACTTGTGTTAGATTTCTGGACACTGCACTCACATGTATACACCCCCACATACATATACACAGTTAAAAATGAAACAATAAAAATAAAATCTTTTAAGAAAAGAAATACTAAATGTGAAGGAAAGCTTTATCAACTGACATTGAAATTATGAATTACCAAGCTGGTAGCTTGTTTGGTACATCAGATGTCATTTATTTCTGTATCCCTAAGAAAACTTATATAATTCTATAGTGCCCCAGTGAATTTCTTACAGTATTCCAGTAAATCCCAGCTATAGTTCCCTTGTTTCTGGTAGGAAAAAACAAACCAACCAACAAAAAACCACTGGTACATTGCTCTAAGCAATGTAATATGAATTGCCATATGATTCAACAATTCCACTTCTGGTTATATACCACAAAGAAGAGAAATCCAGGGACTCATACAGACCCCCCCCCACCCCCCACTGATTAGGTCAGGTTGGCCTAGAACTCTCTATGTAGTCCAGGCTGGCTGTGAATCTTTAATCCTCCCTGCTTCAACTCCCCAAGTGCTGGAATTATAGGAGTGAGCCACTAGGCTTAGCTAACAGTTTTATATGCCATTGTTCATAGCATTATTCATAGTATTTGAAGGTGGAACAGTCTAAATGTCTGTCAGTAGATGAATTTATCAGCGAAGTGTAATATATAGACAATAGAACAATATTCACTCTTAAAAGAGGAGTGTAATTTTTCATGTGCTACTCTCAGATGAACCTTGAAAATACTATTCTAGGCCGAATAAAAGAGGCACAAAATAATAAATACCAAATGAGTTTATTTGTGGTACCTAGAATAGACAAATCCATAAAGACCAGGTAGAATAGTGATTATAGCCGGGCTTGGTGGTGTACACCTTTAATCCCAGCACTTGGGAGGCAGAGGCAGATAGATCTCTGGGAGTTCAAGGCCAGTGGTCTGCATAGTGAGTTCCAGGCCAGCTGGGGCTATAGGGGCCAACAAAAAAAAAAAAAAAAAAAAAAAAAAAAAAAAAAGAAAAAGAAAAAAAAGGATAGTGATTACAGGGGCCAAGGGGAGGATCTATGGATTATAATTGTATGGGAAAAGCTGCAGTTTACTTGGATGGAAAAGTTCTGGAAAATGGGTAGTGATGATGATTGTATAGTAGTGGGAATGTCCATTTAACTGTGTGCTTAATAAATGCTTAAAACTAGCTGGGCATGGTGGTGCACGCCTTTAGTCCCAGCACTTAGGAGGCAGAGGCAGGCGGATCTCTGTGAGTTCAAGGCCAACCTGATCTACAAAGTGAGTGTCAGGCCAGCTGGGGCTACAGGGAGACCCTGTTTCAAAAAGACCAAAAAAAAAAAAAAACCCCAAAAAAACCACCTTAAAATAATGAATGTATATGTTTTCCCATAATAACACTGAAAAAAGTATACTTTAAATGCACAGTTTTTGGTTATACTCGGACTAAATTTTAACTAAAAACTCTAGGTAGTTATTTAAAAATTTCTTTTAAGATTTTAAAGATGAAATAAGCTTCACAGGCTTGAAGTACAATTTGCTTTACAATATGATATAATGGTGTAGTGGGCAAGGAGTGGATACATTTTAACTTTAGGAAATATATTAATTTTTCCATGATGGCTCTTAATATAGCTATTGCTAAATAGTGTAGGACAGATTAGAAGGTCTTTTTTTTTCTGTCTTTTTGAAACAGGGTCTCCCTGTAGTCCCAGCTGGCCTGGAACTCACTGAGATCCACCTGCCTCTGCCTCCCAAGTCCTGGGACTACAGGTGTGCACCACCACACCTGGCTTTAGAAGGTCAATTTTATTACTATTGTTGGTTTGTCAAATGAGAGAGCAGGCAAGGGCAGGGATGGAGATAAATGGGTTGACTTAATGAAGTTGGGCTTCTGTCTTTACTGTTTAATATTTTCATGGATGATAACAGTGACAAAGGGGGTATGAAAGTGGGAGGGTGACATATCCTATAAAAATGTAATTTTTTCATTTTTTTTCAAAAATATTTGATTTATTATTTTTATGTGTATGAGTGTATTGCTTGCATGTATGTAAGTGCACCCATGTTATGCAGTGCCCACAGAGGTCAGAAGAGGGTGTCAGATCTCCTGGAACTGGAGTTATGGTTGTTGGAGTTATGTGGTTGTTGGGCACCAAACCTAGATCCTCTGCAAACCTGGATCCTCTGAGCTCCCAGTTATTTTTAATTGATTGTGAGAAAACTTTTACTATCTGTCTCAAAACTCTTAAAGATGGGTAAATATTATTTCATTAATTAATCAGTCAGTTTGCATGTGTCTTAGGGAACTTGTACCCTATGTGGGAGAGTAGGGAAAAGGAAAGACAAAAAAATTCTAGATAGATCATATGCACTTAGAAAAAAACGAAGCAAAAATTTAGTGGCTTGGAATATGGGGTCTAGAGATCTGGTAGGTAGAAAAAAAGACAATCTGAGTTTATAGAAAATAACATAAGCAATGGCAAGGGATTTGGAATAAACATAGAATATCCTACATGGAAAGAATAGGATTGTTTGAGAAAGACCTTGCTGTCAAGAGGGAAGGCCCTTGTTTTGGGGAGACCTTGTGGTCTTGGTAGTATATAGTACCCTGAGCGTTAACCAAGAATACAGAGAAAATAATTTTTTGGCTTGATTTATTCAGTTACATGATGTCTTCTTACTTGGCCTTGAATACCTATAACTGAAATTTGTTTTTCCTCAAAATGATACATTACTTTGGACTTTGGAAGTTTATAGTGACTAATGGAAACTTTTATTTTTCTAGACAGTTTATTCTATGTGAAGCATTTGTGGTAAGAATTAGAATTTAGAGATTAAAAAATATTTATGTGTATAAGTATATTATCTGCATGTATGTAAGCCCACCCATGTCATGTAATGCTGCAGAAGTCAGAAGAGGGTGGTTAGATCCCCTGGAACTGGAGTTAGGATGGTCGTTAGCTGCCATGTAGGTACTGGGAATCAAACTCAGGTCCTCTGTAAGAGCAACCAGTGCTCTTAACCACTGAGCTATCTCTCCAGCCCCAAATTTAGAGATTTTTTTAAGTGGATTATGGGAATGCTTGGAGTATTTATTGAATGGGGAGATAATAGAAGGTCTTAGTTAATTTTTCTTGTTCACTAATTTTTTTTTTTTTTTTTTGAGACAGGATTTCACTACATAGCCCTGTCTGTCCTAGAATTCATTATGTAGATCAGGCTGGACTCAAACTTACAGAGTTTTACCTGCCTCTGCCTCCTGAGTGCTGGGATTAAAAGCGTGTACCATTACTTGTAGCTTGTTTTTACTTTTTATCTGAAAAGTAGTCATTGAACATCCTCCTCTTCATTAAAGTTAGTCCTTATTAATTATTGAAGAAATTAATATTACCACTTTATGTTAATCTCCATTTTATATTGAAAGAGCTATGTTGAAACTGCATTATGAACTCAGCAGGGAAACTTTCACAGAGCAATATTGTCAAGCCAAGAATTGAAAAACAGGTAGAATTTATCCAGGTGGATAAAGTGGAGTAAGTAAATCAGGCAGAGCCAATAGCAGTGACAGAAGTACATGGATGAGAAAACTAAACGCTTTTCTAAATTCAGTTTGGGGATGGATGTTGTAGAAGCCCCCTCCCTTTTCCTTCATTCCTCAGGTCCACCCATTTTCCTTTGAAACAAGATCTCACTATGTAGCCCAGGCAAACTTCAACCTTACCTTATAGGGTAGATTTGCTAGTATACCATGTGTTCCTGGTCAGGATTGCTCATGAATGATTTCATACTGTTGATGGATTGGAAAAAACAGGTCTTATGAAGATAAATGAGAAGACAAAGCATCCCGAGGAAATGACAGTTTTGTAGCAGTTTCTAGATACGAAGAATTTATATTAGCATACAGGGCAGTCTCACCCAAATCTTTCATTAATATCTTAGCTATATGATCTTTTATAGTATCAGCATAACTAAGGGGACTGTATCTTAAAAAAAAATGGCAAGTTGGGCCAGGGAGATGACTCATTGGGTAAAATGCTTGCTGAACAAGCCTAACCACCTGAGTTTAAGATCCCTGGATCCCACATAAAAAGGCTAGGTGTGGTGGTATACACCTTTAATCCTAGCACTTATCCCACCACTCAGGAAGCAGAGGCAGGTGGATCTCTGTGATTTCAAGGTCAGCCTAGTCTACCTAGGGAATTTTACGCCAGCCAGGGCTAATAGTGAGACACTGTCTGAAAACAAAACCCAAAATATCTGATCCAATGTTCCTACTACAGAGACAGGATAATTGCCCAGGAGAAGACCCTGCCTCAAATCAAGTGGGAGGTGAGAACAGACTCCTGAAAGCTGTCTTCTGACTCCACATGCACACCTGTACTCATATATCACACATATACACACATACATAACCCCCCCCCAAAAAAAAACAACAACAACAACAAAAAAACAAATGACAAGACAAGGCTGGTATGGTGGTATGTGCCTGTAATCCCAACACTTGAGAGGCTGGATGATTAGGAGTTTATATACGCTAGTCTGAGCTACATGAAACGTTGTTTCAAAAATACAAATACAAATAATAATAGTTATAATAATTTCAGTTGAATTACAAAACTATTTCCTTGTTAGTGATGTGCAAATTTAATAGTATGTCTTGAATTTGATGGCATCTGAGATTCAATAAAATGTAGAAATTTTTTCAATTCTCAGTCTATATGCATAAATTTTTTTTTTTGATCTTTCTGAGACAGGGCCTCCCTGTAGCCCCAACTGGCCTGGAACTCACTGTGGAGACCAGGCTAGCCTGCCTCTGCTGGGATTAAAGGCGTGGGCCTGTTTTTTCTTTAAGTGGTATTTCTGTATGTTTCATTTAAAATCATCTTAGCACTTGTGATATATATCCCCCCATGGCAGTACTGGTGGTCAAGTACTCCCATTGAGAAAAATGTATGTTCTAAGATGGAGGGTTTAGGTTTGATGTATGTAAGGAAACAGATTCTGAGGATGTAAATCATTAGAAAAGAAAGTGTAAGTTCTTCCCAAGAGTCTTATATTTCCCTGCAGTTTAGCATATATATCTTGACTAAAAACAATAGTATAGAAATGTCCCGTCATAAACCTGATGTTTAGCAGAGAACTTGGATAAATGCTTTATCCCTTCTCTTTCAGACACTAGCTGCTTTGATAAACTATTTTCATGTTAGAAAATTCAAGAGCCATGTGGCTCAGGTTGACTTTAGATAGAAGTGTGAAACTGCTTTGTAGTTATCTTCATGTCCATTAGAAAGAATTCCCATTATCTGCATGAATTTTTTTCTCAATTGAATAATTTGTTTATGTATTATTTTTTCTACTCAACCACTGAGTACTGAGTATTTATTTAGTGATGGAAATCTTGCTATAGTACACAGGTTGGCCTCAAACTTGAAATCTTCTGCCTCAGCCTCAAATAGGTGGGACTATGGATATATGTCACCACACCTGGCTAGTGTCTCATGTTTTTGATGTATGACCATTGTATTTAGATTATACTGCATGTAGAACAGGTTCCTATAGACTTTTTTCATCTTAAGAGTCTATTTCACCAATATTTAAATGTATGAATATAAGTACTTCAGTTGGTACCTCTTTTGAAAAAAACCCTCTCCCAATTTTCTGATTGATAAGCAGAATAATAGCTGATGGAGTTTTTAAAATCACGGTTTTGGTTTTTGTTGTCTGTAAATTAAGGCTTGTCTAAATGTTTCTGAATTGCTGATTTAAGTGTAGTTATTTAAAAGCACAAGGGAGAGAAAAAGTCTGTTTTTTTTCCCTGTATATCTTTGGGTCAGCAGTCATATGTATCCTTCTGTTTATATGAGATAAATATTGCTAGTGTAAAAGGGTGGGTCTTTTCTGGGAATATGTTGAAGATACTACTTTCTGGTCTTTTTGCCATTAAATAATCTAAGGAGAACTACTTAGGGAGACTTGGTATTTGAGTTTGTTACATAAACAGAGCCCACATTGTGATGTGAGGTTATTGGAGGTTATGTGAGTTTTTATTGGCTTGTTTTCAGAAATATGAGTAGCCCCTTACCTAATTGCCAGAATATAAATTTTAACTAGGCCAGTAGAAGAGTAGGCTCTTTTCATTTCACACAGCCTTTTGCAAATTTTGTTTTTCTTCTCTGAATATACTCTGAATGCACTTACAGGCTGAAGAGGTAGACAGTTGTTTGTTTTGTACATGTTAGGCAGCAGTTTTTAAAAAATATTTGATTTTATTTTATGAGTGTATGAGTGCACCTGTGTTGTGCAGTGCCACAGAGGTCAGAAGAGGGCATTGGATCCCCCCTGGAACTGTAATTAAGGACGGTTTGTAGCTGCCATGTGGGTGCTGGGAATCGAACCCAGGTCCTCTGCAAGAGCTGTTATTGCTCTTAACTGCTGAGCCATCTCTCCAGCCCCTGACAGCAATTTTTAACTGTAATGACGTAGGTTAAAAGTTTAACTTTTAAAATTTTATTGTTAAATTGTATGCCTAAAGGATGTGTCTTCATTTTCATTCAGTTTTCTGTCCTTATCAACATTTTAAGTTGCTGGGCATTGAACCCATGTCCTTGCCAGAAAGCAAGCAGTCTACCAAGTGAGCTATATCCCCTTCTTGTTCATTTTAATGTCTGTTCCTGTTTATAAAACCTGAGAGGAAAGGGAAAGGAACATTACCATTCTTAATGGAGTATTCATATACTGATAAGCAGCATATAAATTGGCTAGATTTGGAGTACCAGTATCTATTTTTTGGGGTGCGGAGAAAGAAATCTGTTAGGCAGCTGCTAGGTGAGAGGAATGGACAGTAGAGTTCAAGTAGTTTGGAGATTCTGCATTTCTTACTTGATGGCAAGATTCAGAAGCAAAGCATGTTGTCATAACCAATATAAATTTGGCAGGTTTCAAAATTACATTGGTGTTTTATTGTAAAGTATGCCTAGGGTTTTAATTGCCTTTTAAAAAATTTATATTTTTATTTTATGTGTATGCGTATATTGTCTGCATGTAAGTGCACCTGTGTCGTGCAATGCCTGTGGAGGACAGAAGAGGCTGTCAGAGCCCTTGGAACTGGAGTTATGGACAGTTGTTAACTGCCATGTGGGTGCTGGGATTTGAACTCGGGTCTTCTGCAAGAACAGCCAGTGTTCTTAACCCCTGAGCCATCTCTCCAGCTCCTTAATTGCCTTTTAAAAAATTTTGTTTTTATCTTTGCTACCTAACTAAAAGATTGATGTTCTTTTCCATCGAATGCATAAGAAATGAGTTCTTAATTTAAACCTTATTAAATAAACCTTTCAAAAAATTTTATTATGTGTATGTTTCTGTGCCTATGTCTGTGTGGATTTATATATACCATGACATTGTTTTTTTTTTTTTAAGACAGGGTCTCCTGTAGCCCCAGCTGTCCTGGAACTCACTGTGTAGACCAGGCTGGCCTCAAACTCACAAAAATACACCTGCCTCTGCCTTCCAAGTGCTGGGATTAAAGGCATGCACCACCACGCCCAGGGACATTGGTTTTTTTTGTAAATGGAATTATATAGATGGTTGGTTGTTAGCTGCCTGATGGGGGTGCAGGGAACCAAATCCTGGTCCTCACTCAGCAAGAGCAGGAAGTGCTCTTAACCACGAGCCATCTCACCAGCCACAAAGAATTTTTATTTTTATGTGTATGCGTGTATTACCTGCATGTAGGTAAGTGCACCCATGTCGTGCAATGCTCATGGAGGTCAGAAGAGGCTGTCAGATCCCCTGGGACTGGAGTTACGGGTAATTGTTAGCTGCCATGTGGGTGCTGGAATTTGAACCCGGGTCTTCTTCAAGAACAAAATGACTCATCTTCATGGTGACTGGTATTTTAGGGCTTTTACCTAAGAAATTCACTTACAAATTTTCTGAATAGTAAGTAGAAGGTAAGAGGGACAGACTTTGTGGTTTAGTGTTAAAATATATATTAAGGGAGGAGAAGTCATTGTAAGATAATTAGGAAAACTTAAATTTCCATGAATTTCTGGAATTTGAATCTTTTCTTTCTGTTTTAGTAGAATATCTATTCTGTGCATTGACCACTGATTTGGGGCAAGGTGGGATGAAAAGAATGAGGACAGCAGCCCCAGTTACTTCTTTCTTCCCCACCAGTGGGTAACCCAGAGCAAGTACAAGATGTTAGTCTGTGTATAGGAATTTGTCTTCCCAAAGGTACACCTTGGAGCTAGTTCAGGAGCAAAAGTCAGGAAACCTTTTTCCAATGCTGTAGATTAGTCTTTTTGATGTTTCCATAGCAATTGTAATTACTGGACTACCTCTAACACTTAGATGAAGTAATCCTGCTTGACTTTTAATTTCTTGTGGTTGCATGCTAGATTTCTTATAATCTTTTCTTAATAGCTGAGACTTAATCAGTCTTTTAAAATTATTTAGTATGTGTATGTGTGTATGTATGTGCAGATGTGTGTGCAGGTCCCCTTGGAGGCCAGTATAAGGGCATTGGATCCCTTAGAACTGGAGTTATAGGTGTTTATGAGACACCTGATGTGGGTGCTGAGATCTGAACCATGATCCTCATGATTGTGTAGCAAGTGCTGTTAACTGTTAAGTCATCTCTCCAGTTTCAAACGTTTTTATTCTCAGTGAATTATGTGGATTTTTGCTTTGTTTTGTTTTGAGATAGGGAGCATTTCTTCATTTTAGATGGTAAGCTTAAATGTTGCCTTAGAAAATTAGATTCTCTGTGTTGTGCTCTGCGTGTGTGTTTGTGTGTGTGTGCGCGCGCTAGCAAGTGCTGTTAACTGTTAAGTCATCTCTCCAGTTTCAAACGTTTTTATTCTCAGTGAATTATGTGGATTTTTGCTTTGTTTTGTTTTGAGATAGGGAGCATTTCTTCATTTTAGATGGTAAGCTTAAATGTTGCCTTAGAAAATTAGATTCTCTGTGTTGTGCTCTGCGTGTGTGTTTGTGTGTGCGCGCGCGCGCGCGTGTGTGTGTGTGTGTGTGTGTGTGTGTACACATTCAGTGGTGTACTTCCTAGTACATGTGTATCAGGAGACCAGAGTTCAGTATCAGGTGTCTTCCTTCATGCACCTTATTTTTGCAACAGGATCTCTCTCTAAACTTGGGGGCTCTGCTGTTCAGCTCTGGGGATCTGCCTGTCTCTGCCTCTCCAGCACCAGGGTACAGGTATGTGTTGCCATGCTGGCTTTTATGTGGGAGCTGGGGATCTGAATTCATGTCTTCATTTTACCCATTGAGTCTTATCTCTGACTCCAAAATTGGTTTTTTAGTTCTTAATTTCAATAGTGAAATTATGCCTTCCCTATGATCTTTTATCGAGGACATAAAGTCAGACAATAACATTATGCATTACTTGTGGAACTTCCTTATAGTTTTATTAATGTCTTAATATATCTGAGTTAAAAGATGAAGAGAATATATTCTGCACATAAGTGGTTATAAGAGAAGTCAGACCATAATATCTCTGCATGCTTAAATTTCTAAATGTTAATTTTTAAAAAAGTAAATTGTACGTGATCTTTGGTTTTAATCTCGTGATAGACATCATATATGGCTCCCCCCTTTAAAGGTTTAAATTTAAAAGAAAAGTCTCCATTGTTCAGATGGGTCTGAAGAAGGCTTGGTGTTTCCTATGGTGTGGGTGCTGGAGACAGCAGGGGACTAAAAGAACAGTCCTGGATCCTGCTTTCCCTTCAGATCCTAGCCCAGCTGTAGCCCCCATTGTGACTGAAGGAGGGCTGCCCTCCCCAGTGGCTGGTGCCTACTTAAACAGGAAAACCCAGTTCTCTTTCCACCACCAGCTGCATGATATGGCATTGGTCATTGACTCTTCCACTTGAAAGGAACAACTGGGAGCTGAACCTTCAAGGAGACTTGGCAACCTTCTGTCGCCACAATTCTTTGTGGTCCCAAATCTGTCATGACATTTGTTCCTTCGTTCGTTCGTTCGTTCGTTCATTCGTTTGTTTGTTCATTTAAAGACAGGGTCTCCCTGTAGCCACAGCTGGCCTGGATTCACTGTGGAGACCAGGCTGGTCTTGAACTAACAGAGATCTGCCTGCCTCTGCTGGGATTAAAGGCATGGGTCACCATGCCCGGCTTGTCATGATTTTTAGAGTTGAATTCATTCAGAGTAGCAACAAAAGAAAGCAAAACAAAATTTCAAAGAAAAATACTTGTAAAATAAGTTATTTAAAAGCATACCAGCCAGGTTTGTTATTGATTTGGATACTGTTGCTCCTTTCCAAAATTATGGGGATTCTTCCTGCCTATTTTCTTTCTTTTTTTTCTTTTGGTCTTTTTGAGACAGGGTCTCCCTATAGCCCCAGCTGACCTAGAACTCGATATGTAGACCAGGCTGATCTTGAACTCACAGAGATCCACCTGCCTATGCCTCCCTAGTTCTGGGATTAAAGATATGCACCACCACGCTCGTTGTCTTCCTGCCTATTTTCTTGAGATATGGAGAGCTTGTGAGATGTAATAAAATCTTAATGCCTAAAAATATCAGCTCACAATTACCTTGCTGTAGACGTCTCACATTTTCAAGTTCACAGTTGGAAAAGCAGCTACTAGCAAATCAGTTATTCAGTGAACACAAATGACCTTCAACATTGATTAGTAACTGAAATTCTATTGCAGAGTCCCCTTTGAGGAATGTATTCATACTCAAAGCTACATTAAAAAATCCCCCCCCCCCCTTTTTTGGTCTTTTTGAGACAGGGTCTCCCTGTAGCCCCAGCTGTCCTGGAACTCACTATGTAGACCAGGCTGGACTTGAACTCACAGAGATCTGCCTGCCTCTGCCTCCCAAGTGCTGGGATTAAAGGCATGCGCTACCACACCTGGCCACCAAAAATCACTTTTTATAAATAATGAGCCACTCTCTATACCAATTATATAGTTACAGAATTAAACAAGATTAGTATTTTTGGTTATTTTCTGTTGTAACTAGACATTTACTTGTTGCAGTGACATAATTATGTTACTGTTTCAAGCAACTTATTACCAGTATAGGTTCTTCGATATAGAAGAATTATAATGACCTGGAGCCTAGCTGTTTGTGACAACTTACAGGATATATATTCAGAGAAGGGTGCTTGATTTTGTTTTGGACATGATGACATTTGAGCTGCTTATCTGTGCCCCACAACTGGCAGAGAAATGCAGTACACTAATCATAAAGTTGCATGTGGGGCTTTGAATACTCCTAGCCTTTAGCTTTTCCAAAAAGGTAGAGAGACATATAACTTCTGTTTTTGATTTTAAACATATTGCTTGGTGGTCTCAATGAATCAGGACACTGGCTCCATTCTGTATTTACTGTTTATACAAAGCATGCTGATAAATAGAGAAAATGTTACAATGTGAAAAGATCGCACTTGAGACTAGAATGGTGACTGCATAAAGGTAGGAACTTTATTTTGTTCTAAGGTGTCACCATTTCCTAGCTTAATACTTTGCTCTCACAAATACTTATTAATGAGTGACCCTCCATTACTTTCATAGGAAGTGAATGCAGTCATGCTTTTGGATTGTCTTTTTTCTGTTTTCATATATACTTCAATAGTAAGGTTTTTTTGTGTTTGAAGTTTTTTTTTTTTTTTTTTTTGAGACAGAGTCTCACTATGTAGCATTGGTTACTTGGAACTCCCTATGTATCCCAGGTTAACCTCAAACTCACAGAGATCCATCTGCCTCTCCCTCATGAGTGCTAGGATTAAAGGCATGAGCTACCATGTCTGACATAGTAGTAAAGGTTTTAAAGAAAACTTTAGGTTCAGGGAGTAGGTTTCAGTATAGTAATTTTATTTAGCTGATAAATACTTGCATTTGGGCTAATTAATGCTGGTGATTAAATCATCTCCCTACCATTGAATAATCCTACCCAATATGCTATGAAATTCTAGTTTTGGATGACTGAAAAGCTAATAGACATAAGTGAGGTAACACTAAGATGGAGAAAAAATTAAACACCCAATGCAGTAGCAGTTGTTAAAACCACTTAATAAAATTTAACAGTTTTGAATTTTGTTTTTGAGTCCTCTATGTAGCTGTGGAATATGTAAATGAAACGTACTGTCTTTTCTATCAAAGGGTTAAATAAGACAAAGTTTCATCTTTAAAGAAATGTGTAAAAACACCATCTGGCAAAACTCCTTGCTCCAGTCAGCATTTTTCTAAGATTAAAATTTGTGCTCAGGGTTGCATCATGCTCTCAAAAACTGCATTTTGCTTATCAACTGGGCTGGTTTGAATTAGCTAGCTGCTTAAGAATCGGAGGCTGAGGCTGAGCTTGCTCTGACCACTCAGAATGAGGCATAGGACCCCTTTGAATAGGAATATAAACTCAACCAGTGCTGCATGCCCCCCATCCCCAGATATGCTGACCTGCTGAATTTAGAGCAGCTTTGCACTCTTCTGCAGAAATACTTCGGATTGTGATAATTTTCTTGAGACCCCAGATGCATTTTTAACATAACCAAGGATGACTTTGAACTTCTCTTCTGATCCCTCCTTTTACCTCCTGAATGCTGGGATTATAGGCATGCGCCACCACTATGCCCAGTTTTTTGCAGGTCTGGGGATCGAACCAGGGGCTTTGTGCATGCCAGAGGCTGAGTTTTATGCCTTTGTGTTGGGGAACCCTGCTGTTAGGGTTGTAGTCCTCCATGTCCCAATAGCTCTAAGGGGCTGGGCGCCATATGGAAGGACTCCCCTTCTCAGCAGGGGGCCTCCTGCTCTCTTCCTGACTTACCTGGAAAGTGCCACCAAGCAGGATGCCTGACCTTATTTGGAACATGACCTTTGGCATAGTTACCTGGAGTAAAAACTACCCCCAGGTTTTTTCTATATGATAATCAGGCATTGCCTGGTAGTTGGAAGATAGTAGCCGACTGCCACATGTAAATAAAGCATACTATGAGCACCTATCAGCTGAAGCATTGGCTACTGCCTCCACACTATATTTTCCCTAGTTCTCCCACTAAATAAACGGAGCTGTTTCACTGAATCTAGAGCTGTTTCACTGAATCTGGAGCTGTTTGCATTATTGAACCTGCCTCCCCGGAAGGGCTTTCTTCCGTCAGTGCTCACTAGCCATCCTGACCCCATTCGTCGCTTCTGCTCCCTTTGTCCTCGTGGAGCGGTGGCCAACTATCCATGAAGAGAGGGAGCTTCCCCACACCTTTGCATTCAGTGTGTGACTGTTTTTTATTCATAGCAAGTAAAACCTTTTGTTTTCATTTCAGTGAAAAATAAAAGATCACAGTCCAGGTGTGATGGCACATGCCTTTAATCCCAGCACTCCGGAGGCAGAGGCAGGTGATCTCTGTGAGTTCATTACAGGGAGACCTTGTTTCAAATGTAGACCAGGCTGGCCTTGAACTCACAGAGATCTGCCTGCCTCTGCCTCCTGAGTGCTGGGATCAAAGGCATGTGCCACCACAGCTGGCACAAAATTACATAAATTGTACAGTTGGTATGCCACTTTGTCCTTGTTGAAGCCAGGGTACCAGGTGACATTCAGTTAATCACAAAGTATTCTGTGTGGGAACTGAATGTGTGTTTTCCTTTTTGATCTTCTCATAGCCTTCAGGCCCGATTCTTAACTTAGTACTTAATCATTTTTCATGAAGGTACTCTTTATCTTATCATGGTATTTAAAATTGATTATATTGATTTGTACTTGTTGTACCTCATCCACTGGACCCCAAAAAGACCACCGAGGACCCAACACACCAGAATGCAAAAGCAAAGGTTTATGGTTTATTTGGGCTTAAGCTCGGCTTTCAGACCTCACCAACTCAACGGATCCGTGCTGAGAGCCCAGAGTAAGGGAGAGTGGAGCCTTTTATAGGTTTTAGACAAAAGAGGGGGGGGTACCGAAGATACATTTTGGTTGGTTCAAGGAGCCCGTATGCGCCAACATAATTTTAAACCGATTGGATGTATAAGATGCAGCCCTGGAAGTTTCTTATTGGTAGGTGCTATTCTCAGGGCTGTGGAATGTGCTGTCTGTTACCTGTGGGGCCTGGAGTCTCTGTTTTTACCTTATAGGGCAGTTTTCATGCCCAGGCTTGCTTAATCTATAGTTTCCTGGAAGGGGGGTGGGGAATAGCAGGCGGGGGTCAGGGCATGCCAGGGTATGTCTAGGCATGTCTAAAGCAGCAGCTTAGCATTTTACAGAAGCTAAAAGAGCAGTTCGTAGGGGTCTGGAGGGATTGGGGGGTAGCGGGTGAATGAAGAGGGTCTCAGGGTTCTACAGTACTCTTCTTAGGGTTTGTGTGTGTGTGTGTGTGTGTGTGTGTGTGTAGGTGAGTGTGGAAGCCAATATTGGGTGTATTCCTGAATTGCTTCTCATGTATGTATGTATGTATGTATGTATGTATGTATTTAGGCTTTTTGAGACAGGGTCTCCCTGTAGCCCCAGCTGTCCTGGAACTCACTATGTAGACCAGGCTGGCAGCTTCCATCTCATAGACATCTACCTGCCTTTGGGATTAAAGGTATACACCACCATGCCCAGTTTCCACCTTATTTTAAAAAATATATTTATTATATTTTTTATTTTATGTGTATGAGTATATTGCCCACATGTATGGAAGTGTGCCCATGTTGTGTAATGCTTGTGCAGGTTAGAAGAGGGTGTTGGATTCTCCTGTAACTGGAGTTACAGATGATTGTTAGCCACCATGTGGGTGCTGGGAATTGAACCTGGGTCCTCTGGAAGAACACCCAGAGCTCTTAATTGCTGAGCCATCTCTCTAACCCCTCCACCTTATTTTTTGAGACAGGATTTCTTTTTCTTTTTTAAAAAATATTTTATTTATTATTTTTATATGTATGTGTGTATTGCCTGCATGTAGGTAAGTGTACCCGTGTCATGCAATGCCCACAGAGCATAGAAGAGGTTGTCGGAGTCCCTGGAACTGGAGTTATGGACAGTTGTTAGCTGCCATGTGGGTGCTGGCATTCGAACCTGGGTCTTCTGTAAGAGCAGTCAGTGTTCTTAACCCCTGAGCCACCTCTCTAGCCCGAGACAGGATTTCTTACTAAACCTGGGGCTCACTGACTGGGTAGACTGGCTGTCCAACAAGCTCCAGGGATTCTCCTGTAGTCATCTCCTTAATGCTGTGGTCACAGGCATGTACTGCTACACCTGGCTTTTTAAATGGGTTTTGGATCTGGGTGTGGTGGTGCATGCCTTTAATTCCAGCACTTTAATTCCAGGCGGATCTCTGTGAGTTCAAGCCCAGAGTGGTCTACATAGTGAGTTCCAGGACAGCTAGGCTACAGGGAGACCCTGTCTCAAAAAGACCAAAAAAGAAAAAAAAAAGGGTTTTGGGGATCCATATTCAAATCTTTATTCTTGTACAGCTCTGTGATTTCTGAAGGTATGCTTAGTCCTGACTGGGTACATCCTGTGTGATTAAGAGAATCTGAGGTTCTATAAACAGTCCATATATAGCAATTTAAAAATCTGTTGGTATGGGTCTGGAGAGATGGCTCAGTGGTTAAGAGCACTGACTGCTTTTGCAGAGGACCTGGGTTTGATTCCCAGCATCCACATGGCAGCTACTGACTGCCCTTAACGCCAGTTCTGGGAGAATCTGAAGCTCTCTTCTGACATCCATGGCATTGCACAACACAGGTGTACTCACATACATGCAGGCAATACACTCATACATATAAAATAAAGATAAAGAAAAAAATCTATTGGTATATAGAAAAAAATCCTAAAAGGGATCTAATTGGCTTAACTTGATTCCTAGATTAGTTGGCATTATATAACAAGTAATTTTTCTTTTGCAGATTTCCTTGTGAAACCTTCTAGAAGGAAAAGTTGTCAGGAAAAACTCCATTTGGTAAGTTCGTTTTCCTGTCGTAAGTACTCTGTGCTGACTTAAAGCAGGGAAAATTTATTCACAGATTGATTTTGTGAGTTTGTCATTATTTAGAATTTTCGTTCATTATAATACCTCTAAGTAAGGTGTGGTATGTTCATTAGGACTCAAGTCAGGTTACCTTTTTCATATATATTTGTGGTATAACCAATATTCTATGCCTGAAAACATAATTTAAATAGTTGTGATTTTTGATTTTGTAGCATTGAATCTTTTGTCTAAAGTAAATAGTAGTCATCATTCTGGAGTTTTTTTTTAAGATTTACTTTTACTTGTGTGTGTGTGTGTGTGTGTGTGTGTGTGCGTGCGTGCATTCCTTCAGAGACCAGAAGACATTGAATCTCCTGGAGCTGGAGTTATAAGTGGCTGTGAGCCACCTGATTGTGGGTACTGGGAACAGAACTCAGGTCCTTTGGAAGAGCAGTGGTTGCTCTTAACTAGTGAGCCATTTCTCCAACAGCCATTCTAGAGTTTTAAAAATTGAAACTTGATTCTGATTTTTGAGTTTTCTTAAATTGATATATATTTATATGAAATTTAAGATCTCACTGATTAGAGTTAGTAGTACAAGTATGAAATATGTTTGTGGGGTCTGGAGAGATGGCTCAGTGGTTAAGAACACTGACTGTTCTTGCAGAAGACCTGAGTTCGAATCCCAGAACCCACATGGCAGCTAACAACTGTCTGTAATTCCAGTTCCAGGGGATCCAGCATCCGCTTCTGTCCTCTGTGGGCATTGCATGACATGGATGCACTTACCTACATGCAGGCAATACATGCATACACATAAAATAAAAATAATAAATAAAATATTAAATAAAAAGAAATGTTTGTGTATTTGTTTACTGTTGAGACAAAATGTCATGTAGCCCAAGCCTGCTTCCAATTTGTTATGTAACAGAGACTGTCTATGACTTCCTGATCTTCAGTCTGTACCTCTCAGGTGCTTGGATGACAGGCTTGGGTCATAACATACCCAATTTATGTAGTAGTCTTGGGAACCAAGCCCAGGACTTTGTGTATGTTAGGTAAGCACTCTACCAACTGAGCTGTATCCCCAGCTGTTTATTTTTAAAATTTTATTTATTTTTAAGTTTTGGTTTTTGGTTCTTTTTTTTTTGAGACATGGTCTCCCTGTAGCCCCAACTGGCCTAGAACTTGCTATGTAGCCCAGGCTGGCCTTGATCTCACAGAGATCTGCCTGCCTCTGCCTCCTGAGTGCTGAGATAAAAGATGTGTGCTACCGTGCCTCGCAAATTTTTTTTAATTTTTATGATTTTTTTTTTTGAGATAGAGTCTAACTATTATGTAGTCCTGGCTCACTGTATAGACTAGTCTGTATAGACTGTATAGTCTGTATAGACTGTACAGTCTGTATAGATTGTATAGACTAGTCCCAAACTCACTGTATAGACTAGTCTGGCCTCAGACTTACAGAGATTCATCTGCCTCTGTCTTCTGAGTGCTGAGATTAAAGTTGTGAGTCACCATGTCCAGCTGATAAAAAAATTTTTTTAATTGAATTTTTGTATGTATTTCATACAAAAAATCATCTTTATATCCCCTTCCCCCTTCCCCTTTGGCACCCTCCCATAGTCCCCCCTCCCCTGGAGTTCATACATTCTGTCATTGACATTAAGGCCTATTATGTAAAGTTAGTGTCCCAAGATTTCCCTCAGTGCAAGTTCATCCACTGGAGTTTAGTCAGCCTATCTAGAGTCTCTCTCCCTTCAAGAAGATCAGCTCTTCTTCACTCAACAGTAATCAGCTGCCAATAATTCTTCAACTAAGATTGGGGCTTGCTGTTCATTCCCACAATTCTGTGCTAAGTTTTTGCCTAAGTTTTCCTGGACCTTGTGCATGCTGACACCATTGTTGTAGGTTTGTATGAGATGGGTCAGAAGAGCGCATTGGAACCCTTGGAACTGGAGTCAAAGATGGTTGTTAGCCACCATGTGGGTGCTGGGAACCGAACCCAGGTCCTCTGTTTCCTGGCCAGCTGGTTTTTTTTTTTTTTTTAAAAAAAAAAAAAAAAAAAAAAAAAAAAAGAATAACCAGTGTTCTTAACTGCTGAGCCATTTCTCCAGCCTGTATTTTTATTTTTTATTTAGGTTACAAAGTAGGTTTCCTTATGACTCTCTCATACATCCTTAGCTTTGGGCAACTCTACCCTCTAATCTTTCCCTGACTTCTACCCTCCTCCTCCCTGAGTGCATTCCTGCTTAAACCTTTCTAGCCCCTGTCTTGTACTTTCATGTTCATATCACATGTGTTTACTGCCCTCACTCCCTGAAAGCTTTTTTTCCTCTCCTGGGCCCCTTTCTAATTTCCTGATTTATACACATACTCCCACTAGGATCCGTATATGAAAGAGAGTATGCTGGGTTCATCTTTCTGAGCTTGGGTGATTTCATTATATTTTCCAATTTCATTCATTTTTCTTCAGATTTCACAGTTTCCTTTTTCTTTGTGGCTAAGTAAAATTCCATTCTGTGTGTATACCACATTTTCACTATCCATTAATCAGTTGATGACCATCTGCAGATTTCATTTCCTAGCTATTGTGAGCAGAGCAGGAATAAACATGAATGTGCAGGTATTTCTATGGTAAGATACAAAATCATTTGGGTATATGTACAGGAGTGGTATAGCAGGTCATACGGTGGTTCTGATTTTAGTTTTCTGAGAAACTTCCACACTGATTTCCATAGTGGCTGTATTGGTTTTCACTTCTGCCACTGAGTATGGACTTTCCTTTCCCCACATCCTTGCTAGTATTTGTTGTCCTTTGTTTTCTTGGATCTTAGCCATTCTTTGGATTTATGGCCCACTTCACTAGATAGAGTTCATACCTGATATACCTGGTACGGTTATCAGGGCCAAGAATAAAGTAATCTGGGTAACTTTGAAACAATAGACATGTATTTCCTACAGATCCATAAACCATGACTTCAAGATCAAAATGATGGCAGATTTGATACCTGTGGAAGCCTGAATCCTGGTTGACAGAAAAGCTCTCCCCAGACACTGAATCTGTTTGTACCTTAATGGATTTCTCAGCCTTCAGCCACAGTGGACTTT
>NW_008344750.1:2607198-2610436 GCF_000622305.1 Nannospalax galili | reverse complement strand
AAATGATTCCTCCGTGTTGACCCTCCTCTTTATAGACTGGACACTGGTTCAAGTCCATCTGGTGGGGTCACCTTGGCCTCCTTGATCAAGAGGTCAGATGACCCGCTACCATTACAGGACATTTTGCGAGATGCTCATAGTCGCTGGGAACTAATCGACCTAGGAGGGCAAGGAGCAAAAAGCATCCTTTGTGTCCCTCTGACCCAATTAGTATAGATCTCAAGGTATGTCTGTTAAACATCCAAGAAGGTTAGTTCCACCATTCTGGCATTTTTAATTACTGTGTGTCTTGCAGATAAATGTTGGGTAATGACCAGTTGGTCTCAAATAAATTAAAATACTTTTAATTTGCATTTTTCTGATAGCTAAGGATATTGAACATAAAAAAAAAAAAGCTGTATTAGCCATTTGTATTTCTTCTTTTGGAAAATTCTCAGTTCAGTTCTTAAAATTTTTTTTGTTTATATGTGTATTGGAGGTAAGGAGTATGGGTTTATGTGTGGTCATACTCGTGGAGGCTAGAAATCAACTTTGAGAGTTCCTCAGGAGCCGGCTATTTTCTTTTGTCTTTCACTGGGATTTGAGGCTCACTAATTTGGCTAGGCTGGCTGGCCAGTGAGCCCCAGGGATCCACTTGTCTTTGTCTCCCCAGCCTGGCATTATAAGGGCACTCCATTGTGCCTGAGTTTTTACATGGGTCCTAGGAATGGAACTCAGGTCCCATGTTTCTGTGGCAAGCATTTTACCAGCTGAGCTGTCTTTCTAGTCCTGATAGCTTTGTTGTTGTTGTTGTTGTTCTGGTTGTTTGCTTTCTTATTTGATTTATTGAATTCTTTGTATATTCTGTATATTAATTCGTATTTCTTTTAGATTTTTCCCAATGTGGTGGAATATGTTTTCAATGTATATTATAATGATTTTCTAAATATCATTGCTGTCTGTCACCTCCAATTATATTAGAGTCTTTTCTCTCCTTTGGTTCATTTGGCTAAGGGTTTCTTGGTATTATTAAAAAAAAACATTTTATTTATTATTTTTATTTTATGTGCATGAGTGTATTGCCTGCATGTGTATGTGTACCTGTGTCATGAAAAGACTGTGGAGGCCAGAAGAGGGTGTCGGATCCCCTGGAACTGGAGTTAAGGACAGTTGTTAGCTATCATATGTGTGCTGGGAATTGAACCTGGTCTTCTGGAAGAACAGCAAGTGTTCTTTTTGTTTGTTTGTTTTTTGAGACAAGATCTCCTTGTAGCCCCAGCTGACCTGGAACTCACTGTGTAGACCAGGCTGGCCTTGAACTCACAGAGATCTACCTGCCTCTGCCTCCCAAGTGCTGGGACTAAAGGTGCGGGTTACCACACCCAGCACAATAGCAAGTGTTCTTAACAGCTGAGCCATCTCTCTAGCCTGGTTTCTTGGTATTTTTATCTTTTCAAAGAATCAACTGTTTCATTGATTTACCATATCATTAAGTTAATTATTTGATATCTCTGATTTCTTAGTATAGGTACTAAGAACTATAAACTTCCCTGTTAGGACTGCTTTCATTGTATCCCATAGGTTTTGGTATGTTGTATTTTTATTTTCAGTTGATTCTAAGACTTATTTCCTTCTTGATTTCTTCAGTGACCCATTCATCATTCAGTAGTATGTTATTTAATGTTAATGTGTCTATGTTCTATCCTTTCTCTTGCTGTTGTAGTTTTCTTCCACTGTGATCAGATAGAATGCAAGGAATTGTTTCAATTTTCCTGTTTTTGTTAAGACTTGATTTGTTTTCTAATACATGATGTATTGTAGAGAAAGTTTCATGAACTCCTGAGAAGAATGTGTATTCTGCAGTGTTTGAATGGAATGTTCTATAGATGCCTGTTATTTCCATTTAGAATTGTAATATCTTCTTAGCAGATTCTTTAATCAATAGAAAATGACCATCTTTATCTGTTCTGACTTGTTTTGTTGAAGTTTATTTTGTTAGATATTAGAACAGTGGCACTGCTTGTTTTTTAGTTCCAATTGCTTGGATCCTTTTTACGTCTTCCACCTGTGTTTTATGCTAAGGTCCATTTCATCTGTGTTTTAAGGTAAGGTCCATTTCTTGGAGGCAATGAATAGATGGATCCTGCCATTTAACTCATTGTGCTAGTCTGTGTCCTTTGATTGGGGTCTGGAGACCATTTGTATTTAGAGTTGTTGTTGAAAGACGTGTGCTAATTTTTTGTTTGAATTTTGTAGTTTTTTTTTTTTTTTTCCTTCTTTTTGTGCTTAACTAGTTATAATTCAAGTGTGATTTATTCTTTCCTGGGTCACATGAATGTGTTTGTCTTTCTGTTCAGTCCAAAGGAGTCCTTCAAGTAACTGTTATAGGACAGCTTAGTAGTCACCTTTAGCCTGTTTTTATCATCAAAAGGTGGTTTTTTTCTCCTTATGTTATGACAGGTTGCTTTGCTGAGTTGGCATTTACTGTCTTTCTTAAATATACTGTTCTAAGCTCTCATGGCCTTTAAAGTTCTGTTGAGAAATCTGCTGTTATGGGCCTGCCATCATACGACTTGGTGCTTCTTTCTTACTGTTTTCAATACACTTTTTTTTGTGTATTCAGTAGTTTAGTTATATTAAGATGAGGGGAATTTCTTTTCTGATCTTGTCTGGTGTTCTAAATGCCTCTTGTATCTGGATTGGCATTTCTTTGGGGAAATTTTCTGTGATGATTATGTTGAAATGTTTTTCATGCCTTTAGAATGAAATTCTTCTTTTATGCTCATGGTTCTTTGAAAAATTTTATTTATTTTTATTTTATGGGTGTATTTTATGGGTGTATGGGTGTATTGCCTGCATGCGTGTGTAAGTGCACCTGTGTCGTGCAGTGCCCACGGAAGTCAGAAGATGGTGTCAGATCCCCTGGAACAGGAGTTACAGACAGTTGTTAGCTGCCGTGTGGGTGCTGGGAATCGAACCCGGGTCCTCAGCAAAAGTGCTCTTAACCACTGAGCTATTTCTCCAGTCCATGCCTATGATTCTTGGATTTGTTCTTTTCATGTGTCCTGAATATCTTGTTCTACTTATACTTTCTTATTTGTCTTTGTGTCCGTTGAAATGTTCTAGTTTCTCCATCTTGTTTTCAAGCTTAGACATTCTGTTCTCTCCTTGATCCATTTTATTGATGAGGCTTTCCATGGAGCCCCCTGCCATTATGTTTGTTACTTCCATTGTTGCAGTTTAGTAAAAACTTAATTAT
>NW_008344750.1:2587173-2607040 GCF_000622305.1 Nannospalax galili | reverse complement strand
GAGAGAGAGAGAGAGAGAGAGAGAGAGAGAGAGAATGTGTGTGTGTGTGTAAGTGTATGAGTGATGTCACCTGGTTTACTTGCACTGGAGGACATTACTGTGGGGTCAGTAAATTTGGAGGAGGTATGTTGCCTTGGCTTTATTTATTTTTATGTGTATGAGTGTTACACCTGCATGTGTGTAAGTGCACCCGTGTCATGCATTGTTCATAGAGAACGGAAGAGGGTGTTGGATCTTCTGGAACTTGTGTTGTAGACGGTTGCTAGTTGCTGTGTGGGTGCTGGGATTCGAATCAGGTTCTTCTACAAGAACAGCAGTATTCTTAACTGCTGAGCCATTTGTCCAGTCCCTGCCTTGGCTTTTCATGTTCCTTATATTACTGTGTTGGGATTTATGCACCTAGAGTTGTTTTGTTGCTTGGGGTTTTTTTGTTTTTTGTTTAAAATCAGCTATATTCTTTTAGTCGAAGTATTTGCAGTGTTTGAGTGGGGTTAGTATGTGGTAGAGTTGAGATACATAGTTCAGAAGTTATATATATATATCTCAGTCCAGGAGCTCAGGGTACCTGATGGAACCTCTATATTACTGCCATAATAACATATTAACTACAGGAACAACCACAGCTGTTGAATATGCCCACGTTGACTTCAGTAACTTTTAGAGGGAGTTTCTGGCACACTTATGCTGAATTGAACATTGTAGTTCTCAGTTTCTTCCTTGGTGCTTTCTCAGCTTGGCTGAAAATAGGCTTCTTAGTAGGAAGATTACTTTATGTGGAGTGGGTATAGGAGGTGGGAGAGAGTGGTAGTTTTAAATAGTCTCAGTGCTCAGGCTCCAACCTTCATTGGTAGCACTCATATATTAGCTTAGCTTTCCTGTGTGTCCAAATGGAAAGTCACATAATGTTCAGTTATCTGAGAAAGCAAAAGTCCTAAGAATTCTAGCCTGCTCTCCTGACTCTCTCTTAGGCATAGACCTTATTTATCCTGCCTCCCACTGGCTAGAAACCAGAGCAGTGACTGGACAAAATGGGAGAGTAAGCCTGATCCACGGGAACAGCTCTTGGTTGAGATGGATCAGTGTATTTGGTTGGTCCAAGTGGACCCAGAGATGTGGGGCTAGACTAAAGTGCCTCAGTGAAGCTGAACCAGCCTGTGTTCTCAAGTGCCAGCAGAAGTTGGGGCAGTCCTTACCTGTCTCTACTTACTAAATGTGAGATCTCATTTGAAAATCAAATCTGAGCATGGAGCTAGTTCTTTCTCCAGTGTGGTTATTTATTCCTGTCCTATTTTAGTACATCTGTTTCATAGACTGGTTCCTGTTTCTTACTGTGTCTTTATAACTGCTTTATACTTGTTTCATTTAGAGAAATCTAATCCAGTTTTACTGAAAAGAAAATTTGTTTCTTTGACTTTGTTTCTAAATCCATAACATACCCTTGTGTGAAGAATATTTGGCTTGCTACCAGGATCAAGTTCTGTAGAGTGGCATGTAGAACTCTTAATGAGTGGTCTTGCAGCACATCATCTATAGCTAGTCACCTGTTCCCTGTATACCTAGTATACCTCTTATTACTACTCTGATCTACTATCTGTCTTTCAGGCATTCTCGTGTGTGTGTGTGTGTGTGTGTGTGTGTGTGTGTGTGTGTGTGTGTGTGTGTGTGTGTTATTCTGCATGTACCCTTTCTGTTCGCTCTTTGCCTTAAAGCTCAAAGTTGTACTCGTTCAACAGTTAAAAGCTCAAGCCTTTCACAAAACCTTCTTGGAAGACCCAGAATAGGATTCTTTGTCTTTTGCACTACCATGGAATTATCTCTGTTTCTCTTACCATGCTTTGCCTCAGTAGGTATATTTATTTGTTACCTCCTCAGCTTTATAGTATCCTTGACAAGAACTGTTGTCACATTTGCATTCCCATCTCTCACGATACTCCTTGATTGCTGGGATACCAGTGTCTTTTCAGTATAAATTCCCCTTGATTAGAGTTTTTTTTTTTGTTGTTGTTGCTTAGAGTTGTAAAATAAAGGAGGAGTAAAGGTTGGTTAAATAGTATCTGTATTCTTACCTGGTGTGGCGCACGCCTTTAATCCCAGCACTCGGGAGGCAGAGGCAGGCGGTTCTCAGTGAGTTCAGGGCCAGCCTGGTCTACATAGTGAGTTTCAGGACAGCTGGGGCTACAGGGAGACCCTGTCTCAAAAAGCCCCCCCCCAAGAAAATCTGTCTTCTCATGGTCTGTGCCTTCTATCTTACTCAGTGAGTCATGCTTGTTTGCAATTGTAAGTTTTTGTTTAAGGAACTGAATAATTTCTCTTTATGTTTGAAAGAAGAAATTCCATGTTCTGTAGGAAGAGGAAATGATACTTTACTTTTATACTTTTATAAAGATTTCTAAAAAGTCACATGGAGCTGAGAAGAATGTGCAGGTCCCTACTCTAAGATTCTTGTGTATATATTAAGAAAGAATCTGATCTTTTTACTTTAGAATAAGAATCTTGTCCTAGGGCTGAAGAGAGTTACAAGCACTGGTTGCTCTTGCAGAGGATCTGGTTTGGTTTCCAGCACCCACATGGTAGCTCATAACTGTCCTTAACACCAGTTCCAGGGGATTTGATACCATCTCCTGACCTCTGTAGGCATTGCACACATACTGCACTTAAATACATGTAGGCAGAACACTTATACACTTAAAAATAGAAATAAATAAATCAAAAAAGAATTTCATCCTTTACCTTGGAGTTTGGGAGAGGGGATTTGTACATTAGAACTTTAGAGAAGGAAATTTAACCCTCATATATTGCTTGGCTCTATAGCCTTCAATTTACATTGCCATAACAGTATAAATGCTTATTGAATTTTGCTTTTAGAGTAAATCTATACAGATAAAGCATCAAAGACAGATCTTTGTTAAACAGGGTGCAAAATGTGTTACATTCCTATCTCAAGAACTATAACCTAGGTTTGGAGGGGGAAATGTACAATTATTAAGTTAATTTTGATGTCAAGGAGCATTGTTCAATATAACATCTGCCCTAGATTAAAGGAGACCAGCAATCTGACAGGTAGATCCAACATGTGATCTGGGAATGAATTCTTTACTAGAGGGGTATGTACAATCACTATAAATGATATAATTAGGCCAGTTGACAGAAGTAAAATAGAAGTGATGGAGTTTTAATATTAAATTTCCTGAATCTGAAAATATCTTTGTTACTAGGAAATATACATTGAAATGGTGAGGGTTGAGCAGGCATGGCATATGCAACTTTCTTTTTTTTTCTTTTTATTCCCCCACACCCAAATCTTTCTCTCTTTTTAAAATAGTCTCCCCCCCCCCAGTGTTAAGATTTTATTTACAAAGCTTTTTCTTGTTGTTGTACAGAAAGTAAAAAGTTGTTACAATCTCAGTGTAACTGGTAGCCACCGACGGTTGACTCACCAATCAAAGCTATCCAGGCTACAGCAAGAGTCGTACAGGAAAACCTAACAGCATTTACACTTTTCTTGGTGGTGGAGTACCAAGAGGGACTAAATGGAAGAAGGTGGAATGCCACAGGAACTATTCTTGGCTCTTTGGGTGGGTGGGTGTCCTGGGGTATCACAGCTACCTTTTTTTTTTCAAACAGCTACCAAATCCATGAGCAGTCCAACCAATACTGAACAGTTGTTTCTGCAGGTTGTTTGGGGTCTTAATCGTCTTCTCCTTCGTTGTCTGTTTCTCTCTTTCTCTTTTCACCTTTCCCACTTTCTTCCTTCTCTTCATCTTCATCCTCATCTTCTTCATCTTCAACTTCTCCATCATGTCCAAATTCTTTGTCCTCCCCACTGACTTCATCTTCATCATCTTCTTCTACATCTTTGTCATCTTCATCCTCTTCATCAAACTCCTCCTCACCATCCTCATCTTCCTCTTAATCCTCATCTTCTCCTTCTTCATCCTCCTTCTCTTCATCTACACCATCCACCTCTGCATCTGAGTCAGAGGCTTCCTGGTCCTCTTGGTTGTAGCCATCCAGGTAGGTCAGCTGAGGCAGGAGCTTGAAGACACTCTCTCCGAAATCATTCAGATTAGTGACCTCACAGTTAAACAGATCCAGGCTTTTCAGACAATCCAACTTTTTCAAAGGATCCAAGGTGCTGATATCTTTCAGTTTATTTCCACTTAGGTTTAGATGTGTGAGATTTGGAAGTTCTTCTGCTTGTATGTCCAGCCCTCCAAAGATTCTATTATCACTGAGCTCAAGCTTTATCAATTTAGGTACCTTGGGGAGATTTGAAACGGAAATCAAGCCTACACTTATTAAACTGAGGAACTCTAAGTTCACAGATTCAGCCGTTAACCCCTCAATTTGTCCATCACTTGATTTGCAATTGTCCAAGACAAGTTCTCAGCAGCTGCCGGGGTCAGTTTCCTCAGCTCCAGGTGGATCCTCTTCATGTCCATGTTTCCCTCTTTCCCCCTCTTCAAACTTAACTTTCCGCGACGGGGCCGGAGTTAGGAAGAGGCGACCCGGCCTCCGAGGGAGGGTCGTGGGGAGGGGGCGGCTGGCAGCGGCGGCAGGCGGGGCGGGCAGGCGAGGGAAGCCCCCGGAGCCAAGTTACTCCCGGGATTGGAGAGAAACCATGGAGGGAAAAGGGTGCTGGAGCGCAGCACTGGCCTCACTACCGCAGCCCCCGGCCAAGGCTCCGCCCTGCACTTAAATCAGCGCCACGACTGCTCGGCTCCACTCGGCCCTACACGGTGGCACTAGGCTCGGCTGTCCGGGGCTGCAGGGAGGATGGCCTTAAATAGTCTCTTTTTAAAAAAGATATTTATTATTTTTATGTGTATGCATGTATTGCCTGCATGTAGGTAAGGGCACCCGTGTCGTGCAATGCCCATGGAGGACAGAACAGGTCAGATCCTTTGGAACTGGAGTTACGGACAGTTGTTACCTGCCATGTGGGTGCTGGGATTCGAACCTGGGTCTTCTGCAAGAACAACCAGTGTTCTTAACCACTGAGCCGTCTCTCCAGCTCTTTTTTTGGTCTTTTTGAGACAGGATTCTCGCGAGCTGTAGCCCCAGCTGGCCTGGATTCGGTCTGGCCTCGAACTCCCAGAGATCCAGGATGGCCTCGAACTCCCAGAGATCCGCCTGCCTCTGCCTCCCCAGTGCTGGGATTAAAGGCTTGCACCACCATGCCCGGCCTCCGAATCTCTTTTTGAGACAGTGTTTCACTGTGTAACCCAGGTTGGCCTCAGATTTGTGGTGATTTTCCTGACTCATCCTCCCAAGTGTTATGCTAACAGATGTGAATCCATATTCCTGGGCTTACAATCCTCTTTTAAATGGTTAGTAGAAATTAAATAACTGTGAATGCACATACGTACATAAATACATACATAGAAAGACAATTTTGGGCACTGTCTTATCCAAATTCTTTGTTTTTAAAATATTTTATAATTTTTATTATATGTGTAGGAGTGTGTTACCTGAGTATGTATGTAAGTGCACCTGTGTTGTACAGTGCCCCTAGGGGTCAGAAGAGGGCACCAGAGTCTCTTGGAACTGGAGATACAGACAGTTGTTAGCTGCCATGTGGGTGCTGGGAATTGAACGCAGGTCCTCTGTAAGAACAGCCAGTGCTCTTAATTGCTGGGCCATTCCCCCGAAATTCTTTGTTTAGAATGGAGCATTTTATTTAGTAAAGTACAGTCCCTACCTATAGGGCCATGCATTATCATATATATGATTGCATTACAATGGTAATAATTTTTAAAAGTTTATAATTATGCAACTGATAATACTAAACATATCGCATGAAATTGGGGCTCAAAGAAACACTATGACTTACCCTCAAGGTAAGAGCATTAGTTTAGGTTAAGCACCCCTAAACCCAAAATCCAAAATCTTAAGTACACCAAAATCTTAAAAACCCTGAAATCTGAAACCTTGCTTGTCTGCTGCATCTTTAGATAAGGGATACTGAACCTGTGCATGGCAGAATCAGGACTCCTGCACACTCATGCACACTCACAGCCAGTGCTTTATATCCCTGTTTCTTCTTGAGGTCTTTATCTATATTCCTTGTTTCTAGTTAGAGGAAAACTGTTTTTTTTTTTTTTTTTCGGTTTTTTTGAGACAGTCTCCCTGTAGCCCCAGCTGTCCTGGAACTCACTGTGTAGACCAGGCTGGCCTTGAACTCACAGAGATCCACCTGCCTCTGCCTCCTGAGTGCTGGGATTAAAGGTGTGCGCCACCACACCCAGGAAAATATTTTATATAATAGTTATTTTTAGTTTCCTTTTAAAAACTTTTAGTAGATTGCAAGCTCACTCATCCTGAGATCCCAGTGCTTGGGAATTAAGGCAGAAACTTCTCTGCCAGTTCTGGGTTGCATAGTAAGCTCCAGGTGCCTGGGCTGTAGTATGACTCTTCTCTTAAAAAACCAAAACCAAAAAAAATTAACAAAAACTTTATTTAGAAAAATTTATTTTCCTATCCTGATGTGGTTGTGCACATCTGTAATCCCACCTACTCAGGAGGCTGAGGATTACAAATTCAAGGCCAGTCTGGGCTAATATAGCAAGATCCTGTCTCAGAAACGAAGCAAAAACAAAACTGAACCCATCCAATTAAAAGTGTAAAACTGAAAATCTCTTTTCTTCCTACTTTTTTTTTTTTTTTTTTTGAGACAGGGTTTCATGTGCCCTAGACTGGATTCAAACTTTCTTTATAGCTGAGGATGACCTTTAACTTTTAATCCTCCTACTTCTGCCTCTCAAGTGATGGGATTGTAGGTTTATGTCACCATACCCAGTTTTGGAGGTTCTAAGGATTGAACCCAGGGCCCCTGTGCATGGTAGGTTAGCACTCTACCAGCTGGGCTATATCCCCAGCTGTCTTCCCATTCTTTTCTAGAGGGATAAACATTTTTAACCACCACTGTATCATTTTTCTATATAGACAAACATGTGTCATAGTTAATACAGATATTTTTGTGTACAGTTTATCTTAACTTTTAAAAAAGCAAGACACTAGCTTCTACTAAATTGAGGCTTGGAGTGGTGATGTGCCCATAATCCCAGCAATTGGGAGACTGAGGAAGAAGGATCACGAGTTTGAGGCCAGCCTTGGCTGCATTGCAAGACCCTGCTTCAAAAATCAAACTCATCAGGGCTGGAGAGATGACTCAGTAGTGAAGAGCACTTACGCTCTTGCAGAGGACCCAGGTTTGATTCCCAGCACCCATATGGAGGCTAGCAACCATCTGGAACTACAGTTCCAGGGGATCCAATGCCCTTTTCTGACCTCTGTGGGCATTGAATGACACTGGTGCATTTATACACATGCGGGCAGTACACTTATACACATAAAATAAAAAATAATAAAATACTTTTTAAAAAACCATCAATCAAACAACAAAAGCAACCTCTCCAGTTGATGACTGTTGGTATTTCTAGCAGTGTTTATGTGTGTTCTTTGGCAATAATAACCCTTGTGCACCCCACCCCCTAGAGTCTATATTCTTTAATCCAATACATTGTCGTAAGAGCAAGACTTCAGAAATAGTGATTTGTACAAGGATAAGAATAAGGATAGTTTTTAAAAATGACTTTTTGGGTGTTAATGAAAAAATAGAAATAATATAAATGGCTTGCCATTAAATGTTATTAGATTAAGGTAGATTGGGATATAATGAAATAGTGAAATGCCTTCCAAACGTATGCACTAATACAAGAAAAAATTTATTAGGACAAAATAAATGGGAGAATAGTAAATGTAGTATGATCTCCTAATTTCCTCCCACTTTTAAGAGCATAGAAGTTATAGAACAAAAGTATAATATATTTGGTAGTGCTTGTACTTAGGTGTATGTGAAATGAAGGGCAGTGTGGGCAATGTATTTATTAAAAGAAGTTATTGAGGTCTATTTCACATTGTGCACACTCACCTAATTAAAGTATATAATCCAGTGACTCGTCATCTAAGAAAGAAATTCCATACCCTTTAGCTGTCACCACCTTCCATCTCCACCATCACTAAGCAATCACTAATCTATTTTTTATCTCTTACCAGAAGTCTTACTAGATTTCACTGTTTTAGAATCCTATCATGTCTTTTGCGATTGGCTTTTTTCATCTAGTATAATGTGTTCAAGAGTCATCCATTTAAAAACATGCTCACAACCGTATTTCATGCCTTTAAAGACCATGACTGAATAATCCACTGTTCAGATATGCTATATTTATGCTACATTTTGTTTGTTCATCGATCCTTCCATTAGTGGTCATTTGGATTGTTTGCACTTTTTGGCTATTTTGAATAATGCAGCTTAAACACACATGTATCCTTTTTTGTGTATTTGTTTTGTTGGTTAGATATGTAAGAGTGGAATTTCTGGGTCACAGTAACTATGTTTTGTCATTTGAGGATGAGCCTGGCAATTTTCCAAAGAGGCAGCACTGTTTTATGCTCCTGCTAGCATTGTGGGAGGGTAATTGTTTACTTTTTATATCTGTAGTTTAAGGATTTCATACAAAGGATCATGTATTACTGTTGCTGCTAAAATATAATGCTGTTTTAAGCTGCTTGGCAGACTGACAGTAATGACTCAGTTCCTTCCTTCTGTAATGAGAGTATAACTGCCACAGTGAGGCCCATGTTTGCAAATGAGGTTGGTCATACCTGGGCTTTGTAGTTTTAAAGGGAGCTGTTACAGTTGCTTAATTGGTTGTAAACTTATCCATGATCTTGGCTTATGAATTTGGAATTCCTATAGTACTTTATCCTTTCTTAGTTGATTAAAGTAGCACTTCATATTTTGAGATTCCCTCCCTCAATGGTAAACATTGAAACTGGTAGCTCATGCATGCTAGGCAAGTATTCTACCACTGAGCTACTTCCTGACCCCACCCCCCTAATTTATTTTGGACAGGGTCTCCCTAGCTCCAGCCCACCTGGAAGTCACCATGTGGACCAGGCTGGCCCCAATCACCCAAGGGCTAGGATTAAAGGCGTGCCATCACTATATTTGATGTCTGTCCCCTATTTTGAACTACTTTTAAACAAATTTTATGTGTATGAGTGTTTTGCGTGTATGTATGTCAGTGCACAATGCGCATGCAATGCTGAGAGAGGCCAGAGAGGGTGTTAGATCCCCTGGAACTGGGGTTAAGGATGGTTGTTAGTTGTCAGTAGGTGCTGGGAACAAAACCCAGCTCCTTTGTAAGAGCTGCCAGTGCTCTCCAGCCTCTATTTTGAACTATTTTATGTGTTTTATGTGTTTTCTACACTATAAATTCTCTGATCGTGCTGAACCCTTATATCCAGGCTTTTAAAGTGACCCCCTGTTACATGTCTAAATTCTGTTCAGATCCTTATGTTTTTCTTGTCTATATTTCCCTGTCCTCATTCTAAATCAAAATGCCATCCTTTTCCTCTAATTGTTTCTTGTTGTCTTTATTCTTTCCCTCACATCAGCCAGAGTTATCTTAAAATCAGATCATGTGAGTTTGCTGTTTAAAACATTCAGTGGTGTGCTGTGGTGTTTGAAATATAATCTTTACATGATCTTTTCCTTGTATGCTTCTCCAACTTCAAGTCATGCAGCTTTATGATTCAGTCAGTACATTTAACTTCCATGGTTTCCTTTTTTGAGTTATTTTAATATGTCAAGGTCTTTCTTGACTCATGAACACATGCTGTTCCCTGTGACAGAAGATTGCCTTTTCTGATTGATCGCCTTATCTAAAGCAAGCCTCCTGTAGTCTCATACCTGTGCTGTGTCTCATCCTGTTTGTTTCCTTCTTCACATCGATTATAGTTTGTAATGATCTTTTCTGTTAGAACATAAGCTGTGTGGGTGCAGGAAAAAAACAGTGACATTCTGTTTGACATACTAGTTTCTTAGGTGTGAAGGGCGGGGGGGCGGGGTTTACTGGGGATTGAACCTAGGACTTTATGTGTGCTAGGCAAGTATTGTACTATGATCTGTGAACCAAACTTGGATAATTTTTTACCAACTCTTGTTTTTTTCCCAGGTCGTTATTTGTCATAGAAATGGAAGACATCAAAAGACTTTAAATTGATTATGACTTTAATGCTAAATAGCAAATTTCAGCAATAGGATTTTTCTACTCATTGAGAAATTAGATTTGTTGGGGAGATAGCTTATATGTATATGATGTATGCTCATCAAGAGTTTACTTTGTAATTGAATTAAAAAATATCTTTTTGAGACAGGGGAGAGGGTCTCCCTGTAGCCCCAACTGGCCTGGAACTCATTATATAGACCAGGCTAACCTCGATCTCACAGAGATCCGCCTGTTTCTGCCTCTGAGTGCTGGAATTAAAGGTGTGGGCCACCATGCTTGGCTGTATTGGATTTTAATTTATAGTTCATTGTCACTGATTCAATTGGTTTGTCTAGCTCTGTGATACTTGTATGTTTCCCCAAACTTTTTGGAAATTTGGGAAAAAAATTAAAAAGACACTAGATGCATATTGGTAAGTGTACTGTATTAAATACAGTTTTGTGATAGCTATAACTTGATTCTTTAAATTAGTTCTCTAGTATCTTTTAAAAAAAATATATGTTAGAGATAGGCATTTAATATATGCATATGATTCTCCTGAGTCTTTTTTGATATCTCGTCAGTAGTTTGATCGTTTTTTAGGTTTCTGATTTACCACGATATTCCATAATGAATTTGTATATTTTGTTGTTGTTCTAGACCTAAGAATGGCTGTTGTCTCCCTCTGGAGCCCTAGCTCTTTTTAAAATGGCAGTTAGCCTTTAGAGACCATAGCTTGTGTGTTTAGAATTAAGGTCATTGCTGCTGGGTTAATCATATAACTTTTTTTGCGGTAGGATTATTTTTATTATGTTCTAGTGTATTCATTTTTAAACTCACTTTTTAATTGAGCAGTAGTTCATGTCACATAAATTCAGTCTTTTTTTTTTTTCTTTTTGAGACAGGGTCTCTCTGTAGCGCCAACTGGCCTGGAACTTAATGTGTAGACCAGGCTGGCCTCGAACTCACAGAGATCCACCTGCCTCTGTGTCCTGAGTGCTGGGATTAAAGGCATGCACCATGCACATATATCCAGTCTTTTGAAGCAGTGCTTTTTAGTATATTCCTTATGTTGTACAAACATCACTATCTAATTCCAAAAGATTTCTGTCACCTCATATACCTACTCTGTACCCGCTAGTAATCACTCCATATTCCTCTCTCAATTCAAACCCTGACAACTACTAATTTATTTTCACTTTCTCTGTATTTACCTACTTTAGATATTCTACCTAAACAGAATCACACAATTTGTAGCCTCTTGTGCCCCAGGTTCTTTCAGTTAGTTAGCATAATGTTTTTTATCCATGCGATATCATGAGTCAGTATTACCTTTTTATTATTGAATAATATTTCATTCTATATATGTTGCTTATTAGTTCATCAGTTGATACACATATAAGTTGTTTCCTTTTTTGGACTGTTATGAGTAATGCTGTATGAATTTTTATTTGCAGGTTTAATTTTTTAAAAATTTCAATTTCTGGGACTGGAAAGATGGATCAGCACTAGCTATCTTTGTGGTATTCACATGGCGGCTGACAGCTGTCCATAACTCCAGTTCCAGAGGCTCCAACACCCTCTTCTGACCTCTGTGGACATCACCCAACATGGATGCACTTTCGTACATATAGGCAAAACACTCATACACATAAAAACAAAAATTGAATTTCTGTTTTTCTTTTTTACTATTGAGATGATTTCTTGCATTGGTTTCAAGTTCCTGGCATCAAGTGAGCCTCCTGCCTCAGCCACTTTAGTAGCTGGGACTGCAGTTGTGTACCTCCCCTGAGCCCAACTTCTAGTACATAAGTTTTGTGTGGGGACATATTTTCAGTTATATTGAGTATATACCCAGGTATAATATTGATGGGAAATGTGACTGTATAACTTTTTAAGGAACTACCACACTGTCCTTACAGAGTTTCTTCACAATTTTGCATTCTCATGAGCAATTTATGAGGGTTTCAAGTTCTTCACATCCATCTACATTTCTCTCCCTCCCTCCCTCGCTCCCTCCTTCCCTCCCTCCCCCCCTTCTCTCTCTCTCAATGCATGTCAGTACATGTGTGTGCAGGTGCACATGTGACAACCTAGGTATCATCCTCAGAAATGCTGCCTATCTTCTTGAAGACAGGGTCTGTCATTGCTCTCATTGGTTTGAAGCCCACTGAAGCTCACCAGTTAGGCTGGACTCACCAGTTACCTTGGTCAGCGAGCCCCAGGTACCGTCCTATCTCTGCCTCCTCAGTAGTTGGATTATAAGCGCTGGCCACCATGCCCAGCATTTTTACATAGGTTCTGAGAATCAAACTCAGGTCCTTATACTTAAGCGAAGCACTTTATTGACTGAGCCATTCCCAGCTCCTCTATTAAAATTTTTTACATTAATATCTTGGTACTCGAGTTACATTTGAGTTGTCTATAATTGAAAACATATCTGGTATGTTTGATATAATAAAAAATTGATATATAATTTAATTTATAATTAATTGAAAATTTTTTTCGAGGGGGGGTCCTTTTGAGACAGGGTCTCCGTGTAGCCCCAACTGGCCTGGAACTCACTATGTAGACCAGGCTGGCCTTGAACTCACAGAGATCCAAGTGCTGGGATTAAAGGCTTGCACCACCATGCCCGGCTATAAATTGAAATTTATGTCTGTGTCAATTATGATACGGCAGTTTGAGGTGGAAGGTGTATAGCTCAGTGGTAGGAGACTTACCTTTCATGCATTCAAGTTCTGGGTTTGATTCATAGCAACATAAAACAAAAATAGTGTAGTAGTTTGAATGTGTGTTGGATATGTAATAGTCATCTGAAACAATGTGTCTAAAACAAACTTTTGGTTTCTTGGTGTTCTTTCTCCCAGTCTCTCATGAAGTGAGGAATCCATTTTTCTAATGGATGTCCTTCATCAGTTAATGGGAGGTCCTTATTGGTAAATGGGAAGTCCTTGCTTCCAGTTGCTGAGGCAACAAGCTTGACTTACCTTTTTCTCATGTTTAGTTGATGAGCTGATATTTGCTTGTAAATGCTACAGTGTTTCTTGCTTGTGTTGTTGCAGTAGCTTTCCAAAGCTGGTCTCTGCTTCTTCTTTGCCCTTCACCCTCAGCAGCTGTCTGCTGCCAGTGAGTGCTCTTTTAAAGAAAGTAATCTATGGTGCTTCTCTACTCTCAGCCTATCAAAGGGGCCACATGATCTAGGCCCTGCCATTTCTATGATGTTCTCTTTCCCCTTAACTATGTTGAATAGTGAAGCTGAGACTCTCCAAAATACCCTCTTCTTAGCAAACCATAGATACTTGGTTTGTGTGATACTAATGTAGTCAAAGAAAAGAGCAACTTACTAAAGGTGATAGTACTCTTTTTTTTTTTTTTGAGACAGGGTCTACTTGTAGCCCCAGCTGTCCTGGAACTCTGTGTAGACCAGGCTGGCTTTGAACTCATAGAGATCCACCTGCTTCTGCCTCCCAAGTGTTGGGATCAAAGGAATAGTACTCTTAATAGCCTTTCTTTCCATTCCTAGTTGAGTATTCTTTTGTTCTTTAAAATAAAGAGATAAAGGTATTATAGTAGTTTGTAAGTTTTCAGATAAGCACAGAATATCAGGGAATGAGGCATTTGGTTGATATTTTGCCTGCTAAGTCAGTTTGTTTCCCATAGATAGGGAGGGATATCAATTTTCAGTAAGATAACCACACAAACTTCCTGAAGAATTAGAATATTGTTTTGGGGTTTGAAGATTGATTTTAATTATTGCTTTTTAAATTTTTATCCAAAGTTTGTGACATTTTAAAAATTACTGTCGCCGGGCGTGGTAACACACGCCTGTAGTCCCAGCACTTGGGAAGCAGAGGTAGGCGGATCTCTGTGAGTTAAAGGCCAGCCTGGTCTACATAGTAAGTTCCAGGACAGCTGGGGCTACAGGGAGACCCTGCTTCAAAAAGACAAAAAAAAAAAATTGCTGTCAACATAGGAATGTTAGTATTTGCCACTTTTCTTACACAGCTAGTTAAAATCAGTTTGTTTGTTTTTTTTAAACAGAGCCATTGAGTTTAGAACTGACTAGTGAGAATTAGCTGGGTTAAATTTAACTTTTTCGGGGCTGACTGGTTGAATTTCAGGTCTGTATATATAATCCCTTTAATTAGGGTAAAGCCAATTAAGGGGGGAAAAACTATTGCCAATTTTGTCTTTCTTTTTTCTTCCTTAAATAAAAGATCTCAAGCATAAGAGAAAAAGAGCCTTGTTGGACTGAAGAGGGGACGGGGATCTTTCCTCCTAATCTGGGCCTCCTGTCATGGTAAGTAAAAGAGAATAAGAAAATTAGGGTTGAACTCTAGCCTGACAGTAGGTGAACACTAAATCCATTTTCATTTTTGTCAGAAATCATTTCATCCTTTTCCTTTTCCTAGAACTATCTTCTTGTCTCCTTTGTTAATTCTTTAGTAGTAATCCCGTGTATACCGAACAGTTTCATTTCTGTTTAACTGAATCCTGTGAGCTAGATTTATGTCATGTTTTATGTCAGTTAGTAAATGGAGTCAAAATTAAAACATAGGATTCTTGGACAATAGGTTTTTCATTTCTTCCTTATCTAGGAAGCTGGTTTGTGGGTGTAGCTCAGTGATAGACCACATGCTTTTGCATGTATGAGTTCCCAGGCTCACCCCCCCCCAAAAAAATTCTAAGGAGCAAGATGTAGTGAAATGAAATTTTTGTATTTATGAGTTTGTTTGGTATGTGTAGAGAATTGTTTGATTGGCAGAGTTTTGTAATATTTATTATGAAATATGTTATGGAATACTCATATTATAGAATGATCAGATTGAACTAATTAACATGTTACCTCACATGGCACACATGCTGTGAATTTTCTGGATAGAAGCAATTCTCCACCACTCCCATTATGTCTCTTTAAGACAGTATTTTAATCCTGCACCCATGATGTAGCTCTGCATACCCCTACCTGCGTATTTGATTAAAAAGAGCATTTAATGAACATTTCAGTGACTTATGAGCCATTTAGGACCCAGTGTAGGCAGAAAAGATGGAGCAGCATCCAGCTGTATTTTCATTAGACCTGAGGACATGTAAACAGTGCTTCGAGGCTTAAAGGAGAAATTATTCTCTATAATGCCTGATTTTTATCTTGTAGTATTTCCTAGACCCAAAGTGTTTCATGCTGGTGCACAAAGAGGGAATTGAAAATACCATGTTAATTTCAAGTTTCATTAGGGACATGTGTGGAAAATGCTTTTCCCAAAATTAAAAACAAAGTGGAAGTAAACTAGTTTTTTACAGAAATGTCATTAAAAGGAAGAGAAAGGTTATTTCTCCAATCTTAAAGGTGGGCTAGTGTTCTCTTAATTTGTGGGCATCACAACTTTCTAATGTGTCCTGTATCCAAACATTATGAACTTGTATTATTATTTATCTGAAGTATATGTATTGGGTTTTCCCAGTTATTAACGAACTGAAAATATGCTTGCCTAATACTTCAATGGATGCATGCTAGTTCTAATGGATAGCAGACAGTGGGCTTGTGAAAGCTCTTCTGTTCTGCACTGAGGATTTGTCCTTCATTGTGTGACACACAGCTAGCAAGAACATGGTCCTCTTCTGAAGGTACAGAGGTCTCACAGGGGCCGAGCAGAATCCCTCTGGTAGTCCCTGTCCCTGTGTGATAATTGTGGAACAGTGTTACCACATAAAAAAGAATTAAAACAATTTTTAATGAAATCTCATTTAAAATTCTACTACAAGAACTCATGGTTATATATATTCTTTTCTGACTGGTTCATGTCCTTCATCTATATATATGTTTTAAGTAGTTAGAATAATAATGTAACTAAGCTTCTATTTGGCTGTTCCATAAAGTTAATTAAACATTTTCCCATGTTGATTCATTGGATTCCTGATGTCTCAGCTTTGCAGGGTGTTAGCCATTGATTCACTTAACTCTGAATTCTATTGTTTTATCATTTAGATTTTGTCCTTAATCCTTAGATTTTGTTGAAAATTTTGGAGCATTTAATTTTCAGGTTTTTTTTTTTTAAACTTTAAAAAAAATTTTATTTATTTTTGTTTTATGTGCATTTGTGTATTGCCTGCATGTAGGTAAGTGCACCCGTGTCGTGCAATGCCCATGGAGGTCAGAAGAGGCTGTCAGATCCCCTGGGACTGGAGTTACGGACAGTTGTTAGCTGCCATGTGGGTGCTGAGATTTGAAATGGGGTCTTCTGCAAGAAGAACCAGTGTTCTTAAGTGCTGAGCTATCTCTCCAGCCCCAATTTTCAGGGTTTTTTAAAAGAATATTTTTATTCATTCTTTGATAATTTCATGTATGTATATAATGTATCTTGATCATATCCAGCTGAAATCCCTACTTCTGCACCCTCTGGATCTTGCCCAGTATGTTCTCCTGCAATCATCATCATCATTATCACTCCTCCTCCTCCTCCTCCTCTTCCCCCCACTCCTTTTTTTTTTTTTTTTTTTAAAAAAATAACCCACCCAGTCCACTTAGTGCTGCCATATGTGCATGTGTGTGCGTGTTTGTCTGTGTTCCACCAGAGCTTGGGCAACCAGCTAGTGGCTACACTGTGTTTTGGCTTTTGGTTTTTTGGTCTTTTGAGACAGGGTCTCCCTATAGTCCCCGCCGACCTGAAATTCTCCACGTAGACCAGACTGGCCTTAATCTTAGAGATCTCCCTGCCTCTGCCTTCTGAGTGCTGTGATTAAAGGGCTTATGCCCTGTTTTTAATGGATTCTTCTATAGTAATTTGAGGGTAATGCCGGCAGTCTTTTGTCTTTTCTACTCTTTAAAGGAGCTTAAATGAGATCTTTGAGAGGTTAAAGATTAGGCAAATGCATACTTGGTTTTTGCTTGTTTGTAATGGAAAATCTCAAGCCTATGTAAGGAGAGAAAGGTACACAAGTACAGTTCCCGTCACCATCACTTCATGGCCACTTTTGTTTTATCTAACACTACTCCTTTCTACTTCTTTGGATTATTTTGACACAAATTTCAAGAATTTTATCAAAAGAAATGTATTTAAAAAAATTTCTTTTTTGAATGAGGTCTCATTGTAGTGTAGGTTGATCTTGAACTTCTGATCCTCCTACTTCCACTTGCCAAATGCTGGACTTATAGGCCTGTATAACTAAACCTGACTTGGAAATGATTTTTTATGTATATTTTTATTAAGTTTTTGTGCATTTCATATATATTGTAATCAAATTTAGACCCCCATCTTCATCCTCCCCATAGCACCCCCAACCAGATTTCATGCATCCTGTCATATCTGGTCAAACATTTGTACCCAGATGTCAGTTGGTGCAAGTTCATCCACTGGAGTCTAGTCAGCCTATCTAGAGTTAGTCCCTTAAAGAAAATCAACTTCCCCTCACTCCACAATAATCAGTTGCCAGTAGTTCCTCAGCTAAGGTTAGGAAGCCTGCTGCCTATTTCCTTAGTTCTTTGAAAAAGATATTTATTTATTATTTTTTATTTTATGTGCGTTAGTATATTGCCATACAGGTAAGTGCACCTATGTTGTACAATGTCTCTACAGGTCAGAAGAGGGTGTTGGGTCCCCTGGAACCAGAGTTAGAATGGTTGTTAGCTACAAGTGGGTACTGGGAATCGAACCTGGGTCCTCTGTGAGAGCAGCTAATGCTCTTAAACTCTGAGCCATCTCTCAGCTCCCTGTCCCCCCAATGCTTTGCTGTTTTTTTGTCTCATTGAGTCAGCATGGGTCCTCTGCATGCTGTCACCATTGTTGCAAGTTAATATGAGCAAGTTCCTGAAAGCTTCTGTTTCCTTACTTTCATGTACCAACCCTGGCTCTTACAATCTTTCCAGCCCAGCTTCCTCAGTGGTCCCTGAGCCATGGGTGGGTGAGGTTTAATACTGGAGTCCTATCCAGGGACATGTACTCTGCAGTTTCTTAATTCTCTGCACCTTGGCCATTTGTGGCCTTCTGTGTGCATCACACTGTGTTGGCATGAGGAAGCTTCACTGGTGAGAGTTGAGGGATGTATTAGTATTCTTTCTACCCCCTTTCTGCTATGTTCCATGAGCCTTAGGTATGGAGGTTCTACTGTAGATGTGTCAGGACTGGGCCTCTCTCAGACATATATTCTCTGTGTGTGACCAGTTGCAGAAATTTGTTATAGTTTCCGGCTGTTGCAAACAGAATCTTCTTAGATGAGTGGTATGTGATATACTTGTCAGAGTAGTAGGTAGGTTTGTGGTAGGCAGATCAGGAGGGGAACCAAGGGCAAGGCAGGGTGGGAACCAGCTTGCAGAGGGTCTAACAAACTAAGCTGGATAACATAGCTAGTCTGGCTGCAGGGGATCAGGACACATTAGGTGGGGTTTGGGTTAGGAAGCTAATCCAGAGATCTGAGGCTAGAAGAGCAAGGGTGGGCCTAGGCCCAAGACTAGGAGGGGGACAGAGTGCAGAGAGAGAGAGGGGAGGGGGAGGGGGAGGGGGAGAGAGAGAGAGAGAGATAGAGAGAGAGAGAGAGAGAGAGAGAGCCGCTCAAGGTGAGGGGAATCCTGGATGTATTTTTGATGGCCTTCAATACCAGTTTTAAGAATAGTGAATAGATTGGCAATAAGATGTAATTATTTTCACTTTTACATTTATGAACAGGAAAACTAGATATAAATTTAGTTAATAGCACCAATTGATTGGCTAGTATAATCCCTTTTCCCATATGTGCCTTAACTTAAAAAAAGATTTTATTTTATGTGTGAGTGTTTTGCCTGCATGTGTACATTTATACCATGTGTGTGCCTGGTGCCATCTGAGGCCAGAAGAAGGCTTTGGATCCCCTTAAACTGGAGTAACAAACAGTGGCTAGCTGCTATGTGGATTCTGGGAACCAAACCTGGGTTCTCTGCAAGAACATCAAGTGTTCTTAACTGTCAAGCCATTTCTCCAGCTCCCCATGTACTGTAAATATTTATCTGTAATGTTGACTTTCTTTCTGAAGTCTATACTTGACTCTTATACAGAGTTAAACCAGTTAAACTAGCTTGGAATTGTGGTTCATTGATCGCTCTTTAGGATTTGTGGAACCCCACTGACCTTAGAGGGCTGGCTGGAGACTTAAGTAGTTCAGATTCTGCAATGCCTGATTTTTGTCAGTAAACCAAGAAATTGACAATGTGAAATATGTTCCCTAATACTAATAAATTACTTCCTTTAGCCTAGGAAATGTGCCTACAACCTTCTTTTCAGACTACCACTTTCCAGTTTGTTTTGTTTTCTTCCAGTTTGCCATATTACCAACTATGCCATTTGGCTTCTTTTTAAAAATGTACAGAAACTATAAAAATTTTAGAGTTAATTCAGCTGCCAAATTCAACTATCTTGAAACTCAGCACATGCTTGGTCTTACTGTTAGGTTTTAGGGGGTTAAATGCAATTTTGTGCACAGGTGAGAATTTTTTTCTGAAGCTATACAGGTAATATGAGTTGAGATAGTATGTTTTTTATGATTTATTTTTATTTTTATTTGTGTGTGTGTGTGTGTGTGTGTGTGTGTGTGTGTGTTTGAGTGAATGCCATTGTGTGCCAGTGCCCATGGAGGTCAGAAGAGGGTGCCAGATTTCCTGGAATTGTAATTACAGATGGTTATGAGCTGCCCAGTGTGGTGCTGCGAACAGAACTTGGGTCCCCTAGAAGAGCAGAAGATGCTCTTAACAGCTGAGCCACCTCACTAGCCCCAATAGTATCTTCTTTCTTTCTTTCTTTCTTTCTTTCTTTCTTTCTTTCTTTCTTTCTTTCTTTCTTTCT
>NW_008344750.1:2574844-2587130 GCF_000622305.1 Nannospalax galili | reverse complement strand
CTGGAATCCACCTGTCTCTGCATCCCAGCATGCCACAAAGCCCAGCTTTTTTTTTAAAAAAACAAAACAAAACATGTGTTCCAAGGATCAAACTCAGGTCCTTGTGCTTGCAAGGCAAACATTTTACCAACTGGCCGTCCCCTTAGCCCTGAGCATACTTTAAGGAACTTTATGGGTCGCTTCATTTTAGATTTGCCTTTTTATTTTCCTTCTTTTTTTTGTATTTTTGAGACAGGATCTCCCCAGAACCCCGGAGCTGGTTTGGAACTCACTATGTAGACCAGGCTGGCCTCGATCTCATAGAGATCCTCCTGAGTGCTGGGATTAAAGGTACCACCACACCTGGCTCCAACAGTAGTTTTTAATATGAGGGTGGTAAGATGGCTCAACAGGTAAAGGTGCTTGCAACACAAGCCTGAGGACCTAAGTTTGATCCCTAGAACCTGGGTAGAAGGAAAGGACTGACTCGTGAAAGCCTGAAAATTGTCTCCTGACTGCTACATACTCAAGCAGTGGCACTTGGTATACAGAGGGAGGGAGGGAGGACAAAAATTAAAAGGAGTGTGTATTTAACTGTAGAAAATTAGTACTTTATGCTCTTGCCTTACTGGCCTGATTTCTCAGTTCTTGTATATTGAAAACCACTTGTTCCATTTTTAGCAGAATATACAAGTGAGTGTGCTAACAAAAATGAATAGGAAATGGTCTCCCTTCCTCTTGCTGTCCCTCCCTCTCCTCTGTCCCTTCTCTCCCCTGCCCTTGTTCTTCTTTCTCTCTTTTTCTTCCTCCCTCCCTTTTTCTTCCTACTTAAAAGCCTGCTACATTATTTCAATTCTGAGCTATTAAAGAATCAGCAGAAAACTGGGTCAGGGAATTACCTAAGGAAATAACAAGTACCTTTGTAAAATGATATCAAAGACAGTAAAAGTGTAGGTTTTGTGCATTTATGTAAGTTTAAAAGGTAGTTAATTTGTTCACAAGTTATGTTTCAGGTGTACTTTTATGTAAAACCTTTTAAAAGCCATCCTCTCCCATGTTTTATAGTATTTTCTATCCATTTCTTATTGCTTCACTGGAAGTCTTTTTTCCTAAATTCAAGATCTCCATATCTTTTCTTTTTAGTAGTTTTAAATATAAATGCTCAGGGTTCTTTAAGATAAGAACCATCTTTAAGGGGCTTCTTGCAGAAGACCTGGGTTTGAATCCCAGCACCTACATGGAAGCTAACAACTGTCTGTAACTCCAGTCCCAGGGGATCGACAGCCTCTTCTGTCCTCTGAGGGTATTGCATACATGGGTGCACTTACCTACATGCAGGCAATACACTCATACACATTAAAAAAAAAAAAGAAAACTATCTTTAAGACTGAAAATAGGAAAACATAGTTAACACTTTATGAGAATAGAAAAATGGATTCCTTTGGTGCTGCAGGGAGACCCTGTCTCAAAAAAAGAAAAAAAAAAAGATTGACCTTATTATTCCTTCACCCATTCATTAACCTCAGAGGAAATGATTTAGGGAGGAATAAATTCCTATTAGATTAATAGAAAAGTTTTCATCTAACATTATATTGGTTTTTATAGGAGAGGAGCCATTTATAAAAATTTTTATACCCTAGGTAACTATACTTTCAGTGCCCCACCCAACTTTATTATATCAGTCTTATTAATCAGTTATTACTATATAAGAAACCAAAAGATTTCTATAATTTATAATTTTGCTGTTTGTTTTTTTTTTATCTTTTTGAGACAGGGTCTCCCTGTAGCTCCAGCTGTCCTGGAACTCACTATGTAGACCAGGCTGGCCTTGAACTCACAGAGATCTGCCTGCCTCTGCCTCCCAAGTGCTAGGATTAAAGGTGTGCACCACCACACCTGGCCATAATTTTGCTTTTGAAATTACTAGATTTTCAGCTGTAATTTCTTCTTTTTCTTTTCCTTTTTTTTTTGTCTTTGACAGGGTCTCCCTGTAGCCCCAGTTAGCCTGGATCTCAGAAAGATCTGCCTGCCTCTGCCATCTGGGTACTGGGACTAAAAGTGTGTGACACCACTCCTGGCTTCTCAGCTGTAATTTCTTAATAATTCTAGTCAATAAGCATTCCTAGGAAAGTGACAATAATACATATCTTATTTTTGTTTGTTTTGTTTTTATTTTTTTGAGGCAGAATCTCACATAGGCCAGGCTGATCTTGGACTTATTATGTAGCCAACAATCACCTGTACTCCTGACTCTCCTGCCTTCTCCCTTCTAAGTCCTAGGATGATAGGCGTGTGTCACTGCCCTAGCTATCTCTTATTTTTTAAGCTATAATTATGATAGAAGTTCTATAGTTTTGCATAGCATTTCATAATGTTTGTACATGTGTGCATATATATGTATTATTATTTGTTTGAGACAAGATGTTGCGATAGATGACTGGCTAAGTTTGGAAGTTACTGTGTACACCAAGCTGACCTTGTAGGTGAAACAATCCTCCTGCCTTTGTAAACTGCTGCCAGGATGTCTATCCGTCATTCTCTGTATCATGAGCTATTTATAAAGCTGTTGAAGTTTTATTTTTATAATTGGGAAACATTTGTTTCTTTCTAAATTTTAAATATCAAGCTTTCCTAAAGGACTTTGAAAAACTTATGCCTCGAGATCAAGTGACTTATAGAAGGGTAGGCCTGGGCTTAGTCAGCTGATAGCAAAGATGCTGGAATGTTGGGTGATATTCAAGTCTGGTGACTTTTCCTGGCATGAATTAGCAATAGAAGAATGATTCTAGGGAAATCCTGGCTTTTCAAATTATACAGCTTTAATTGGTGTTTAATGTAGTCAGGAGCAGCAATTCTGAAACCCTTTGGTTTCAGGATCTCATTTTACATTCTTAAATTACTTAGGTCCCTTCTAGATGGATTGTTATTTGGTTTTATTTGTCTATTTACTAGGTTAGAAATTAAAATGGGAAGTCTTCAGAATGTTCATAAATTATTTAAAAATAACAATAAACCAGTTACATGGAAATGTAAATATTATTTTTGATGGAAAAATAATTATTTTTTCTCATTCAGAATTAATAGAAAGTACGATATGATTTTGCATTTTTCAAAATTGTTTAATGCTTGGCTTAATAAGTAATAGATTCTCATCTACCTTCTATATTTTTTTGTTTTAAATACATGAAGATTTAGTGTCATATAGGTACCTAGAAAAAGGGAGTGTATTAATAGCTTTTCCAGATGATTGTGTAAACTTTTCTTTAATAATACATCAAAATTCCACAAGTGGAAATTCCTTCAGTATTAGTTGCATAATAGAGTCTGAAACTGTATGTTTTCAGTTTGTGTTTCGTATATGTGGGCAGATAAACATGCACGTGTGTGTGCATGTATATGGAGGGCAGAGGTCAACTTTGGGTATAATTTCTTAGTAACCATCTACCTTGTTTTCAGATATCAGGCTTCTTACTGGGACATAGGGCTGCTGGCCAGCCACAGAAACCCAAGAATCCTTCCGTCTCTGTCTCCTCAGTACAGGGATTATAAATACCCATCACCAAACTTGGCTTTTTATGTGAGTTCTGAGGCTCAAACTTAGGCCTTAATATTTATGTGTCAAGTATTTTACTAACTGGGGTATCTCCCTAACACTTTCAGTTTGGGTTTTGTCAGTTTAAAAACATTGATTATTCTGCTGGGCGTGGTGGCGCAAGCCTTTAATCCCAGCACTTGGGAGGCAGAGGCAGAGGCAGGCGGATCTCTGTGACTTCAATGCTAGCCTGGTCTACATAGTGAGTTCCAGGACAGCTGGGGCTACGGGGAGACCCTGTCTCAAAAAGACCAAACAAACAAACAAAAGAAACATTGATTATTCTTACTTTATTTTCTTTTTGTGCTGAGGATTGAACCTAGGGCTTTGTCAGGTGAAGCAAGCACTAGCACTGTGTTATTCAGCTATATCCAGCTACTGTTGTCTTTGGAATGGAAATGTGTTTGGTTTTTAAACATGTCTTGGTCATAAGGAAAGTAGTGTTACTTTAAAATTTTTTGAGTAATTTTTTTTATTTTATGTGTATGAGTGTTTTGCCTGCACGTATGTAAGTGCACCCATTTGCACAATGCTCACAGAGGCCAGAAGAGGGCATTGGCAGATCCCCTGGAACTGGAGTTAAGGTTGGTTGTTAGCTGCCATGTGAGTGCTGAGAACTGAACCCAGGTCCTCTGCAAGAGCAACTAGTGCTCTTAATTGCTGAATCATCTCTCTAGACCCTTGTTAATTATTATTTTTTTTTTAAATGGCTTGTTTTCTTTTTTGGTTTGCCTTTTGAGACAGGGTCTCACTATGTAGCCCTTACTGCCTTGGAAGTCACGGAGGTTCACCCTTCCCTCCTGAGTCTTGGGATGAAAGGCATGTGCCAGTGTACCCTGCAATAATGGGTTTCTTAATGCCAATTTTCCAAATGTTGATATATAGATTTTTTAATCACATTTGATGATAATGCCACTGACTTTCTAACAGAAATTCTTTGTATTGAGAAACTGTCAAATTTGCAGTGGCAGTTGACAGGCTTTCTAAAGTTGTAATTTTTTTCAGAAAAGCCTTTTAGAACTGATTCTATCATTTGAAGAATGGATCTGTCAAATGCCCTTATCTGACACTTTGTCAATCAATTGTTCTTTCAATTAAAAATGATATTTAGTTGCCAGGTAGCGCTTGCCTTTAATCCCAGCACTGGGAGGCAGAGGCAGAGGCAGGTGGATCTCTGTGAGTTGAAGGCCAGCCTTGTCTATATATTGAGTTCCAGGATAGCTGGGGCTACAGGGAGACCCTGTCTCAAAAAAACCAAAAAAAAAAAAAAAAAAAGATTAATGAAAACAGTAGTTCAGTGTGTAGTAGAAACAGTTGTACAAGTTCTTTACCTTGAGACAACTGTCATACTTTAATATAATTTGTGTGTGTGTGTGTATTGACAGTAGCTATATGGAGGTCAGATGACAACCTTAGTTATCAGTCTTTACCGTCTACCTTCTTTGAGACAGAATCTTTCTTGTTGTCTACTACTGCATATACCAGGCTTACTGGCCCATAAGCTTCCGTGGATTTCCCTGTCTTTGCCTGATATCTTGCCGTAGGATCCCTAAGATTACAAACGTGTGCTACTATACCTGGCACCACAAGCACTTTACCTATTGAGCCATCTTCCCAATCCCAACATAATTTATTTTTCCTGCTTTATCAAGGAAAGTAGCACATATAGACTTGTTTAGTAACCAGTGGTTATAATTCTTAGTGTTGTCAGTTGAATATGATGTGCATTTCACTCCTTTAAAAAATTGCTGTGTGAAAAGCTGGGTGTGATGGCTCACATCTGTAATCCCAGAACTCAGAGGTTGAGGCAGGAGGATTGCTGTGGATTGAAGTGGTATATAGTGAATGCTCTGACAAACTGAGCTATAGTGTGAGACCATGTCTGCAAAAAGAAAACCAAAAAAAGTTGCTGTATAATGCTAGCCTAACATTTGTGAAGCCCTTGTGTGGTTCTCTGTACAGTGGGGGAGGGAGGAAGTATTGTCTGTGTAAACAGATTCCATCATAATTTAGATTAGAGTCAGGCTTCCTAATATTGTCTCTTCTTAAAATTTTTTTGATTGATTGATTTTTTTGGGGGGGGGAGGTCTTTTTGAGACAGGGCCCCCCTGTAGCCCCACCTGACCTGGAACTCACTATGTAGACCAGGCTAGCCTCGAACTCACAGAGATTTGTCTGCCAGTGCTGGGATTAAAGGTATGTGCCTTTAATCTTTAAACTTTTAATCTTTAAACTTTTTAATCTTTAAACTTTTTGTTTCTTTTGGTCTTTTTGAAACAGGGTCTCCCTGTAGCCCCATCTAGACCAAAACTCACTCTGTAGACCAGGCTGGCTTTAACTCACAGTGATCTATCTGCCTGGCTCTGCCTCTCCAATGCTAGGACTACAGGTGTGCACTACCATGCCTGGCCTCTTTTTTTCTGTACCATAACAGTAAGAATGTAAAGGAGAACTTTATTTTTATTTTATGTGTATGAGTGTTATGCCTGCATGTGTATAAGTGCACCTGTGCCATGCAGTGTCCTCAGAGGACAGAAGAGGGCCTTGGATCCCCTGGAACTGGAGTTGCAGATGGTTGTTATATACCATGTTTTCTAGGATTCAAACCTGGGTCTTCTGCAAGAACAGCCAGTGCTCTTAACCCCTGAGCCATCTCTCCAGCCCCAGGAGAACTTTTTAAATACAAATTATAATTAGTTCAAATGTTATTTAGATGAGAATGCTTGACTTTTGTTTTAAAATTGCCTTAAACTGAAATAGACCTGTTTGGTAGTGTAAGGCAGAATAAACTAGAGATAGTGGTTTACATATGTTTTCACTTTTGGGAATTTAGTTGTTAAACTTTGTTTTATTTAAAATTTTTTTGAAGCTTTCTATTGATTTACACATAATCGTAGGATATAGAATGCATAGTGAACTCAGGTTCAACTCTTTTGGCTTCATGAATTATCAGTTCATAGACAATCCTATTTCATTTATTCCACACCCACTTCTTCCTTGTAACCCTTAATTAATGTTGAGCCAAATTCCAAATATCATTTTTATTCTTAAACAATTCAATATGTATTTCTCCAAAAATAAAAATTTAAGATTGTAGCTTAAAAAGCAGAAAAACTGATTTCTTTAAAAATATGTACTAGTGGTTGGAGAGATGGCTCAGCGGTTAAGAACACTTATTGTTCTTACAGAAGACCCAGGTTTGAATCCCAGCACCCACATGACAGGTAACAACTGTCTGTAACTCCAGTCCCAGGGGATCCAACAGCCTCTTCTGATCTCCATGGGTATTGCACGACACGGGTGCACTTACCTACATGCAGGCAATACATGCATACACAGAAAATAAAAATAATAAGTAAAATTTTAAAAAACGTTTAAAAATATGTACTAATAGCCTCTTGGTGCTTAACAGAAATGTCATGTCTGATATTTTTTTGCATCAGTGTGTTTTCAGATTAGAGATTCTGGTGTTAGAGTTATGTTCCTATTACAAAGGCCTGAGATAATTCAGCTAAACAGAAGAAAAGGTTTATTTTGGCTCATACTTTTGGAGGTTTCAGCTAATTGCCATCTGGTCCTGGCTTTTGGGTGTGCGGTGAGACAATATATCATGGTGGGATCATGTGGTAGAAAATTCCAGCATACCTGATGGTGCTATTGAAACAGTCAGAGCTGGGTCCCAGTATTCCCAGTATTCCCTTTAAGGCCTCCATTGACCTGTCTTCCTCCTATTAGATACTACCTCTCAGAGTTTTCACTCCTCATAGTGTTATAGGCCAGCAGCAAAGCCTTTCACATGTGGACTTTTGAGAAACGATTATGCAAATGACAGTAGTAGCATAGAGCACTTTGGGGGCTATTTTTGCTTGAGCTTTTCTGCTTGTTCCAAGATGGTCATTGGATTATTATTATGATTATATAAGTAGAAAAACTGAATATGGATGACTAGAAGTTTTAAAATTGTTTAAAGATTTTGGGGTTTTCCAGGATGAAGAGATTCGGCATAGCCTTGAGTGCATCCAGGCCAATCAGATCTTTCCCAGAAAGCAGCTGATTCGGGAGGATGAGAATCTTCAGGTAATTATAGACTACTTTTGACTATGTAGTATATATTTAGCATCCCAGTAATGATGGAGCAAAACTAATGGGTTGAAGTAGTATATTATGTAACATACATTTTCCCTAAAATGTAAGCTGGAAGACATCTTTCATTTTTGCAAGTCTTATTTCCTGAAAATTCATTGTTTGTGACGATCATTTATCTCATCATTCTCTTTCCATTTTTTTGCTTAATGTGTACTGTACTTTATAAACTTGTATGGCAGAAGGTTTACTGTCCATTTATTCACCTGAACCTACTTTTTTTTTTTTGGGCGTGTATTGTCTGTGTCTGTGTATGTCACATGTGTGTAGGTGTCAGCAGATGCCAGAAGAAGGCATCAGATCCCTTGGTGCTGGAGTTACAGGTGGTTGTGAGCCAGACGATGTGGGTGCTCAGAACTGATCTCAGGTCTTACTTTGAAGACTTGGCTTGTCTGCTTCAGAACTCTGAAAAGTTTCTCCTTCTGTTTTCAAGGTTCCTTTCCTTGAACTTCATGGAGAGAGCACAGAGTTTGTGGGCCGTGCCGAGGAGGCCATCATTGCCCTTTCTAATTACAGGCTTCACATCAAATTCAAGGAGTCTCTTGTTAATGTAAGTGATTACCAACCATTCTTCTTGTAAGGTGGACAGGAAAGAAGTTGGAAAAAACCTGATAATGTTTTGGAAGAGATGGGTGTCTTAGAGGATTGGTTGTGTGAAAGCATTGTGTGCTGTACTTTTCTCTTAATTTCATGCTCAAGGGATATTAGATTAATAAGACACTCTTACAGTTTATTTAAAACAGTGAATCTTGTCAGCTGAGGTATGCATTGTTAGTTAACGCTAAATAATTTGTACTAAGTAATGCTGTACTATTGTTTTATTCAAGTACAAAGACTGAATAGGCCTTTCTATCCTTCCTTGCTTTTTAGTAGTTAGCAACTGCTTCAGTTGAGATAGTTCCTTGGGCCTTAATGTCAAATGAGAAGATGTTCTTTGTACTTACTGCAGACTCTTATTATAGGATAGAGTTGCTCTAATAGCTCCTAAGTGGTATAAGTATAGGTGTTAAGTACATTGTTTAATTGCATTATGGGTTCTATGTTACTAAGGAAAAAGAAGGCTTTCAGTTCTTAAGAGTGCACTTACTCTTTCTCATTTATGAGGGTCTACTCAGTAAAACTGGTTCTTCCAGTGCACTTCTATCAATAGTAGTCTAAAGTGAATCTACAAAGGCCCAAAAGTTGATGTATTTCCGCTAATGGAATACTTTCTTCCTTCTTAACTTGCCAATATTTTGGCTTTTTGAGCTTGAGTGCTCACATAGAGAAATGCATTGTGACACCTTATAAGAGCTCAGGATCACATTCAGATTATGTTGGGGGTTCATTTGAGGATTCTTTGAAATCTATTGCTTTCATTCATTTTACTTTTCTAGAAGTTACCTAACTCCTGAAGTTGCATTCTTTGATTTATGACAAGGTTAGTGACTGCCATATTCTTAGTATTGGCATTTATTATTTATTCTTTGTAGCTAAACATTTATGTCCTGGAGCAATTTTGACCTGAATTCTACTACCTTCTAGATTTGGACTGTGATCCTAAGTATTGTATCTATTTTCTGTCTACTAGCTAAAACTACACATCAGATTCATTAAAGAAAGAGAAAATATAGTATATACAAGGGTCCAGTTGTATTTGAGTGTTCATGACTGGTAGGGAAAAGGTAGAAACTATAAAATCATAGCAACTGAAAATTCCCATCATCTACAGTGAAAGTAAATGATGAGTAAAAAGTACTACTACCTAATTTTATTATTTTGTTCTTTAAATGGCCAGAATTAGTGAAATTGTAATTAACAAGTTGCCTGTGAGAATAATAAAGTTCATAGCGTTTCATTTTCCTATATCACCCTCTAATTACTAGCTTATTAGGTTTAAATAAGACATTTTAATTTGTTTGGGAATAGGGTCTGTTGGTGAGAATCATGTCATTTACCATCTTAAAACTTTTGCTATTTTCCTTGTTTCTTCTAAGAAGGTTGAATATTTAGCATGATGAGGCTATGAACTTTGTTCCCTGTCAGCTTTTCTGTCTACTTTCCTTCTTTTCTCTTTGTCCCTTTTTATACTAGTAAAACCAGCTTCCTAGGACCATTCAGACATACCTCATACTTCTGCATATTTCCCCTTCTCTCCTGCCCAAGGGAATCTTTTATCTGTTTATAACTCAGTTCAGATGGTAACTTCCTCTGTGAGGCTTTGCTCAGGCCCAGTTTCCTTGCTGACAGTTAATTACAATCATTGGACTTTGTAATTTAACACACTTTCACTACATTTACTAGACATGTTGTGCCTTTTTGTTTAGTCATCTTTGTGTCTTCAGGCTCCAGCAGGTCTCCTGATGCCATGTAACCCAGTAAATACTCAATGAATTGAAATTTGTATGGATTTGATTTTTGTTTTTTTTTTTTTTTGGGTGGGGGGGAGCGTTTTGAGATGATCTCCCTGTAGCTCTAGCTGGCCTAGAATTTGCAGACCAGGATGGCCTCTGCTTTTCAAGTGCTGGGATTAAAAGCATGTACCACCAACCATAGCAGACAAAAATTACCAAGGGAGAAATGGGGAAAATGGGGCAGTTTAAATTGGGAGGGTGGAGGGAGAAGATAAGACAGGGAGAGAAGGAGGAGAGACAAATAGTGCCTAGCTAGTATAAAAAACCAGAGGGAATGGTATTAGTCCAAAAACCTAATTGGACCTAAAGCCCACTCAGTGGGTGGAAACTCATGTGTGGTACCATAAACCTAGCCAAATACACATAGCTGGAGAGGTTATAATCTTAGAGAAAACTCCAAGACTGTCACATCCCTAAAAAATGTAATATGGATCCTTAAATCTATAGACAAGTATCCCAGTCACCACCCATCAAAGAAATTTCATTTTCAATAGATAGAGGTGGTTGCATAGTTCCACAACTGGTCACACACAGAGATTGTCTGTGAATTGCCCAAGCCTAAGTTGCATCTAGGATGCAACCTCTACACCCAAGGCTCATGGAACCTAGAGCAAGGGATGAAAAGAATACTAATGCATCTTTCGATTCTCATCAATGAAGTTCCCTCATGCAACAGAGGGCCAGGAATGTAAAGGGTCACAAATGACCAAAACAGAGAATAAGAGCCTTGAGAGTATAGGTTCTTGGACAGGACTCCTATATTAAAATCCACCCACCCAAGGCTCAAGGATCATTGTGGAAAAGGGGAGCTGAAAGATTGAAAGAGCCAGGGAGAGGTATAGGACCATACAGAAATAGTCCTACAGGCTCCTGGGACTCTTCTCATATGAACGTACAGCAATGGTGTCAGCATACACAAGACCCATGCAAACATAAACAGACAAAAACCTAGCACAGAACTGTGGAAATGAATAGCAGGCCTCAGTCTTAGTCGAAGAATTATTGGCAGCTGATTACTGCTGGGTGAGAACGAGCTGACCTTCTTAAATGGAGGGACTCTAGATAGACTGACTAGATCCCAGTGGATGAATTTGCACTGAGGGACATCTGAAGACACTAACTTTACATGATAGACCTTAACACAGATGACAGAATGTATGAACTCCAGTGGGGGAGGAGTGCTGTGGGAGGGTACCAAAGGGGAAGGGGGTATTAAGATGATTTTCTGTATGAAATACACAAAAATTCAATTAAAAAAATTTTAAAAAGCATGTACTACCACATCTGGCCTGAAATTAGTATGGATTTGAAATGAATATTAGTTCATTTTTCCCCTTTTGGATTTGAAGTTCATGTTAGAGTAATGTTCATGTACATAGGCCTGCATCATCATTTATCTCTAATGGTAACTCATGACTAAGGTGTTTTCTGGGTTATTTTTCCTATATTGTGATTGATGTATATAATGCTTAAGGATACCAACCACTACCCTTACTTATGATTCATTTCCTCAACATTTTTTCTGGCATTATGCTCTTTAAGGCTTAGAGCCTCCATGACACTTTAAAAAAAAAAGCAAGAATACTACTACCTTTGCACCAAAAAATGATTATGCGAAAGTATTTTAACATTGCAAGGACTATAAATATGTCATATTGAGAGACAACTAGAATTTCTACATGCCAATACATTAATATTATCACAGTTAGTTCTAGGATTCCTGAAACCTGAGGTTATTCCAGGAAAAAAATGATGACTGGCTCTTCCTGCATCAGATCCTCAATGGAGACAAGAGAATTGATAGTGGTTGCCTTTCTTCCTTACCTTCTTTGCTTCCTTCTTTTCTTTATTCAGCAGTAAGTATTACAGCAAAACATAGGACACCCAGAGACGCTATTCAAGATTATTATATCTAAATCAAGAACTTTTAAGCCGTTAGAACCCAAATATGGATGACTGGCTCTTCCTGCATCAGATCCTCAATGGAGACAAGAGAATTGATAGTGGTTGCCTTTCTTCCTTACCTTCTTTGCTTCCTTCTTTTCTTTATTCAGCAGTAAGTATTACAGCAAAACATAGGACACCCAGAGACGCTATTCAAGATTATTATATCTAAATCAAGAACTTTTAAGCCGTTAGAACCCAAATATGCCACCTCTGTTGTGGTATGGCCCACTTT
>NW_008344750.1:2556402-2574300 GCF_000622305.1 Nannospalax galili | reverse complement strand
AAAAAATGACTTGCCATCAAGTTTTAAACAGCTACCTGTTATTAAATAGTCTCTTTTAATTTCACAGCACATTGACTATTTTAGATTTAGATACTATAAACAGTATTACTTTTAATCTACAGACCTTCACTAAACATCAAGTTTCTAATTCCTAGGTAAAGGACCTCTGTAGAAGAGTTCATTTGTAGCATTTTAGGGTATGAATTGCTTGCTCCTATTCTTTGTTTTTCTCAAACTATATTTCTTTGAAGCTTAGATAATTTATAAACAAGTAAATGTTCAAGTGGGATTTATAAACATTTAATACATTTTTGTCATGTAATTCAATAGACTTGATTCTCAGTCTGCTGCTTCTGAAATCCCAGTAAGTAGATGAGAATCTTAGGTGGTTGCTGCACTGTTTGGAACAAATTTGTTTTGAGTGTCAAATATTCACCTTGCAAATCATCAAATGTGTCTCTTCTGCATGAGTCTCTTCCCTTTTATCGATGTTTTAGTTTGTGCTCTTAAAAGAATAGTTTGTGGAATAAAGATAAAGCCCACTGGGTGGGAGAGATGGTTCAGCAGAAAACTTTCTCCAAGGTCAGTCTGTCAGTGCCTGTTGATAAAGGTGATAGTGTAGCAGCTGGAAACACCTTTCCTTAGCATTTCTTCACATTTTCCTTTGCCTAACAGTCACCTTTATTCCCCATATACCAGAAGGAAGTTTTTGTCATTTGGTTTGCTTGTTTTTTGAGGCAGGGTCTTTCTGTGTAGTCTTAGCAAAGCCTGGTATTCACGATGTAGCTCAGGCAGGCCTGAACTCTTGACAGTCCTCCTGCTTTAACTTCTCAAGTTCTGGAATTATAGGTGTAAGTTTTCATACTCAGCTTCAGAAGCAAGTTTTGTTAGCACCTAATTCTTTTTGGCCTTTCATTCACCTACCAGTGGAGGCCTCAGAAAGTAGTGATGGAGCAGTAATTTGTTTGTATCCAAAGTGAACAATAGTGTTGCTCCTTTATTTGTGACAGTCTCCCTGTTTGGTTTTTGTGGTTTTTACTATAGCCTCAGCTGGCTGAGAATTCACGATATAGACCAGGCTGGCTTCCATATCATAGAGATCTGTTTGCATCTGCCTCTGAAAGCTAGGATTACTGGCCCCTGCTTGATTTTTAAATGAAAATATTTAGTGTCCACACATTCCACGGTTTATTACAGATTTTAGGTTTAGATTCTATACTGGCTTTATTTTTACTGTGTTATACAATTTCTGCCTCAGATGTGCATATAAGATTAGTACTTCGAATTTAGGCTAAAAAAAGTGTTAGTTTTTAAAGGCGAAAATTATCCCACTTCTAAATTCTGTTACTTAAAATAGTTCATATGCATGGGCACACACATTTGTGCACACATGCACACACACATGCATGACTTGAGGTAAATATAATACAGCATGATAGCAGCAGAGTCTTCTGGAATGTGACAGTACTATGGATCTTTAATACTTGTGCATATCTATGAAATTAAAAAAAATTTGTGTGTGTGTATGAGTGTATTATTGCTTACCTGCATGTTAAGTTCACCTGTGTTGTACAGTGCCCGCAGGGGTCAGAAGAGGGCATCAGATCCCCTGGAACTGGAGTTACAAACAGTTGTTAGCTGCCATGTTGGTGGGTGTTGGGAACTGAACCTGGGTCCTCTGCAAGAATGCCCAGTACTCTTAACCGCTGAGCCATCTCTCCAGCTCCTCTACTAAAATTTTTAACTGCTGCTCTTTTACTCTTTTAGATTGATGACCTGAGGGGTTTGGTGCCCACAATAGAACTTTTGGCCTTTTGGGGATTTGGTATGTTTGATGCACTGTTTGAGGATGAATTTGGTGGAAAAAGTACTGTAAAGAGAGAATTAACCTGGTAAGAAGAGGATGATGGAAAAAGACGTAAAAAGAAAACAGGTGGTAGAGGATTTGAAATGATTTTAGATTTCCTACCTTCTATTGATGGAATTACCTCCAAGGAATCCTGGTTTAAGCTGTTTTTCCTCTCTTGAAGATCTCTAGCAAGAAGCCCATTTATTTGTGAAGGAAAACTAAAGTAGTGCTTATAAAGAAGAGGAGAAGAGGTCAATCTCAGAGGAAGAAAGAAAGGCAGACCAAATACAACATATGCTGGGTGGAAGAAACCTGGGCTAGAGGGCAGAGGGCCCAAACTTTGATATGTTCATAGTATAGTACTTCAACCTTCCTGGGCTTGTCTTTGAATCTTTAATTCTTTGCTTCTAAGATTGTATAGTAGATATGTGAAGTCATAAAAAACAGTGAGATTTGGTTTTTTTTTAAATTTAAAAAAAATTTGCTTTTATTTTATGTGTATGTGTGTATTACCTGCATGTAGGTAAGTGCACCCGTGTCGTGCAATGCCCGTGGAGATTAGAAGAGGCTGTCGGATCCCCTGGGACTGGAGTTATGGACAGTTGTTAGCTGCCATGTGGGTACTGGGATTCGAACCCAGGTCTTCTGCAAGAACAACCAGTGTTATTAACTGCTAAGCCATCTCTCCAGCCCCGATTGTTTTTTTTTAAAGTGAAAGAAGTTGAGAATGTGAGAGCAGTGGAGTAAGCCTTAAATAGAGAACTGTTTGGATTAGATATGCGGTGATAGAGGGGAAGACAAATTCTATCTGAAAGGAGACTATCTGTGGAAGGTGAGCTCTGGGACAGAGAGGAGAAGCAAAAGGGAGCGACTCAGTTGATAGAATTGGGTGGATTTTTTTTTTGTTGTTGTTGTTTGTTTGTTTTTTTTTTGTTTTGTTTTTGGTCTTTTTGAGATAGGGTCTCCCTGTAGTCCCAGCTGTCCTGGAACTTACTATGTAGACCAGGCTGGCCTTGAACTCACAGAGATCCGCCTGCCTCTGCCTCCCAAGTGCTAGACTCAGTTGATTGAATTGGGTGTTTTTTTTTTAAATTTTTTTTTTTTTTTTTTACTTTTGTTGTTTGTGCTCTTGCTACATATTCACTTTCCTTGCTTGTTATAATCTGTGTATTAAAATCTCCTGTTCTCCATATCTGTGCTTCCAGTATGATTTGTATGCAAGGACCAACATTTTTTTTCCTTCTTCCTTAGAATAAAGGGGCCGGAGAGTTGGCTCTGCAGTTAAGAGCATGTACTACTTACTCTCGAGAGAACCCGAGATCGGTTATCAGCACCCATGTTGAGTGACTCACAATTGACTGTAACTCCAGCCTCAGGCAATCCAACACTCTCTTCTGATCTCCAGAGACATTTCCATTTAAATGCACATACCCACACACAGACACACTCATACACAAAATTAAAAATAAAAACAAAGCTTTAAAAAAAGAGTAAAGGTGAAAATAGTGGAAATACGTATATTTAAACTTTTATTATGTTTAGTTATTTGTATGTGTGCTCATTCATGTATGGGTGTATGTGTGGAGGTCAGAGGATAACTTGCACGAATCATTTCTCTCCTTTGACTGTATAGGTCCTAAGGATTGAACTCAAGTTCTTAGGTTGGCAACAAGTACCTTTAACCACTGAGCCATCTTGCAAACCTAGGAAATATGTATATTCAATGCATTTTATGGAGCAGATATTTTGCACCTTTTGCAGTGCTTAGTTGTTCTTATTCTGGAAATTTAGGCAAAGGCCCTAGGGCTCTGGTTCAGTGGTAGTGATGAAAGACCTGATTTTTGTAGTAAGGTAGCACAGGCTTTCCCACACACCCACTAACCTTCACTCCCAAATCAGTTGCAACTAGCTTTAGCATTTTTACCTTTTCTAGTTGTAAGGCAATTGAAGGAGACCTGGCATGCTGGTGAATGCTGGGAGACTAGCCCCCCAGAGTCCCCCAGAGTGAATTGTAAAGTTCACTCTCACTTTAAGTTGTTGCCATCTGAGGTTCGTAACACAGAAGCTGGTAACATATAGGAAGGCTCGAAGTAGGCAAAATTGTACTTAGTAAAATGCCAGACAAGTGAGACTAGAACCCAGGCTTCTGTGTGTGTGTGGGGGGTGGGGTGTGTGTGTGTGTGTGTGTGTGTGTGTGTGTGTGTGTGTGTGTAGACTGGAATAAGCACATTCTAAAAAACAAAACACTAGAGTCTATTTATAGGGCAACTGTAGGACTGGCCTCAGAACAAGTCAGTGTCATGTTCTAATCTCTTCTTTTTTAAGAAAGTTACATTTATTTTGTGTGGGTGTGTACACACAGAGGTCAAAGGATAACTTCCAGGAGTTGGTTCCCTCATTGCCTTTGGGTTCAGAGGACTCAGGTCTTCAGCTCGGCAGCAAATGCCTTTACTTGTTGAACCATCTAGCAGGCCTTTATCTTCTTGATTTCTGCACCCCCTTGTTTAATTATATCTTTACTGATAATATGGGTTTCTTTTTATTTAAGTCATTTAAAATCTTTTTTTTTTTTTGTCTTTCTGAGACAGGGTCTCCCTGTAGCCCCAGCTGTCTTAGAACTCACTATGTAGACCAGGCTGGCCTTGAACTCACAGAGATCTGCCTGCCTCTGTCTCCTGAGTGCTGGGATTAAAGGCGTGCACCACCATGCCCGACTGATTTCTGCTTTCTTAAATGTACAAGTTCTTGAAAAAAGTTTTAGTTTTATCAGCTGTACTCATACAACACCTTGGCTTAAGGGTTTAAACAAAAGCAGGGTGCCAAATTGTTTTTCTTAGAATACTGGCAAGAATTCCTAGTATTCTTCTTAATCCTAATTCCGTTAAAATTGTAAGGAAATTTTTGTAAATTACAGACTTAGAAACAAGAAGGCGTTCACCCTGAGGTGAAAACTATCAGCCATTTATCTGAGTAATATTATTTGACTTTCTTCTCTTCTTTAATTTGTGTTCCAGTTTCTGTATTTCAGCCTTCTAACACTACTCTTCTTTTTGATCCAGTCTTTGTGTTCTGAGAATTCTCTGCTGATTGTAGCAGCTGCATGGCAGATCAAAATTTACAGAAAGCTAGTTCTGAAACTAACTCAGCTCATATGAGACCACCCTGTGCAGGTAGCACTTTGTTTCTGTCTGCTGTGCATTGGAGAAGACTGCCTCCCTTTTCTTAGGCTAAATATAAATTATTGGAATATCGCTTATAATTCCCATTGGCACATTTTGCCACTTCTTTTCCAACAAATTAAGAGTGCATTCAGGGCTGGGGATGTAACACAATTTGGTAGAGTGCTTGCCTAGCATCCAAGAAGCTCTGGGTTGGACTCCCAGCACTGCATAAACCTGCAGTCCCTGCACTGGGAGGGGCAAGCAGGAGGATCAGAAGTTCAAGGTTATCTTCAGCTATGTAGGGAGTTTGAAGTCAACCTGGGATACATGAGATCCTGTCTCAAAAAAAAAATCTATTTATTTATCAGGCTTTGTTTTGAAGGTTTGGAAATTGCTCTTTGAAGCTGAAGGTTGAATCAGAACAACTTTATGGACATGAAAGTGTCCTCATGTCAACCTTGAGGATTTATTTACATGTTTTCAGATGCATTTTTTCCTGTCTTTCTCCCTTCTCTGATCTCTGTCTTCTATTAAGTAGAGCCAGCTGACCAAATGGGCGGGGAGGGACCCATTCCAACTCACTCAAATCTTAAGCCTTATTTGGCAAACAAGATTCTTCAACTTTTTTTTCGGAGCAAATTGGTCTTGCCTGTTTTAGGTTCTTTGACCACTATGTGACGTACTCTCTTCTTGATATCTGTGAGTCCTTTCTGCTGAGCAGAGAGCCTGGACAGCAACTACTGGTCTACTATCTTTGTTTTGTAACCTGCAGGCAATTTAGGCCTCCTGGCCTTTTTCAAGGAGCCTCCTTTGCTAACAACTAAGACATAATTCTGCTCTGTCTTTTGGAAAATGCAACAGGTAGAATCCTGTTTGCCTCTGATTTGTAGTTGTTTTATGTGATACCTTTAACTCTTGTGTTATGTTACTGTAAATCACAGCTATAGCACCTTAAAGTAGTACCTTGACAGATGAGCTTGTGAAAGATTTATTTCCTCCTTTTTTCTAGAGTTGATGCCCTTCTTGGTCATCTTCATGCTGTGGTTTGAAGCCATTGATTAGGGAAAGGGAAACTTTAATTCAGTCTTCAGTAAAATCACTATTGATCCAGTTAAATTTGCAGTTCTGTTTGCTTCTTTCCTCTGTTTCATCATTTGGGCCCATTAAAAAACTGCAAGGTTAGTAAATGCCTTTTTGACTAAGAGGACTTTATCTTTTTAAATTGCAGGTTCCATTACAGCTTATAGAAAGTGTTGAATGCCGTGATATATTTCAGCTTCATTTGACTTGCAAAGACTGCAAAGTTATCCGGTAAGTGGTATGTTTGTGAGGCTGTTAAGTTTGAAATTGTTAGAAAGCCAGGTGTGGTGGCATGTGCCTTTAATCCAAGCACTTGGGAGGCAGAAGGTAGGTGGATCTCTGTGAGTTCAAGGCTAGCCTGGTCTGCAAAGTGAGTTCTAGGCCAGCCAGGGCTACATAGTAAGGCCCTGTCTCAAATAAACAAGCAAAATAAACAAAAAAAGAATTGTCACGTAGTTTGTTGGCAAAAGTCTTTTAAAAATTATTTTTATTTTATGTGTATGAGTGTATTTCCTGCATGTATTTAAGTGCACCCGTGTCATACAATGCCTGCGGAGCTCAGAAGAGAGCATCAGATTACCCTGGAATGGAGTTACAGACAGTTGTTAGCTGCCATGTGGGTGCTGGGAATCGAGCCCAGGTCCTCTGCAAGAGCAACCAGTGCTCTTAACCATTGAGCGAACTCTGCAGCCCCAGCAAAATAATTTTTGAGGGTTAACCTTGTTAGGAATAATTTAGAAGCAGTGAGTCCCTGAAATATTGTATTTTTAGGGAATATTGCTATGTGAACAGATGCTTTTTATTTGGAAATAATTTTAAATATATAAAAACTACAAAACTAAAATAATGGGAAATAATTGAGGCCTGCCTGGTCTACTTAGTGAGTTCCAGACCATCTGGGGCTACAGGGAGGCCCTGTCTCAAAAAACAAAACAAAAAAATAGTATATTATTTATCTCAGTTCATCTGTTGTTAATACTTCACCCAAATTTACTTTATCATTTGCAGAGTGCTCTCTCTCTCTCTCTCTCTCTCTCTCTCTCTCTCTCTCTCTCTCGTCTCTATGGATGAGAGAGAAATTGTTTCTGAAAAAATTAGAGAGTAAGTTGCATAAGCTTGACTCTTCAACCTCAAAATACTTTAGGAATATTTTAAGTATATATAAAAAAACAGGGATTAAAAAAATAACCAGATGTCACTGTTCATAATTTTATAACTTTACAGTGAGATATACTAAAAATTACCATTAATAATAGAATTGATTTTTCTTCTCTGTGTGGTTGTAGCTGAAGGTTTGAGTGTCCTTCATTGGATCTGAAGGTACAGATTTGTCCTAATTGCTAAATAGACAAATTTTAAAGTATTCCCTAACTGGCTGCAGATAGTTGTGGTTTATTTTTTAAGGTCGCCTATTACAACAAAAGAAAAAGGGCTTTTCTAAACATATTTCTTGAGACAACTGTAAAACTAGTTGAAGAAGTAGAATGAAACTTCATCAAAGAGAATAATTACTGTTTTACTTTAATAATTATCATTAATCAGCTTCAGAAGAGATTTATTTCATTAGATTAAAATAATGGATTTTCCACATGTCCAACATCCTTTTACTTTTTGACATATTTTTGACTTTGGCTAAAAAGTTTGTTGGATCTGTTTTTATTGTAAGTGGTAGTGAATGACTGCCTCTAATGCTTTTCTGCTTTTGAAATGATGGGTGTTCTTAGACTTCATCACCAATTGTCATTTGATTACATTTATACCTGTTTTGTTTTACAAAGGTGTCAGTTCCCAACCTTTGAGCAGTGTCAAGATTGGCTTAAGAGACTGAACAATGCAATCCGACCTCCTGGTAAAATAGAAGATCTCTTCTCATTTGCATACCATGCTTGGTGCATGGAGGTCTATGCCAGTGAAAAAGAGCAACATGGAGACTTATGCAGACCAGGTAGGCCTTTTGAAATGTTCATATGGACAGATTCATTATCAACCTTTGCTTGGAGGTGCCTTTATCATGAAATGAGATCCAGTACTCATTTATTCAGTTGGTGTATATTTTATGGAATGTTTCCATTCTAAGTTTTTTAAAAGTACATGTATGGCTGGGTGTGCTGGTGCATGCCTTTAATCCCAGCACTTGGGAGGCAGAGGGAGGCAGATCTTTGTGGGTTCAAGGCCAGCCTGGTCTACATAGTGAGTTCCAGGACAGCTGGGGCTACAGGGGGAGAGACCCTGTCTCAAAAAGACCAAAAAAAAAAAAAAAAAATAGTACATGTATTATTTTTATGTGTATGAGTATTTGGCCAACGTGTATATAAGTACACCACATGTGTGCAATGCCTGCAGAGACCAGAAGAGGGTATCAGATCCCTTGGATCTGGAGTTATGGATGGTTGTTAGCTGCCATGTGGGTGCTGGGAACCAAACCTGAGTTCTGTGGAAGAACAGCAAGTGTTCTTAACTGCTAAGCCATCTCTCCATTGTAAGTTTAATAAGACATGTCTCCTGTCTCCGAGGAGAAGGGAAGAAGATTAGATTTGGCACTATAGTCTCCTAGGCCTACAACAGCTATACAAAGGTTTGTGGGTATTGTAGAACCCTAATGGAAAGAAGATGTGCATTTTGTTCATTTGGAAAGATTTCATGTTAAGGTGGCATCTGAGTCGGCTTTGAAAGTTGAACTTGAGTTCATTGGCTAGAGAGTGGGGGAAAGAACAGTAGACAACCAATAGCATGAACAGAAGAACATGGGTGTGAGGACAGGGAGCAGTACAAAACAAAATGGCCTTCCACTGTTGTAGCATTTGCAAGTTATGGATTACCTATTGTCTCTCCTTTAAGCTCACGGATGAAGAAACAGAGATCTAGAGGAGGGCAAGTATCTTCCTCAAGGGTAAAAACAGGCACTGAGCCTGACTTCTTATATAATCTTTGTCTCATTCAGTGTCCCTCCTTCTGAAACAGCTTTCACTAAGGTCTTATTTCACTGCACGTAGTTTTCTGTAAACTTCGTGCTGCCTTAAATAGAACCTGGTTGAGCATTAGCATTTCAGTATATCAGATTCAAAGTTTTGAGTTAATAAGGAGTGAAAAGCTTTGAGCTTCTTTCAAGTAAAATTTACTTTTTAGACATCGTTCTTTAAGCCATTTAATCTTGAATCTTCGATCTTAGAGGTCTTTCCTGGATAATTTTGAATATTTGAGGCACATTTAACTATATGACATCACTTTGTTTCCCGTTTCCATCACTGATTGAAGTTTTTGATTTACATACTTGTTCTGTTTAACTAAAACACTTAAAACAGTGCTCAGAAGTTAAGAGCACTAGCTTTTCTTGTAGAAGACATGGGTTTGAATCCCAGCACCCACACAGCAGCTAACAGCCATCCACAACTCCAGTTCCAGTGGATCTGACACCCTCTTCTGTCCTCCTTGGGTACTGCATGACATGGTGCACTTATATACATGCAAGCAATACACTCATATACATAAAATAAAAATAATAAAATATTAAAAATAAAACTTAAAACAGACATAAGTATTCATATCCTCTCTCCTTCCCTCCCCCTTTCTCTCCATCCCTCTTTCCTGTCCTCTCTCTGTGGTACTGAGGATTTAACCTAGGGCTTTGTGCTTGCTAGGCAAGCACTCTCCCCTTGAGCTGTCCTCACTTCCTTCCCTTTTTTAAAACTTAAAAGTTTGAGACAGGGTTTCCTTGAGTTACCCAGGCTAGCCTTAGGATCCAGGCAGGATTTGAGTTTGCTATTTTGTTGTCTCAACCTTTTGAGTAGACAGGATTATACAGTTTTGTGTTTTTGGGGGGGAGGGTCTTTTTGAGACAGGGTCTCCCTGTAGCCCCAGCTGTCATGGAACTCACTATGTAGACTAGGCTGGCCTTGAATGCACAGAGATCTGCCTGCCTCTGCCTCCCGAGTGCTGGGATTAGAGGTGAGCGCCACCACGCCTGGCAAGTTTTGTGTTTTAAGGCCTGGAACATTATCTTCTTTTGAAAGATTATTTACAGTACACTTTTGCATCATTTTCATGACCTTGTAAAACAGGCAGGATAGCTTGGTGTCTCTTTGGGAATCAAAGAATGAAGACTCATTAAAAGGTAATCTCAGAGTTAAAAAAACCTGTTGCCAAGTCCCATTGCTAGCCAGTAACAAAGATAGGGTATAAAACTAGGTATTGAGAGCCAACTGTGTGGGATGCTGTTGATACAGAGCTTGAAAACCAGAGGTACATTTTCTTGTGGAGCATCAGGGAAAGCCTCAGAGTCCAGACTTTTCCCAAGCTTGTTCAAGCCAGTAGATCCCAGAGTTATGACCCAGAGACCACCACATCAACCCTAAACATATACATGAAAGTGCTTAATTTCTCACTTTACTTTCTTAGCCACTTTTCTCTCCCTTCTTTTCTCCCTCCCTTCTCCCTCCCTTCCCTCTCCCTTCCCTCTCCCTTCCTCCCTCCTGTTTTATTAAAATACCATCTTGTTGGGGGGGGTGCTAGGTACTGAACCCTAGACCTGACATAAGCTAGTGTAATAGTTTGAAATACCATCATGTTTTGCCCATTAGGGAGGGAAGAGGGTGTGTGTGTGTGTGTGTGTGTGTGTGTGTGTGTGTGTGTTGTGTGTGTCTGTCTGTCTGTCTGTCTGTCTGTCACACATAAATGTGTATGTAGTTGCATATGGAGGCCAAAGGTTGACCCCAAGTAGATGTCTTCTTCTATTGCCATCCACTTTGTTGTTGTTGTTGTTGGTAGTTGTAGGGGTTTTTTAGTTGTTTTTTTTTTTCTGTTTCTGGGACAGTGTCCCATTATATAGCCCCACCTGCCCTGGAACTCACAATGTAGACCATCCCAGGCCTGCCTCAATCTCACAGAGATGTGCCTGCCTCTGCCTCCCAAGTGCTAGGATTAAAGGCATGCAACACCATGCCCAGCCCCTGTCCAATTACTTTTTGAGATAGGATCTGTCACTGAATGTGGATCTCACCAATTCAACCAGACTAGCTGGCCAACAAGTTCCAGCAATCCTTCTCTCTCCACCTCCCCAGAGCTAGAATTGCAGGCATTTGCCATCATGCCCTGCTTTTTACATGGGTGCTGGGAATCCAAACTCAGGTCCTCATGCTTGCCCAGCAAGTACTTTTACTGTCGTGAGCCATTGCTCCATTCCCAATATCTGGTATTCTTTGGCCACCATTATAGTTATCTAGTATCTTCTCTCCTTTGATGGGCAAGTGAAACATGGGGGCATCTAGTGGGTAAAATACTAATTTTAGAATTTAGAAGACTGAATTCAAACCTATCCCTTGCTTTTCAATAGAAAATAATTCCAGGAAATACATTTATCCTTTCTGCATTTCAGTTTTCTTTGTTCATCAAACTGGAACATTCATATTTTTCTTGTCCAAACTGGTGTGTATCTTGAAGATCAAGTGTGTTATGCTGCAGCGTTCAGTTCAGTCCTATATGCCATGCTTATGAAAAATCTTTGGAAATTTTATAGCTACATCATAGGGCAGTCATAATTGATTGGTTAGGAATTCTCTAGGATTAATTGTAGGTTGCATTTTCAAAATACATAGTCCACATTGATGTTAACCTGCTACCACTTACATGGAATTTCATTTATATTGCTTGGGGGCAGAGGTTGTTGAGGTTTTGTTCTTTTTATATATTTTTGCAGTGTAATACAAGGGGAAAATTTGCTTTTGATTGAAAAATACTGTGGTGGTGGGCCAGGTGTTATGGAGCATACCTTTAGTCCCAGCACCCAGGAGGCAGAGGCAGGCAGAGCTCCGTGAGTTTAAGTACAACCTGATCTACATAGTGAGTTCCTGACCAGCCAGGGCTACATAGTGAGACACGTCTCCAAAAAACAAGCTATGGTGACATTTTTCAATCTAACCAATCTGATTCTTCTGCCTCCCCAATTGTGTTGCGTATTGATGGCTGCTGCATTACTCACCAAATATGAACATACCAGACAACCACGTTCTTAAAGTTTCAGGGGTAAGGCAGCATGTAAGATCTTTCAGAGTGAAACTACAAGCATAGACTCCAAGTTATAGAAGTTAATCTAGTCTTTTAGCAGTTTGTAGAACCTTTTAGGAGTTTTCCCACCTCTCCTGGTAAGGATAGAATGTATCAGATAGCAGGGAGCTGGGATGATTGTGTCATTGCCTTGGTGTTCCTATAAATTTTAGTGTCTGTTGAGCCTGTCACAGTTCAGCCAGTCATATTGTGCCCACAGCTCTAGGTCTTAATCAGCTTTGGAAAAGGTCTCAGGCATTGCAGTGGGAATTCATTTGTGAAACCTGAAAGTCTTTGTTAATGCCTAACTCTATTTTAGCCCCATCTCAAACTTGGGCAAATAATGCACTCAAAGCTGCAACTTTCTCTCCATGTCTTCATCTTTGATAATAGTTACTTTTCTCATTGCTATAACAAAATACCTGACAAAAGAAACTTAAGGAAGGGTTTATTTCAGCTCACAGTTCGAAAGTACCCCCCTATCATGGTGAGGCAGTCATGGTAGCAGGAACTTGAGGCAGTTGGTCATATTGTATCTGCAGTCAGGAAGCAGAGAACAATGAATGCTCAGCTTACGTTCTCCTTTTTAAATCCATCCAAGACCCCAGTCCATGGAATGGTGCTACCCACAGTGGGCATATATCCTAGTTTGCTTCTGTTGCTTTTATAAAATACTGACCAAAACCAACTTGGGGAAGAAAGGGTTTATTTCAGCTTACAATTCCTAGGTCACAATCCATCACTGAAGAAAGTGAAGGTAGGAGCTCAAGGCAAGAATCTGGAGACAGGAACTGAAACAGAGACCATAGAGGAACACTGCTTACCGGCTTGCTTCCTCTGGCTTATTCAGTTACCCTCCTTATGCAGCACAGGCTCACCTCTTCAGGAATGACACTGTCCACAGTGGGCTGGGCCCTCTTGCATCAATTACTAATTAAGAAAATGCCTCACAGATATGGCCGTGGGCCAGTCAGATTGAGGCAGTTCTTCAGCTGAGGTTCTTTCTTACAAGGTGGCTCTTAATTTGTATCAATTGACAAAAACTACCCAGCACAGCATGTCTCCCTATCTCAGTTAACCTGATCTTATACCTGTAAATATTTCTGTAAAGAATTACAAATGTATTTAGAGGTTTATCTTCTAGGTGATTCTAGAACTCATCAAGTTGATAATTGAAATTAACCATTACAGTGTCCTCATCATAGGTTGTTGGTGATGGCTCTGTATTACAGACAAGGTGCTAATACAGTCTGGAGTCCTGACATATGACTGGGCAATTCGGCTATTAGGTTAATGGTTCCATGATGACCTTTCTGACCCATTGAGTGAGAAGTGCCCATTAAATCTTGTTACCTGCAAATAACATATGACTAAGCTTTGGACTGCTGTTAAGCTGACTGTCTTCTGGGCTTGAATGCAGTCCAGGAAGTGTGTACTGAGAGAAGAACTCTCTGGAACCTTGATGCATAAAAAAGAATGATTCTTCCCATCATACTTGGGAATCTGGAAGGGGTATTTCTTACCGTCTTAGTCTCTGGTACTGGTCTGCTTCCTCACCTGTGGTAGACAAGGCCCTGTCCCTTCCATCCCAAGCCTTTAACTCCTGTGCACTGTAGGCTTGCATACTCAGAATCATCCAGGGTGCTAGATTTTGGGGGAGGGGCTTTCTTAAAATTGTTGATTGACACTGTGGCTATGTGGATGGTGTCTATTTCTTAAAAAAAAAAAATAATTTCCGATATAATGGAAATGTTTGGACTGTGTAATTACAGTACAAGAAATATTAAATGTTGAAAAGGTACAGGTTCCCATTTGAGCACAGAGGAGGCAAATAGGAAGAGTTGAAATAGAAATAGAAAACCCAACTAAAAGCCTTGTGGCCCCAGTACTTAAAATAAGTTGGGATGGGGTTAATGAGCTGACTCAGTGGGTAGAGTACTTGCCACACAAGCCTAACAACCCGTTTGATGCTCAGCACCCAAGTGTATTAGGGTTCTCTAAAGGAACAGAACTGAATATATATGGAGATTTATTAGATTGGCTTACAGGGTAGAGTACAAGTAGTCCAACAATGGCTGTGTCACAGTGGAGAGGCTGGATGTCTCAACAGTCCTAGTCTGGCACTGAAGCCTTGAAGGATTCCTGGAGAGCTGCTAGTCTTCAGTCTACATTGGAATCTGAAGAAGTTGGTTCTACTGTGGATGAAGGAATGCCACAGCAACAAGATAAACTCACTAATGAGAAAGAAGACATGCAGGCAAAAAATGAAAGCTCCCTTCTGCCATGATGTTTATATGGGCTGCCATCAGAAGGACACACCCACATTTAGGATGGGTCTTCTGATGCCAAGTAATCTGATCAAGAGTTTTAACTCAGGGTAATTGACAACCAAGATTAGCCATCACATCAAGTAAAGGTAGGAGAAAACCACCTCCACAAGATTGTCTACACATGTGCTGTGGCACCTGCATGTGCTCATATTTATACATCTCACATACACAGTGATAAGAAATGGATAAATTTAAAAACTAAAATGTTGGGATATTAGAAGATACCAAATTAATAAAGAAATTGGAACTCTCAGATGGAAATTCAAGGATAATCCAGCCACAGATATATTTGTATTTGCTTTTCTGTCTGAATAATTAGAGGTGGGGGCTGGGGAGATGGCTCAGTGGTTAAGAGCACTTGGTCCTCTTGCAGAGGACTGGAGCTTGAATTCCAGCACCCACATCAGGCAGCTCACAGCTGTCTATAACTCTAGCTCCAGGGGATCAGGTGCCCTCTTCTGGCCCCTGCAGGCACTGGCAGACACACATAAATGAAAATAAAAGATTTTTAAAAATTTTATTTTATATGTATGAGTGTTTTGCCTGCATGTGTGTAAGTGCATATTTATCCTTCTTTTGTCCATCCCCCCTGGCCCCTCTTGATGGTCCCCTTCCTAAGTTATTCTTTGTGGTAAGACTTCTTATTACTGTTTCAGCCTTGTTGCTTGTTGCTGCTGTTGCCATTGCTGCTGCTGCTCCTCCTCCTCCTCCTCCTCCTCTTCTTCCCCCCCATCAACATCTTTTTGAGAAGGGTCTCCCTGTAGCTCCAGTTAGCCTGGAACTCTCTATGTAGACCAGGCTGGCCTTGAACTCACAGAGGTCTACCTGCCTCTATGTCTTCCAGTTTTTTTTTTTTTTTTAATGGATGTTTTCAAAGTATTCTAATGATCCTCTGGGTTTCATTGGAATCTGTTGTAGACTCTTCTTTTTCATTTCTAATTAAAAAAAGACTTTTATTACATTTATTTATTTGGTGGTGGGGGAAGTGAGTGCATGCCGTGGAACTACTGTTAGAAGATTAGAAGACAACTGTGGGAGTCTGTCTTTTTCTACCATGTGGGTCCCAGGGATCAAACTCAGGTCATCAGCCATAGCAGCAAGCTCCTTTACTTGCTGAGCTATCTCACCAGCCCTTCATCTCTAATATTATTAATTAGGTCTTCTCGTTTTCTTTGCTTAGTTTGGCCACAGGCAAGTTTTTGTTTGATTGATTCCATATATTTGCCTTTTATTCTCAATTTGTTCATTTCTGCCTTGATCTTTATTATTTCGTGCCAGTCCCTGCTTTTGGGATTGATTTCTTGTTTTTCTAAGACCTTGGAGGTGTATCTTTAGGTTATTTATTTGAGATCTTTGATTTTTTTTTAAAAAAAGGCTTTATTTGCTTTTAAATATATTTATTTTTGCATGTTTGTGCATGTGTGTGTGTGTGTGTGAGAGAGAGAGAGAGAGAGAGAGAGAGAGAGAGAGAGAGAGAGAGAGAGATTTGGAGGATACTTTCCACATTGTTTGAAGTAGGGTCTCTTGTTTGCCACTGTACTGTATATTCCAGGCTTGCTGAGTAATTCTCCTGTCTCCATGTTCTTTCTCACTTTAAGAATGCAGGATTACTGATTTAACATTTGCAACTGTGATTGGCTTTTTACATGGAATCTGAATTCAGGTCCTTAGACTTGGGTAGTAAGTACTTTTGCCAAGACTGAGCCATCTCTCCAGCCCCTTCCCCTTTTAAAAAGTTTTATTTGTTTTTAAGAAATACTTATTGGGCCAACAAAATGGCACAGTGAGTAAAGGCACATGTCACTAAGCCTGATGACCTGAGTTCAATCCTGGGACCCACATAGTAGAAGTAGAGAACAGACTCCTGAAACTTGTCCTCTGACTTCTACACACATACTATGGTGTGTGCCCTACCCCTCCATAAATAAATGTAACAAAAAAAGAAAATATTTATTTTTATATATGCATGTATGGTATATGTGTACAGATTTGTGTGTGTGTGTTCACATGCCGCAAGTATGATTTTTAAGCTCACATTTTCTTTTTTAATATAAACACTCGTATCTATAAATTTAACTCTTAGAAGTAACTTAGATGTATCCCAAACGTTCTGGCTTAATGCTATTATTGAAAGATGTTTACTAATTGCTATGGTTTTTCTCATTTGGTTATTATGTACTCTTTCTCTCCTGTCAGTGTTAGGGGCTTTCTCATTTATGTGTTGGACATAGCTCTCCTGTGTTCATTCATTCTCATGAAATTTATTCTTTCTTATGCTTGTGCTCGAAGCTACTTTTTCCTCCTTTATGTATAGTATTCCTTTAAGTATCTTTTGTGGTGCCAGTTTGGTGGTCATGGAGTCCTTTAGTTTGTGCTTGTTTTGAAATGTCTTTATTTCTGTCGGTTTCAAAAAGTAGCTTTGCTGGATTTAGTAATCCTGGTTCAGATATTTGCTTGAAGGGTTTGAAATATATCATATCATGTTTACTTGGCTTTTAAGGTTTCTGATGAAGAATGTAGCATTAGTCTGATGTGCTTGCCTTTGTTAGGTGAATTGGTGTTTTTCCTTAACAGTTTATAAGGTTGCTTTTCTTTGTGCTTTTGACATTTTGACTCTAATGTGTCATGGAGAAGTTGTCTGTTAGAGATTCTAATTGTCTTTGTGTTTGGATGTTTTTTCCCTAGATTCTTTATACCTTTAAGGTAGAGAGGGTGCATGTGTGTGTGTGTGTGTGTGTGTGTGTGTGTGTGTGTGTGTGTGTGTGTGTTATATGTTTGCATGTTTATGGAATACAGACGTGTGCAGGTGCACACTCTGTTGTGCACTCAGGGTGTTGGGTGTCCTCTATTACTCTTTACCTTTTTCATTTTTGAGGCAAGATCACTCTGTAAACATGGATCTGAGGATTTTCAGCTAGGCTGGCAGCCAGTGAATCCTAGCAAACCTGTTTCTGTGCTGGAGTTATAGGTGTGTTGGTACTGGGATCTAAACTCTGATCCTCATATTTGAACAGCAAGCCTTCTTAACCTATGAGCCATCTCTCCAGCCTGCCTTTAGGTGTTTGGCTTTTTCTTTTCTAATGTAATCTCTTTAAATTTATTATTTTTTAATTTTTTTTTGACAGGGTCTTCTTAGTCCCAGCCCACCTGGAAGTCACTATGTGGACTATGCTGGCCTTGATCTCATAGAGATCTGCTTGTCTCTGCCTCCACTCTAGGCCTGGGACTAAAGGTCCCATGCCTACATATCCATATCTCTTTAAGATACAGGAAAGTCTTCATAGCATAAAAGAGCAAAAGGTGAAGTGTTTTGTTTTTTCGGTCTTTTTGAGACAGGGTCTCCCTGTAGCCCCAGCTGTCCTGGATTCACCGTGGAGACCAGGCTGGCCTCGAACTCACAGAGATCAGCCTGCCTCTGCCTCCTGAGTGCTGGGATTAA
>NW_008344750.1:2551964-2556324 GCF_000622305.1 Nannospalax galili | reverse complement strand
TTTTTTTTTTTTTTTTTTTTTTTTATTATGAGTTTTTTGCCTATATGTATGTAAGTGTACCCATGGAGACCAGAAGATGGCATTGGATTTCCTTGATCTGGAATTACGTGAAGCTGTTAGCCACCATGTGGGTGCTGGTCACCAAACCTGGGTTCTTTGCAAGCCAATCTTTTCTTGATCTTGTCCTCTAGTCCTGATAGTCTTTCTTCTTAGTTGAGTCTGTTGGTGATGCTTTCCACTCTTTTTTATTTGATTCACCAAGTTTTTCATTTTCAGCATTTTCCTCCACTATAACAACTCCCTTGCTCAATTTTTCTTCCATGTTGTTTATCATCTGTATTTCTGATTTTCTCATCCATTTTCTTGACCTCCTTCTGTGTTGCTGACTTTTCTAGCTTCTGAATTGAATGAATTTATCTGCTGGTTTCTTCTTCCTTGAAGTCATGAATCATTTTTACCATTAAACTTTGAAATTTTTTTTCATCTGGCATTATCTTTGAATTCTGTAGTTGAGCAGTGAAATGTTCTTACTTTTTCATGTTTCTTATGTTTCTGTATTGTGATTTATGAATTTGTTGGTTTGGATATTTCTTCTGGTAGATTCTTAGTGAGAAGCTTCATTTTGAGGGCTTACTCCCACTGAGAGAACAAAGTGATTTATAGCAATAGCATCAAACCATAGGAGATACAAAAACCAGCTTAATTAAATTTGATTAAAGCTCAATAATATATTACCAATGATGATAGGACAGAAAATGTCAAAACTAATGTAGATTGGGCTATGGAATTAAAATTTATTTAGGGCAAATGGGGAAATAGTAAATTAATGAGATGATGGAGGCAGGGCAAGGGAAAAACAGGATTAAAAAAAAGAAAGGAGCTGGGCATGGTGGCACACGCCTTTAACCCCAGCACTCGGGAGGCAGAGGCAGGCGGATCTCTGAGTTCAAGGCCAGCCTGGTCTACGTAGTGAGTTCCAGGACAGCTGGGGCTACAGGGGGACCCTTTCTCGAAAAGACCAAAGAAAAAAAAAGAAAGGAAAAAGGCTGGGTGTGTCTCAAAGAAAAGTGAAAAAGAGTGGAGAAAAATATAATGGAGGGGAAAAGAAAATAGAAAAATAAGAGATTAGAAAAATTAAAAAATTTAAAAACAACAAAGAAACAAACAGAGGCTATTGGATCCCCTAGAATTGGAGGCCTCCTCACTCTGCTCTGTCGAAATCTTTAAAAGTCTTAAAGATTTCAGGAAAATAGAACTGTAAGTATGTTTAAAATGTGAATGGTGATTAATCATATTTTTTTTTTTTTTTTTTTTTTTTAGATGGCAATAAATAAGATGACATTGGTGGCATGTACTTGTAATTCTAGATGAGGTTTTAATTTTTTTGGGATTTACTTTTATGTGTATGAGTATTTTACCTGTATGCATATAAATGTACCCTTGCATGCAATGCCCATGGATGCAAGAAGAGGGCATGGGAACTGTGAAATTAAAGTTACAGATGGTAGTTAGCTACCATTTGGGTGTTAGGAACCAAACCCAGGTCTTCTGTAAGAGCAGCCAGTGCTCTTAACCTCTGAGCCATCTTTCCAGCCCCCCGAATGAGTTTTAATATGAACAGTGCCTGGAGATTTGTTGTTGGGGGAGGCAGAGGCAGGAGAATCAGCCTTAGAATTATGTAGTAAATTTGAGGCCCTGTCTCAAGAAACCAGTAGAATAAAGTCACAATACTATTAAAATATAGTAGAAAGAGAAGACAAAGAGAAACATAGGGATGAGGGGAGGATAAATAAAGGAAATAGATTTCTGGATTAGCATATGAGGAGGAATAAAAATGGAAAACAAAATGAATTTCATTAAGTGAAAGTTTCTCTAACACAAGTGCAGAATAAAGGAGGTGGGAGAGGGAAAATCTCGGTCCTTGAAAATGGGAGACTGCCAGTTATGTGCATGGTGGGAAAGGGGAAGGGTCAGCTGACCCTGTAGATTCTTGTCTTTTGGATGGTTTATGCTGGTGTTGAGCCTGTGTTTAATGTCTGCCACGGCTGTCTTAGCTTTTATAGCTTCCCTTCTTTGTGTACCAGAGGCTTGGTGTCCACAATCACCTTTGCAGTCTGTGGGCTGGACCGATTCTCCCACCCTCCAGAGACACCCCCCCCCCTTGGGTGCCTAAAGGACCTATTTTCATACTTTCTAACCCCTGCTGGAAAGATGTACCTGTGGATGTCAGGTGTTCCACTGGACCTTCTGAGTTTTCAGACTCTATAGCACTGTACATAGATAGGTTGCTCCAGTGATTGATTTACCCACTGACTTCAGGCTTATGGCTATCAAACTCCAGAGTTACTGTCATTTAATAAGATTGGTTCCTGGCCACTGAGGGTCTTTCTACAACTGCCTCTGAATGCTGTCTGTCACACCTTGCGGGCTGTGACAGGTTAAAGTCAGGCTCTGTGACTTTATGGTGATTCCTTATTCTCAGGTCACCAGCACAGTTTTAAACAATAGATTCTCTGCTAAGATCTTAGTGATAAATGTGTGTGTGTGTGTGTGTGTGTGTGTATCTTTTTGAGACAGGGTCTCCCTGTAGTCCCAGCAGACCTGAACTCACTATGTAGACCAGGCTGGCCTTGAATTCACAGAGATCCATCTGCATCCCGAGTGCTAGGACTAAAGGCGTGTGCCACCACGCCCAGCTCTTAGTGATAATTTTTAAATCACATGTTCCTTTTAGGATATCCCTTTATCCTAAAATAGAGGTGTTATAGTATAAAAGACCGTTAATGAAAATACTTTGGGCTTTTACAAAACTCAAAAATGTATCAGGAGGGAGGAAATATCTTCTTTTAATAAACTTTGAAGTTCCCACAATTTTTCAGCTTTTATATTTTAAGTGAAAGACTCCCCCCCCTTTTTTTTTTTGGTATTTTTGAGACAAGATCTCCTTGTATTCCCAAGCTGTCCTGGAACTCACTATGTAGACCAGGCTGGCCTCAGACTCACAAAGATCTGCCTGCCTCTGCCTCCCAAGTGCTGGGATTAAAGGCGTGTGCCACCACTACTCCCTGCACTTTGTAGACAGATGACATTTATTCAGATAGCTCCCCCCCCCCCCAATTTGGGAGCCTGCTACATTGCTTTTAAAACTTTTCCAAATGGAACAGTTTCAACTATTATTTCTTCCTGCCTCCCTGAACCTCATCTTTTTATAGCTCTTCTTTTGGGAGCATGTTATAATACTTCGCTTAAACTCAAGAAAAGTAGTTTAAATGGGAAGTAGTTTTACAGAATCATCCTTCATTCAAGCAGTTTGTTTTCCTATTCTGTAGATCATCTCCCAAGGAGAGCAAAGCTTTATACTTCTATCACCAAAGCAATCTGTGGCATGCTTTTATTTGTTGTGGTTTCTTCCAGGCCCCACCAATATTTATTTTATAACCTGTAACACCAGGTTGTATATATTAGAAATCTGCTTAGTGTTTTTGTTTTATAAAATTACTGCCCTAGGGGCTGGAGAGATGGCTTAGTGGTTAAGACGATCAGCTCCTCTTGCAGAGGACCCGGGTTTGGATCCTAGTTCCTAGATGGCCCATAACAACCATCTGTAATTCCAGTTCCAGGGGATCTGATGCCCTCTTCTCACCTCCACAGGCATTGATGACATGGATGCACTTACATACATACAGGCAATGCATTCATATACATAAAATAAAAATAATATTAAAAAAACTTACTGCTCTAGAAGTATTGTGTTTTTTTTCAAGGAAAAAAAGCATTTTAGATTTACTGACATTTATGTTAGGTTTATTTCTACTTTTGTTACTGTTTTAAGGGAGAAAAACCCAAATTCATAAGGGTAGATATGACCAGGTTATGGCATTTTTTAGATGCTCAGTATTTCTCCTAGTAGTGGGGTATTTCTTGGGATTTCTGGCCACTGACAATTAGGATTCCATGACCACCAGCTATACTACCTGGATTACTTGTCATCTCTGAAAACCAAAAGGCATTTCTTAACCTATTTGGTAGCTTGATCTGATCTGAGCTGACATGAAGTTATCACACATGGTATAAATTATCCATGCATTTCACTAAGTAACTATTAATGGGTGATTAATTAGCCACTATTGAAATTGTGAATAATACATGGACTGTCTTTTCTAAAAGACAGAAAACTCCCAATTCTGAACTTTGACCCAGAGGGTTTCAATTTTAGATCAGTGTTAGTGTTCTTGATGATCTTTTTTTTAAAATTTTTTTTCTTTTAAAAAAATCATTTATTTAATAACCATATAATTAGAAGAAGTATTTCATTACAACAGCATTGACATATTCAGTAACAATTTCCAGACCTAAGATG
>NW_008344750.1:2546874-2547241 GCF_000622305.1 Nannospalax galili | reverse complement strand
GTGACTTGTTTCTCTTTTGCAGCTTTCAGTATTGTCTCTTTGTTTTGTACATTTAGTGTTTTTACTATGATGTCCCGTGGAGAGTTTCTGTTCTGGTCCTGTCTGTTTGGTGTTCTGTATGCATCTTGTATTTGGAAATTCTCTTCCACAACTAAGTTTGGGAAATTTTCTTCCACAATTCTGTTGAAGATCTGGTCCATGCCATTGTCTTGGGATTCTTCTCCTTCTTATATGCCTATGATTCGCAAGTTTGGTCTTTTTATGGTATCACTCAATTCCTGCATATTCCATTCTTGTGATTTCTTAAATTTTTCATAATCTTTGCTTGAGTGGTCCAGTTCATCCACTTTATCTTCCAGTCTTGATA
>NW_008344750.1:2533689-2545948 GCF_000622305.1 Nannospalax galili | reverse complement strand
TCCCCAGGTGTCTGGGGCCCCAAGACTAGGAATGGCACAGGGCCCAAGCTAGGAGTAGAGAACAGTGGGGGAGATGGAAGGGTGAGCGCGGCTGGCGGAGTCCTCTTGATGATCTTTTAAAAGGATTTTTATTTATTATATACACTGTCAGTTTGGAAGTCAGAAAGTAGCTGATATAATGATAAGAAAGAATATGGGAGCCAGGCATTGTAGTGCATGCCTTTGATCCCAGCATTTGGGAGGCAGAATTAGGTAGATCTCTGTGAGGTTGAGGTCAGCTTGGTCTACATAAGTTCTAGGCCAGCTGGGCCTATAAGGAGACCCTGTCTCAGAAAACCAAAACCAAAACGGAAAGAGGAAGGAGGGATGGACAGACAGACTTTGGGGCCAGGAAGATGTACTGTAATAACCTCATTCAGTCTGTTTGTCCTCTGTAAAAATGAGCTCAGTGAAACTCAGAGATTGGTTGAGATAACATAATTCTTGGTCCAGGGCTGGAGAGATGGCTCAGCAGTTAAGAGTACTGACTGCTCTTGCAGAGGACCAGGGCTCAGTTCCCAGCACCGACATGGTGGTTAAGAGGTATCCTAACTCCAGTTCCAGGGGATTTGACACCTTCTTCTGACCTCCACAGGTATTAGATAGCACTGCTGCACTTACATACATGCAAGCAATATACTCATACACATAAAATAACTTTTTTAATTAAAAACACTTAAGAATTCTTGATCCAAGTTAATTTCTTTCCACTAGCCTCTCTGTAGTCTTAACCTGACCAGTTTTTCAACTAAAACTAAATATGTGTTATTAATTTTACAATTCCTATCTTTAAAACAATTTAAATCCAACACAGCAAAATAATTGTGGTTTTTTTCCCTCTATTTTGCCAAAATGGTATTCATTTCTTTGTTTTTGCTGTCTGTCTCTGACTCTAGGGGAGCATGTAACGTCAAGGTTTAAGAATGAAGTGGAGCGGATGGGTTTTGATATGAACAATGCCTGGAGGATTTCCAACATCAATGAGAAATACAAGTGAGTTACACGAATCCCCGTAGATTGTTTCACAGTCAGTACCTGTACAGAAGCCCCAACTCTCAGGTGGTAGAACACTGAACCTAGATATTTCCCTTGAAATAGGATTTTATTAAGTCTAAATGCAGAGTTCTTTTTCACCCTCTTGCTCATATTTTAGTTTCTAGAGTAGAAAGTAATCCTTACCTAGTAAGATCCTGGAACCTCCAGGCCTCTGTTCTTCCTACCACATACATATCTAGATGATACTGTGTTTATCTATAGGCAGCAATTTCCAGTGTTTTCAACACCACTTGGTATTACATTAGAGATAGGATCAATGGTCTCATAAACAGGGACAAACACTTAGGTGTGTGCATGCGTCATATGCGTGTATGTGTGTTCCTGTATATGTTCCTGTGAAGGTGTGGGTAGAGGCCAGGGGCCAGCCAGTGTTTGGTGTCTTCCTCTATCACTTTCCACCTCACTTTTTGAGATAGAGTCTCTCATTGATTCTGGGGCTTGCCAGTTCAAGACTAGCTTACCAACATGCTGTAGGGAGCTTTCTGTCTCCATTCCCCACCCCATTACTAGAAATATAGGCATGTGTAACCACACCCAGCTTTTTATATGGATGTTGGGGATCTGAACCTGGGTATATACTCAGCATAGTGAAGTTATACACTTTACTGACTTGAGTCATCTCCCCAAACCCTCTTTTTTTATTTATATTTTTATTTTATGTGTATGAGTGTATTGCCTGCATGTACTTAAGTGTATCTGTGTAATGCAGTGCCCACAGAGGTCAGATGAAGGTGTCAGAGCCCCTGGAATTATAGTTACAGATGGTTGTTAGTAGCCATGTAGGTGCTGAGACTGCTGAGCCATCTCTCCAGCCCCTTTATTGCTAGTTTTAATAACTAATTTAACTCCATTCTTGATATGTTGATCTAATACTGACTTTACAGCTATGATCATTTGGCCAATAAATGTTAATTAACCGTTATCAAATATTCAGCCATTACCTGTTTCCTTAAAACACGTGTTTTGGTGGGAGAAGGCAGTTCAGTACTGTGATTTTGGCGATCCAAGTTTCTGTAAAACATCATTGTCCAGTAGAAGAGTGAATATCTCTTCATAAGCGTCTTTGCAGCACTAATCATTCTTTGATTTGTTCAGGTGCTTCAAATGATGATAGCCATTTTCTTGCTCTAGTTGTAGCTGGGCATTTTTCACAGGAAAAGCTACCACTCATTACAGCGCTTTACAGGGGCCCTAACCAAGAATTTAAGAACCTGGGGTTTATAATAAGTCAAGAACTTAACTTTGAGAGATCACATTTTTGCTTATACTCAGAAATAAGTTGAAGTAGAAAAGAGAAAAACCAAGTAGTTTGAGCTTAAAAATTTTTGTCCTTGAGTCTACTGGTTTGAAGGTAGTTAAAAATCTGCCTTCAGAGGTTGAAACATTCTTCCTACTGCTAAAGAAGATTAAGAGCCAATTCTAGTCTTGAACATAAAAAGAACACTATGTAGTTAGAGTAGTAATTGTGATCACTGTCCCACATCATTTTTAATAGTTTGAGTGTTAGGAAGTTATATAGCTCTTCTCAATCACATCACCCTTCTGGTTCAGTGGCTTTTAGACTTCTGGTACTTTTATCTTCTGGAAAACAGAAAGGAAAGAGATTTAGTATAGAATGATCAAAGTTCCCAACTCCAAAGCCCACCTGTGGTATTCTGTCTCTTCTTCTAATGCATAGGCTGGGGCAGGGTGGTGGTAGTTGTGGAAAAGGTAATAGTTTCTGTTGTTTAAGATTTGGATTAAATTCCATACTGCCTTCACTGCTCAAAAGGAAGATTGAATTACCCAGAGAACATTGTCCTGTAAATAAAACCTATCAGGAGTACTGTTTCCCAGGTCACCAGCTTGACTAGAATGTAGCTAATATCTTTTGTTTAAAAATGCGGGGGCAAGGAGGAAAAAGAGGATAGTTGAAGAGATATAATTTTTATAGTTTCTTCTAAAGTATATTTTATAGAAATTATGATTAATAGATTCTTTACCAATTTGGCTCAATGGGACTATGGTTGTGTATTGTTTCTATGTGATCCCTGGTTGTGTTTGTTACTTAACAATTAGGACATTCTAGTTCAGACAAAGAATGAGTTAGGTAATCTAAAAGTGGTCTCTGGAAACCCCAAATGGTGAACTTTTGTCTATCACATGTTTCTATTTGATAAGAGCCTGAAAACAGAGAAGTGACATAGATGCTTGCTTCTATAATTGAACTGGGTACTCAAGTAGTTAGAAATGACCTTATTTGTTATTTGTTATAACAGAGAATTATCATGGAGAATAAAGAGTGTTCCACAACTCTGCTTTTTTCTTTTTATTTTTTTTAAATATATTTTTTAAAATTTTATGTGTATTATTGTATGTTATACAGTGGTATAGAGGTCAGAAGATGGTGTTGGATTCTCCTGGAACTGGAGTTAAGGATGGCCCTTAGCTGCTGTGTGGGTGCTGGGAATCGAACCTGGCTCCTCTGCAAGAGCAGCCTGTGCTCTTAACCACTAAGTCATCTCTCCAGCTCCAACTCTGCTTTTTTCATTGTTAGATTATTAGATTCCAGAAGGCAGAGTCAAGTAGAACAATCAAAGGTAGTATCACTTAATATATATAATTCAAGTAAACATTATGGCAGTCCATTCTGTTAAGAAGACCAAAACTCAGATACCGCTCCCCCTCCACCCCCAATGTGTCTCCTTTGCCATTCTTTTCCTGTGCTAGGGATTGAATGCAGGTCTTCAAACATTACGCAAGTACTTTCGTTGCCTTTTTAAATAACTTTGTGATAGTATGAACATATCCTTTTTGTGGCTCACATAATATCGCTTTCCCTCTACTTTTCCCTCTCCTCCTCCCCTCTTCCTCCTCTTATTTCTGTCTCCCGCCCTCCCCCAATCCTATCCCATCCCCTTTTTTATCTTTCTAACAGGCTTTGTGGTAGTTATCCGCAAGAGCTCATAGTACCTGCCTGGATCACTGACAAAGAACTAGAAAGTGTGGCAGGCTTCAGATCCTGGAAGCGCATCCCTGCTGTCATCTACAGGTAAGTAAGCCATACCAGCCCCAGTTTTGGCTGGTGCTACTACCCACTATCCACTGTCCTTATTGCTGCTAATCTGGCAAGTGCAGAGTAGGGTTCAGAGAACTTTCTAGGTGAGTCTGTACTTCCTTATTGCTAACACTGTTCCTCCAGTGAGGAGCACTCCAGCACTTACTGCACCCAGAACACCAGTTGGTGGTTCAGATGGACACTGATGAGAACATTTTAATGGGAAAGTGGGTGGCCTTGTTATTTCAAGATAATATTCTTTCTTGTGCTTACTGCATTTAGCTTCAGATGTTAGCAGGGCTTTTGTATTGGGAGATGAATGAGACCTAGGAGAATAGGTTAAATTAACTATGATTGTCTTTGTGGTTGACACTTTGACATACAGAAGGACTCTTGATTTGAGAGGGAGCCTTTAGAAAAGGCTAGGGCTGGATAGAAGATTTCAGAGATCAGAGGTATGAGAGCTGTGACTTCTTCTGGGGAGACATGAACAAACCTCTATTCCCACCAGGTAGGGCACTGACTACCGATCTAAGAAATGATTCTGCCTGATTTCTAGTTTGGTGAGCAATTGGATTTATTGAGGGTACTTAAAGGAGCATGGTTGCAAAGTGAGCTACAGGAGCATAGATGATTCAGAGGCAGCCACAGCATTGAAAAGCTTATTACCCCAGCAAAGATGATGATTCACAGAAGGTACATCACTGGAGTTCCTGCAGAACTTGCAGGCAGCTCCATCAAAGAGTCTCTTCTCCCCCAGCAAGTGTCTTTTGTAACCTCAGAGAGGGCACACAGTCTTCCTGAATCTTATGAGCCTCCTTATTCTTCTAGGAAGGAATATTTTAATTTAGAGGAAATAGCTATATGGGCAAGAGCAAAGGGAGACAAGTTTTAGAAAGGGATGGTGAGACAGTGCAGGTTCAGGAGTCATAGACCTGAGTTCATGTCTATTCTGATATTTTACTGTGGCACCTTGAGTAGTTCCCTAATTGACTCCTGTCTATTTCTGATGAGTAAAATGGGAAAGCTAATCCTTACTTTACAGATGTGCTGTGGTATGTATGTGACCGAGGGCCTATCAATACTGGCCTTCTTTAAGTGACATTTGTAATAGATTGTATTCTTGAGTGCTAGCTTTATATTCAGTGACATCTTGGCTCTTACAGAGTCATGTTAAATTGTTTTTATTTTTATTTTATGTAGATGTCTGCATGTATATAAGTGTACCACATGTGTACAATATCCATGGAGGTCAGAAGAGGGCATCAGATTCCCCATTAGAGGGAACTGGAATTAAGGACAGTTGTGAGCTGCCATGTGGGTGCTGGGTACCAAACCCAGGTCCTCCGGAAGAGCTTCCAGTGCTCTTAACTGCTGAACCACCTCTCCATTCCCAGAATCATGTTAAGATTTTAGGAAGTCATTATTACATCCTATAATATTAACATTCTCTATTTAATTTTTCTGGTTTATAGGCTCTTTTTGACTTGGTTTGTAGAATTGTTTTGGACTCTTGTCTGAATTGGGCCAAACCAATGGGTCGGCTAAAAACTGTCATTCCAGGAGCCATTCCACTCAAATATTGAGACCATAGGAAGGTATTTTTCTTGTGGAATTCCCTTGGGGGTAACCATCTTGTTCATTTAGCCCATTGAAAGCAAATTCTGATGTCCAACCCTGAATAGAGATTGAAAGTTACTTGCTGTGGCCCAGGAGAACCCATTATGCCTTCTATCTCAATGTTCATCACTTTTATTTTCAGATACTCATGGAAAAGTAGGTCACTAAATTTACCTTTCATTCAAGTGGTGAGAGTGACGGGAATTAGAGAGAAGTGAAAGCTGAAGGGATTTGTGAGTCTTATCAGGGAGCAGCCCCTTTGGAATGGGGAAAGGCCGCCTGCTCCTTTTCTGACCAACAGCTGCGTTAGATCAGCTGCCTGGCATTTATGAGACTTTCTGATTTGGCACATAAGGGAAAAATACTCTAATTTTCCAAGTAAGGGCTTTCAGTGAATTCTCCCCTTAGGCAAAAAGCCTAAGAGTACTACTAAGATACAACTTTAGAATGTAATAAAATTATAAACTTTTTTTGTTCTTACCTGGTGTTATGGTTTGATTCTTCATTGCTGTGACAAAACACTCTGACCAGTACCAACTTGGGGAGGAAAGGGTTTATGTATCTTACATCTCCCAGGTCACAGTTCATCAAGGAGCCCAAGGTAGGAACTCAGGGCAGGAACCTGGAGGCAGGAGCTGGAGCACAGGCCATGGAGGAATGCTGCTTACAGGCTTGCTCTCTTGGCCCCTGCTCAGCCTGCTTTCTTATGCAACACAGGCCCACCTGCCCAGGGGTGGCACCACCCACAGTGGGCTGGGCCCTCCCACATCACTCATCAAGAAGATGCCCCACAGACATGGCCACAGGCCAGTCCAATAGAGGCGATTCCCCAACTGAGGCTCCCTCAACCCAGGTGTGTCAAGTTGACACTAAAGCTATCCACCACACCTGGATTTAGATATATCTATGGGCTGCAGCAGTGATTTCTGATCAGAGGTCACTAGCAGCAGTTACATGACAGCACTGAGCTGAACCAGCACCTGATTAAGATTTTCTCCTACTTTAGTAGGAGAACACTTCATTGGGTTTCTAGCCAAAGATGGAAATTGCTTAAACACAGCAAGATAATAAGTTGCCCATCTGGAGTGCAGTACATGATGCCTCTGTCTGTAGACATGGTGATCATTAGAAATGTCTAGGCCTATGGGGAGCTTGCCTGACTCTTAGTTAGGGGAAGTTAAAACAATTCTGTTTTTTGGTAAAATTGAAGCATTCGGTGTTTTGATAGGTAGAGTTCATTCATTGGAACTTTTACTTCTTGGTAGTTTTCCAAGTTGTTAAAATGGTAAAATACTTGCTTAATTAATTTTACTTTTAAAAGTGATTTTTAGCTGTAGCATGTGAGCTATCTTTCATGCAGTCTAAAGCATTTTAGTAGATTGAGAAAACAACTGCTACTTAACAGTAGCCCAGTTGAAATCTAGCTATCAGGCCAGCAACCCTGAAAACCCAAGACCCAGCAGGAACAGTGCTGGGAAGTGCTAGGAAGCCTTGCAGAGGCCACTTGGGAGACTCCACCACTCTTTTCTGGGAGGTTTGCAATCATTAAGCTCACTGATTACCCAGTAGGAAAGCATGTCAAGAATCCATGGAGTGTTTCTTTTTTGTTTTGTTTTTAAATTTTTATTTATTATTTTTATGTGTATGAGTGTATTGCCTGCATGTAGGTAAGTGCACCCGTGTTGTACAATGCCCGTGGAGGTCAGAAGAGGCTGTCAGATCCCCTGGAACTGGAGTTACGAACAGTTAGTAGCTGTCATATGGGTTCTGGGAATCGAACCCAGGTCTTCTGCAAGAACATCCAGTGTTCTTAACCGCTGAACCATCCCTCCAGCCCCCGGAGGTTTTAAAAAATAATAAATAAAAATTTTAATAAAAGGGCTGAGAGATAGCTCAGCTGTTAAGAGCATTGACCACTCTTGCAGAGGACCTGGGTTCAATTCCCAGCACTCACATGTCTGTAACTCCAGTTCCAGGGGATCTGACACCGTCTTCTGCCTCAGGCATTGCATAACACAGGTGCACTTACGCATGTGCACACCAAACATTGATACACATAAAATAAAAATAATAAATAAAAATTAAAAAAAAAGAATTCATGGAGTTTTATTTCACTTAGCTTCATTTACATGTGAGCCATTTGAGTATGTTGGCAAGGTATGCCTACTTTAGCTACTTCTTTCTCACAGTGAGGGAGGACTGAAAAACTGTAAGCAGACTCTTCTAGTGGAATTTGATTGTTGCTAAACTTAATTTATTATTTGTGAACTTAAAGATCAATAAAACAAAAAAATTTCCTTACATTGTTCTCTAAAGAAGAAAAATAGATTTAATACCATGTTTTGTATCAGTCCATTTGTGCCATGTTACATATTTCTGTGTAGATTTGCATGTGCATCTTTAAAAGCAAGTTTTAAAGAGCATGAATATTTTCTTTCTGAGATACAGAATTGGTGGGCATTTAAATTTTTGCTTACCAGATTTTAAAAAATTATTTATTTATTGGAACTGGAGAAATGGCTCTGTACTTGCTTGCAGAGGACTATGGAGTTCTGGTTCCTAGCACCCACATCGGGCAGCTTACAACCACCAGTAACTCCAGCTCCAGGGATCTGATGTCCTCTTTGGGCTTCTGTGGGCACCCACACACATCTGTGCATATACATATGAACCATGCACATATACAGAAATAAAAAGAAAACAAAATCTTTAAAAAGTTGTATTTATTTATTATATATTATGTGCAGGATATGTGTGGGCACATGTGCCTCGGCACATGTATGGAGATCAGAGAACAACTTTGTGAAGTCAGTTCTCCTTCTACCATTACATGGGTTTGGGGATGGACCAGGTCACCAGGCATGAGCAATAACAGCCTTTATTCTCTGAGCTCTCTTTCATTGGCCCACTTGCCAAATTTTTATTCTGACAATTTTTTTTTATAGTGAGCTAGTTACTTTTATAATTTAAAAGCTTTAAGAATGTCATATACAATGACTTTTTAAAAAAACATACAATTCATCAACTTACATTTAGAGTTGTTATGACCTACCTCAATAATCAATTTTACTATATTTTCATGACCTAAAAAAGAAACCTCATTAGCAGTCATTCCTTACTTTCCTAGCTGTCTTAGCCCAAGATAACCAGAACTATAACTCATGTTTCTCTAGATTTATATGTTCTGGATACTGCATATAAATAGAATCTCACATTACCTTTGTGATGGGCTCATTCACTTAATGTAGCATGTTCCAATTTCATCAGTGATGCAGTATGTATCTGAACTTTATTCCCTTTTACTGTTAATAATATATTTTTTTGTGTAATTTTGATACAGGGTCTCACTATGTAGTCCTGACTGGCCTGGAACTCAGTATGTAGACCAGGTTGGCCTTGAGCTCAAAAAGATCTGCCTGCTTCTGCCTCCTGAGTGCTGGGATTGAAGACATGCCTGGCTAAATAATACAATTTTTTCAAAGGTTTAATTGCCTTCCTGGAAAATATCTGGGGTTTTGATAACATCTTAAAGTAGACTATGAGTATTATTTGTATTATTTCTGCTTTTGAAAAAGGATTTGTCAGATTATGGTTTACAGGGATTTCTCACTTGTCCCTTTTCAAGAGCCTGATGATTCATTGAGTGCTATGCCTATTGTAAGAGTAATTTGTGACTCATGAAGTCTCAGGAGATCTTGTAAAGGACTCCACTGCAAGTCAGATAAGTGTTCCAGTTGCAGAGACAGGATCTATTTATAAAGAATCCTCAAGCCAGCAGTAAGTAGTGGCTACATGATTGCTGCTGTGGGCCCTCAGAAGTGAGTCAACACAGCTCTTCTACTCCAGCATCTATTATTTGGTTCAGTATCAGAAATGAGGAATTTGTTGGGTAGTAGATTAGTGTAGTATTCATAGATTTTTTTAAACTCCTATTTCCCCAAAATAAATTTGAAAATAAATCGTGAATGTTGCTTTATTTCCTCTAAGAGTACTCACTGATCATTTTGTTCGTAATTTTATAGAGGGCTCTGTGATGGTATGATAATTCAGAAGTTATATAGGTTTTGTTACTGTTGGTGAGTAGGTTTATGTCCCTGTTAATATTGAGTGGACTTGAAGCCAATTCAGTATTTATTTAGTGTCAGGCTATTTGTTAGCGAACTTAAAATCAGCTACCACACTTTTTATCTGAATATAGAGCATTTGAATGGGGTCTTTGGGATGGTACAGTTACTCTGTCTTGTTCCCCACACAGGCACCAGAGCAATGGAGCTGTCATTGCCCGCTGTGGACAGCCGGAGGTTAGCTGGTGGGGCTGGCGAAATGCAGATGATGAGCACCTGGTACAGTCGGTTGCCAAAGCTTGTGCTTCTGACTCTCGATCAAGTGTCAGCAAGATTTCAGCTAGGAACAGTTCTCGAGACTTTCCCAATGGAGACCTTTTAGATGTGGAGTTTGGTAAGGTGCTCCCTAGACCTGTGGCAGCAGTTTTTAATAGCACCTGGGAACTTTATATCGAAGTGGCTTCTACCTTAGAAAACAGAGGGTTAGTTTCATACAGAGGGTTAGTTTCATAGAAGAGAGAATGTAGTGTGATTGAGGAGTCATGGGTCTTGCAAAGAACTAGAAGATCTTTTGTTTCGAGCTTGGTTTAAGAGTCTAGAGTTGTCTTCCTTGGCACCATGAGGAGAATGGAGTACATGTGTGATGAGGACTTGCAGTGTCTCTAGTCTGTGGAGAAAAATACCAGCTTTTATGGAAGGACTACTGGTATAGAAATGGGGTTGGAGATTGGGCTATGTGGATCTCCATGTCCTACAGGAATTGGTTTTGAAATAAATCCTCATCAACTTTTAAATAGAAAATAAACTGAAGCCAAGTTTTGAATGTCAAAGGTCTAGTCAGGGGGTTTCATTTAATTGCTTTTTTAAATTTTATTTTATGTGTATGTGTGTATTGCCTGCATGTAGGTAAGTATACCTGTGTCATGTCATGAAATGCCCGCGGAGGTCAGAAGAGGCTGTCGGATCCCCTGGGACTGGAGTTACAGACAGTTGTTAGCTGCCATGTGGGTTCTGGGATTCGAACCCGGGTCTTCTGTAAGAACAACTAGTGTTCTTAACCGCTGAGCCATCTCTCCAGCCCCCTTAATTGCCTTTTTAAAAAAATAAGCAACAAAAAAACTATGATATGTACCTGTGGTTCTAATTCTCACAGTTACAGGAGAGATAAATTCATTTAATTTTTAATCCCTTCTTGATATCCACAGATTCTTCTCTGTCAAATGCTTCAGGAGCAGAGAGTTTGGCTATCCAGCCGCAGAAGCTTTTGATCTTGGATGCACGGTCCTATGCAGCAGCTGTGGCAAATCGAGCCAAAGGAGGAGGCTGCGAATGTCCAGGTGAGTATATGTCACTCTGTCCCCGATAATCTGTTCTTGTCAGTGCAGCTCACTCACAACCTAGACTTAGTTAAAAATGAATGGCAAGCCATATTCCTCACCCTGTATCCAGAGAGCCAGAGTGTCTCTTTGGATTCTTAATACTCTGTGCTTTTAGAAGAGGTGCAATGAAGCAAATCTTCCTTCCTTATGCCAACCTTTAGGTGACAAGGAAAGTGGATCTTCTCCCACAGGTCTTTTAGTGCTGCTTTAGAGGCTCATTTCTTAAGTCTGGTCTTCTAAAAACATTTTTGTCTCTGGCAAAACGTATGCTTATCACTAGCCTCCTAGCATCCTCCCCAGGCTTCTCCCTAGAAAAGCAGGGATCAAAATTGAAGCAGCAAATACAGAACTGTAGTTAAAGGTGCCCTGTCTGAATCTGTCACACCCTTGCTGTTTGAAAGCTGGTTTCCCCAAGAGGGACCTCTTCTGTGCCAGTTATGTGCTGATGATGCAGGAAGAAGCACCATCCTCCTTTTTCAGATATGAGCTAAACTGAAAATTGAAAGTAGCTGTACCAGGGTGAAATGTGAAGGAATGAACGAAGGCATTGTTCTGCTAGGCTCTTTTGAAGAGATTCTAGAGCCATGAGTTAGATGAGGCATAAGAAGCAAAGTTAGAGTGAGATGGAAGTTTGTAGTCCTTCCTTTTAAAGATAACAGCCATTATCATTACACGTCTAATTTTCCTTTTTCTCAAAGACAACTAAATCTCAGGCATTGTTTCCCTCTTAGAATAAAGCACTGGGCTAATAGTGAAGCATCAGCATTGCTGTTTCATTAGCAGCTACAGTGGGTTTGTTTTATAGCCAGTTTGTTTCTTTTAAGTTTGGCCATGTGATCTTTAAATTCAACACATTTGTGTTTTCTTTATTGTTGTTCTTTCCAGAGTATTACCCAAACTGTGAAGTTGTATTTATGGGAATGGCAAACATTCATTCTATTCGGAGGAGTTTTCAGTCTCTGCGATTACTGTGTACACAAATGCCAGATCCTGGAAAGTAAGACTTTGGCTTTAATTTTGTGTGTTCTTTTTGTTTTTTAATGAGTTTGGCGGCCTCCTCCTCC
>NW_008344750.1:2527773-2533626 GCF_000622305.1 Nannospalax galili | reverse complement strand
CTCCCTTCCTCCCCCTCCTCCCTCCTCCCCCCCTCCTCCCAAGTGCTGAGACACCACACCCAGCTGCTGCTTCTTTTTTAAAGTGAACTTTAGTTATACTTTCAGATCTTCATGGCACAAGAGTAGGGCAGCATAGAGTAGGGGCTGAAAAAAAAAAAATACAGCTCTTTCTTACAGTCTTAAGATGTGCAGCACAGAACAGATCTCAGCCCTTAGAGCTGAAGCACCACATTCTTGTTTTTCTTGGGACCTCTCGTTTTACTTCTATGTTGTCTTTGGCTCAGAGCAATGCAGTTGTTTTCTATAGTGCTGTGGTGACACTTCTGTGAAATGAGGTGTCTTACCATGGAGTTACCATTTGAACTGTGTGTGTGTAGGCTAGAGGTCAATGTCAGATGTCTTACTCACTTCACCTTACTTTTGAAGATCACTCTCTCACTGAACTTGGAGCTCACTGATTTGGCTAGATTGACCTGCCAGCTAGCCTCAGGGGCCCCTGCTGTTTCTGCTTCCTGGTATCCTAGGCATGTGTTACTGCACCCAGCTTTTTTACATGGGTGCTGGGGGATCAAACCCATGTTGTCACGCTTATGTGGCAAGCACTTTACCAACTGAGCCATCTCCCCTTACATTCTAAAAGTGTTAAAATTGTTAAGTTTGTTCCTTTTACATCTGCTTCCATTTCTAATGTAATCTTATTTGGTAAGAACATTATCGTAATTTCTATTGCTTATTAAAAATGAATGGCTGGCATTTGCAGTAAGGAAGGTGAAGTAATACCCCCTGTAAGGGGACTGTTTGAATACTAGATAAATTAGAAGCAGTGCTCTGTAAAACAAATATGAACAGATAAATATTTAAAAACCCCTGCTTTATTCTTGCAGGAAGCCAGAGATGTGCCAATGAAGATAGAATTTTCTTTTTTAAGTTTTTGTACTGAAGTCCATAGTTGTTTCTCTGGGTCCTGTCAGTAACTCTCTTGATGACATCAAGTTTTGCTGCATTCTTTAATGGATTATTAAATCAGGTGCTACCTAAACCACTTGTACCGCCACTTGGGGAACAAATGATTCCGTTCATCACAGTGACAAGTCAGCCTTGGGGATGAAGGAGTGTCCTTTGGGGAGAGCCTAACCAAAGAAATGAGCTGGCTGCTTTCCTGCTTTCCTTTGAGGATTGTGCATTTGTATTTGCCACATATTTCCAGGGCCTAGCTAGCCCTCTCCCCTAACTAACTGTGTCCTTGGCCAAGTAGCTTAATTGCTAGGAATCCATTTTCCTATAAAATAAAAAGGCTAGATCAGAAATACTACTTAGTCTCTAATATTTCCCATATATTAAAATTATTTGTTTAAAAACCTCATTTGGGGGCTGGAGAGATGGCTCAGCAGTTAAGAGCACTCTGGCTGTTCTTTCAGAGGACTTGAGTTAGGTTCCCAGCACCCACATGGTGGCTTAACATCTGTCCATAACTCCACTTCAAGAGGAATTTGACTACCTCTTTCTGGCCTCTGCAAGTTTACACATGTGGTACACTTATATACATGAGGCAAAACACTCATACACATAAAACAAAAATAATTTTTTAAAAGGTTTGGTTCCCAGCTGGTGACTCACAAGTATTTATAACTCCAGTTCCAGGGGATCTGGTGTCCTCCTCTGGCCTCTGCAGGAACCAGGTGTATATGGTGCACGTACATACCTGTAGGCAAAATACCCATACATATAAAGTAAAAAAGTAAATAAATCTTTAAACAAAACAAAACTTTGTTTTTGAACTTGAAGTCAAAAAGTTGTTGATTCATATTTGTCTGAATCAAATGGATGGGGATTTTTGTTAAAGAAGGAATGCTTTGTTTTTATTTGGATATTGAAATTTCCCTCATGAATAAAAAGAAGCTGTAGCAGTGGATGCAGTGAGTAAGCCCCCACATCTGTCTGCACCTGTGGAGACAGATGTGCTTCTGTTCCAATTTGACAATGGCACAGATGAGTGTCATAGCATCTCCTTGCTAGAGTACAGTTTTCTTCTTAGGCACAGATACCACTGATTAATAGTTAGACAGTACAATCAGGTTCAAGAGAGCCGTATACTGGGGGCTCTTGTTTACCATTTCTCTAGCAACAAGGAGATCATTTAATTTTTCATTTCTTACACTTTTAAAATTTCTTTTAAGGCCATGTTAGGAATGAGAAGAAATAACTGATCTATTAGGAAAGTGTTTCTTAGGTGTATTTTACTAGAAGATAGAAAATCTTGAGATTGGATTTTATCCATAACATAATTCCATTAAACAGAAGGACTTTTCCTATATACTAGACACCAACCTTAGGGTACAGACCTAGTGTCAGCCTCTGAATCACATTCTAGTTGATAGAAACCAGTGCTTACATAATATTTTCTACTTTCCTGGCTGCTATGATATCTCCCTCTCAAGATTTAACAGAAATTCACATTCACATTCACATTCCCCACGCTTTATTAGACTTTTATAATCCTGTCCTATATACCTGATCTTGGCAAAGCCTTCTCGGAACTCTGAGAAAGGATTTTTTATTCCTTCCTCTTGTTCAGTGTTTGACAGACTGGACTTACAGTCTTAAACCACAAATCTGACTGCATTTGGAAGAAATCAGAACTTTCTCAGGGGAATGAGGGATGCAGGAAGATACATATGAAACAAAATGTCACCACAGTTGGGAGGGAGGAAAGGCCAAAGGGGCAGTTATTGTGTGTATATATAGATTCCTGAAGGCCTTTTTAGAAAAGGTCTTTCTAGATCCTTGCTCAACTGAATCTAGATTAACGCAGCAGTACTATGTGGCCATTGGTGTAATAGTTTACATGAGTTTAAATCATCTTGTTGGACCTACCCAGTTTTTGGTTAATAAGTAGTTAAGACTTAATAGTTGTTGGTATTAAGACATGGGTAATAGGTGATATTTATACCATTATTGTTTGTGGCATCCAGTTTACATCTGTATGTATGCATGTTCTTTATTTTGTTGTAAGGGCAGAGTTGCTAATCATGAATAATCTTCTATTTTACATCTCTTTTAATCATTTTTAATAACTACATGATTAGAAGAAGCATTTCATTACAGCATTAACATATTCAGTAACACACTCCAGAGCAAGAGTCCATCTCTTTCACAAGTGGCTGCAAGTTTCTCGGCTCACAGTTGAATTATTACAGTTATACAATGTTGAACTCAGTATAAGCCCTGTAAGACTCCCTGTAAGATCTCCATTTCATTTTAGAATATTTTATATTGTTCCTTGCAGAAAGACTCATTGTTTTTGCTACTAACACTGAGATGTTGGCACATGCATCTCTAATCTGTATATATCTATTGCTAGTCATAATCCGTTGCACTTGGATCCTTGGCGCCTGTGCACATCTATAGAGTCATCGGGTAGATTTCAGTGGTAATGTTTATCACCTCTACTAATTAACATGATGTAAATTTCCATGCTTCCTCCTCAAATATAATACATTTAAAAAAAATTTGTGGCTCTTAGAAGATTCTCAAAAGAGCTACTTTTCTTATACTGTGTGCATCTACCTAGGACTTTTTTTTTTTTTTCCTTCTGGGAAATTATCCATTAAGAGCCAGGTGTGGTGGTGAATACCTGTAATCCCAGCACTTGGGAGGCTGATGTAGGAGAACTACAACCTTCAGGCCAGCCTGGGCTACATAATAAGACCCCATGACTCAAATTATTAAAGAAATAAGTGTGTGTGTGTGTGTGTGTGTGTGTGTGTGTGTGTGTGTGTATTAGACTATTAGAGTGCTAGAACCAGGGCTGGGGATGTAGCTCAATGGTAGAACACTTGCCTGGTGAATACAAGGCCCTGGTTTAGCACTGTAGGAAAGATGCATACTAGGGGGCTGGAAAGATGACACAGTGGTTAAGAGCATGTACCATAAGCTGGGTATGGTGGCACACATCTTTAGTTTCAACATTCAGGAGGCAGATCTCTGTGAGATCAAGTCTAGCCAGGTCTACATAGCAAGTTCCAGGTCAGCTGGGACTACAGGGAGACCTTGTCTCAAAAAGAACAAACAAAAAGAAAAGTGCCATTCTTGCAGAAGACCCAAGTTTGGTTCTTAGTGCCCACATTGGGGAGCTCACAGCCACCTGTAACTCCAGTTTTAAGTGATCTGATACCCTCTCTGTCCTCCAAGGGCACCTGTACTCATGTGTACATATCAAAACATGGACACACAATTAAAAATAAATTTTTTTTTTAAAGTGATAGAAACGTGGGGCCGGAGAGATGGCTCAGTGGTTAAGAGCACTGACTGCTTTTGCAGAGGACCCGGGTTCGTTCCCAGCACCCACATGGCGGCTACAAACTGTCTTTGATTCCAGTTCCAGGGGAATCTGAAGCCCTCTTCTGACCTCTTCTGACGACACGGGTGCACTCACTTACATGTAGGCAAAACACTCATACACATAAAAATAAATAAGGGGCTGGAGAGATGGCTCAGCAGTTAAGAGCACTGACTGCTCTTGCAGAGGACCCGGGTTCAATTCCCAGCACCCACATGGTGGCTATGAACTGTCCTTAACTCCAGTTCCAGGGGACTCCAATGCTCTCTTCTGAGCTCCGCAGCATTGTACAACATGGATGCACTCATACACATAAAATAAAAATAATTAAGAAAAATTAAAAAAATATATTTTTTTAAAAAACGTGATAGAAACAGGTTGGAGAGATGGCTCAGCAGTTAAGAGCACTGACTGTTCTTGCAAAAGAACCCAGATTCAGATCCCAGCACCCACATGGCGGCTAACAACCATCTGTAACTCCAGTACCAGGGGATCTGGCACCCTTTTCTGACTTCTGTGGACATTGCACAACATGGGTGCACTTATACACATACAGGCAGTACACTCATACATGTAAAATAAAAAACAATAGTAAATAAAATATTTTTTTTATTTTTTTTTATTTTTAAATAATTAACATTTATTTATGGGGCTGGAGATGTAGCTCAGCAGTTAAGAGAGAGTGCTGCTGTAGAAAAGGATCTGAGTTTGGTTCCCACCTAGAATAGCTCACAACTGCCTGTAACTCCAGCACCAGGGAATCCAAGACCCTCTTCTGACCTTTATGAACACTACACTCAGGTGTTCAACCACATACTCAAACACACAAATGTACATATAATAAAAAATGAAAATATTTGGATGTTTTCCTGGTTATAAGAATGTAAAAGAAAAATCTACAAATCACATTTAGACTTTCTAAATTTTTCATGAAGTATAATATACATACTTTGTAGTTAACAGACACACCTGGAAGTATTTTTCCCCCCAAACTCATGATGCCATGAACCCTGTTGTCTGGTCAGAACAAAAGTCATTGTCAGTGCCCATGAATTCCCACTGAAGCATGGCTCACTATGCGGTCATGACCCTGCAACACTGGAGTTGCCTTGACTTCTAAAAAGGTTAACTTTTCTTGCTTCTGACATAAAAATGAAGTAAGCACTATGCTCTCTCTTACACCTCTCATCAGGGAGCTCCAATAGCAATTTTGACACTTTGAACTGTCTGCGATGCATTATGATGTCCAGTAAATCGCAAATGAAACAACAATAAAGCAGAAAGTTCTGCACTCTGAGCTTCGAGCACCTTGGACACGCTCGTCTAGGTTGCTTTAAAAATTACTCCACTTGAAACTTAAATGTTCTGCTTTTTTGGTAAAATGGGAGGCCTAACAAATGGGTTTTTTTTTACCCTTTACTTTGCTCTTAAATTAGGTTTCCTGTTGTTTTTTTTTTTTGTTTTCTTTTGTTTTTTTTTTTTGTTTTGTTTTTTAATTTTTTTTATTTTTTTTT
>NW_008344750.1:2486830-2527540 GCF_000622305.1 Nannospalax galili | reverse complement strand
TCTGGTAAATCTAGTCAGCCAGAGGTCCCTGTTCCAGGAGGGTCAGCTGTTCCTCATCTACGGCAATCCATTGTCAGTATTCCTTTGGATAGAATTGGGGTCTGCTGTTCATTTTTCCAGTAGTATGTTGGGTTACTTTCTGGAAGAGCCTTTATCTATCCTAGGCAACAACTCGACTGAAGGTATCGCCTGTCTGGCTTTGTTGTTTGTCGAGTAACTTTTAGTTATGTATATGTATGCTCTTATGATATTATGTTGGCCCCTTTAATCTTTGGTTATACTTCCCTCTTGGGTGTTTAAGGACATACAATTGGACCAGATAAACTGATTTGTTTTTACTCTTATTTTTTAAAAAAGTGATAGAAACAATATGGTATTACTAATTACAGTTCTTTTTTCTAAGGCTTTCCTCTTGATTGTAGAGCTTGACTTTCATACATGAGCATGCTTTATAAATATAGACTTTCTGTTTGTTTTAGCAATACTGTATTTAGAGATAAAGGTCTTGGGGAATTTTTAATCTGACAGGCATTGGACATGATGCCATAAAATCAGTATTTTCTTACCTTCTCCTGTTTTTATAGTTGGCTTTCAGCTCTTGAAAGTACAAAATGGCTCCATCATCTGTCTGTGCTTTTGAAATCGGCACTTCTGGTGGTGCATGCTGTGGATCGTGATCAGCGACCAGTGCTAGTACACTGCTCAGATGGCTGGGATCGCACTCCCCAGATTGTGGCATTGGCTAAGCTCCTGCTGGACCCTTATTACAGAACTATAGAGGTGAGTGTGTCCAAGGGAGGAAGTCCATATCTCAGAATAAGTTGGGGAAATGTTTTGGAGGGTTGTATGATCAGTTAGGGGAGTGGTACAGATCTAAAGAAAGTGCAATTTGTTGTAATCATGCCTCCTCCAGTTAGAGCTGTATGATAGGAGTGTCTTGTGCACTGTTCTTATATTTCTTACAATAGAGCAGATTTTTGGATAACAGGTATCGAGGCTATAGAAATGTTACCTTTGCAGCTTTTCTATTTGAAAAAGTTTTGTCTGCCTCAGAAACATGGGCTTCTGCAAAAGAATGTGAGCATACTTTTGATAATGGGTCTGTATAGTTGCACATAGTATTCTGTGGAGAAGGAAATCTGCTCTGAAATGACCATCTTTGTGTTAAATATGCAAGAGCAAAAACCAAAGTGATCTAAAATATAAGTATTTGTAAAATCTGCTGTGGAAAAGGATTTTTACAAATAGGGCTTTGTAAATGTGACATTAAAGGCAAAATTTTCAAAATAAGATAGAAATTTGGGTGGGTGGTATTTATGTAGAAATGAGAGATGCTAAACATATAAATAGACTCAGGAAAGATATGTATATAGATGCATAGTGTCTTTTAAATGAAACAGAATGGAGTTTAGTGAATTGGGAAATTCTCCTAAGTGTGTGTGTTATTACAGAGAGAACGTTTGGTTATGTGGAGGATGTTAAAGGAGCTTGCTGTTGGTGACACCAGGCTCAGTACTGTCACAAGGTGAGATGATCCAGCATAAATGATCTCTCCTGGGTACCTCCCTGCAGGGTTTCCAGGTCCTTGTGGAGATGGAATGGCTGGATTTTGGCCATAAATTTGCTGACCGGTGTGGTCATGGGGAGAACTCAGATGATCTGAACGAGCGTTGCCCAGTGTTTCTACAATGGCTTGACTGTGTTCATCAGCTTCAGAGGCAATTTCCTTGCTCTTTTGAGTTCAATGAAGCATTCCTTGTAAGTTTGTAGCTAATGATTCTGTATTTTTTTTTTGGTTTTTTTTTTTTTTTTTTTTTGGTTTTTTTTGGTCTTTTTGAGACAGGGTCTCCCTGTAGCCCCAGCTGTCCTGGAACTCACTATGTAGACAAGGTAGGCGGATTCTATATTTTTGGAACCACCTAAACCAACAAATGTTAGTGGACCATTTTCATACAAAGCTATGCATCTTTTTCAAATTTAATAGGGAATAACTGCTTTCTCTCCATTCATTCATTCATTCATTCATTCATTCATTCATTGTTTTTGAGACAGCGTCTCCCTGTAGCCCCAGCTGTCCTGGAACTCACTATGTAGACCAGGCTAGCCTTGAACTCACAGAGATCCACCTGCTTCTGCCTCCCAAGTGCTGGGATTAAAGGCATGCACCACCACGCCTGGCTCTCTCACTTTTATTTAAAAGTGACAGTAGTAAACATGAATTTTTTTCACTCAGTGAATTAAGATGTACCAGGTTTGCTTCTGCAATCCTTGAGTTTGTTTTAAACTTAACTTCCAAAGGCTGTGCTCAAAACCTAAAAAAAAAGAAAGAAAGAAAGAAAGAAAGAAAGAAAGAAAGAAAGAAAAAGAAAGAAAGAAAGAAAGAAATAGAAACAACCAGATGATCCCATGCTCCTGTCCCCTTTCCTTTGATAGAAAATATTCTCTTCTTGCCCTTTTCAGCACTCTGGCCCTTTTCCTCCAGCTCCCATCCCCTCATTTCCACTGACTAGCTGCAGCATTTCCTGTCTTCTGCATTAGCATGTTTCCCTCTCTACCAGATCACAACTGTAGCATACAAGCATGCTTCCATCTTGTCAAAAAGCCTTTCCTTGGTCCCAAAGCTGTTCTCATTAGGGTAGCCATGACTTTTGTGTGACTAATCTAGTGATTGACGTGTAGTCTCTCTATCTTTTCTGTCTGTTTTTGTAAATAGGGTCTTGCTGTGTAGTTCTGCCTAGTCTGGCACTTGCTACATAGCCTAACCTAACCTTGAAATTTGCCTTTGCCTCCCAAGTGCTGGGATTATATACATGCACCCATGTATATTGTTCATCTTTTTGGTCCATTATTACCATTAGCACATTTAAGTTAACCCCTTAACTCCTTTCTTGAAATTTATAGTAGTCATGACTCTTAGTTTTCCCCTTACATCTCTGGCTGGTCATTTCTCTCCCCTTTGCTGATTCTTTTTGGTTTTTCCAGGTTTGAATGTTGAAATGCTATAGGGCTCAGCCTCCAGAGTACTTTTCCACCTAACTCCCTCACTAAGGATCTCATTAGCATAGGGACTTTGACATCTGAATGCTCTGCATCTGACGTGTGCACACTTTCAGCTCAGACCTTTCACTTAAATCCAGCCTCACATTATCTAAATATTCAATAGCTCTACTTGTCTTAATGACATCTTCAAATTGAAAACATTTAAAATTTGCTTCTTGGTTTCTGTATTTTCCTACCTAAAACCTGATGTTCCAGGAGTCTCACATCCTTACTGTATAGAGCTCCATCATTTTAGTCGTTTAAGGCAAAAACCTTTATGTCATTCCCTACTCTTGGATTTTATGTCCAATCTGTTGAGAGTCTGTAGTTTTGCTTTCAAAATATCTAAAACCAACTTACTCTTTCCACTTCTAGTAGTGCCACACTGGTCTAAACCACCAATTATCTCCTGCCCTAGTTCCACAAAATTAACCTAACACAGAAGATTCCTTCTAAAATATTAGAGAAACAGTATCATTCTTCTGCTCAGCGAAGTCAAGTGGCTACATTACACATAAAGTAATAACCCAAGTCCTTAAAATGGCCTGCATGCCTTCTTGCAGATTACCTGTCTAGGCTCATACAGTATTGTTCTTTCCCTTGTAATATTCCTTTCATCACGCTGGCCGTTTTGTCGTTCTTTAAGCATCTTAGGCATGTACTCTCACCTCAAAGTCATTTGCTAACGGTTGCCTCTGCCTAGAGCATTTTCCCCTACATACTTATGTGACCTATTCTCACTTCCATCCATACCCTGTCCTCACCCTGCCTTATTGTTGTCTGTATCCCTGTCAGCTAGAGTAAACTCCACCGGGACCGGAGATCTGGCTGTTCTTCCTGTATATCCTACACTAGTCCTGTCTGGGTCATGTGAAATATTCACTAATAATTTGTTGAGTAAACATGTACTTTTACAAGTGTGTTTTCAGCTCAGCCTAGAGTTTACCCTAACCTGCTTCTATACCCAACATATATACTCTCTTATACTATGAAGGTGGGCTATCAACTTAAAGTTTCAGAGACTGTTTAGTGGGGAAGCTAAGAGGAATAGGGGTACATCAATCTCTGACTCTGAAGTGCTGGTGGTTGTGATTGTGAGGAGCAGGCCATACATAATGGCCTGCTGTCTGTACACATCTCCTCCCCCCGCTCCCTTGAGTATGGTAAAGTGTTCTCAGGAATGTCAGAGTAGAGTATCTCAGCTGAGCTGACTTCCTTCCCTAGAACATGTGCACTATATATGATTTTGCCTTGTTGTACTCCTGCAGGTGAAACTGGTACAGCATACCTATTCCTGCCTCTTTGGAACATTCCTGTGCAACAACGCCAAGGAGAGAGGGGAAAAGCATACTCAGGAACGGACGTGCTCTGTGTGGTCACTTCTTCGGACAGGCAACAAGGCTTTCAAAAACCTCCTATATTCCTCTCAGTCAGAAGCCGTATGTACCCTTCAGCCCGTTTCCCTGATCAGCAGAAGGGATTTGGGGGTGGGAGGCATATGGGATCCTGTTTGAGTAGTGCCTGTTTCTGTGAAAGCTAGTCTGCTGTCTCAAGGGCCCAGTTCTATTTTTCCATTTTCCATCATTCTGTCTAAGCAAAGCCTGTTTCCTGATAATGCTCCAACCTGCCCCTGACCAATCTGTGTTCAGTCAGGGTGGTTTGGTGTAATACGCATCTCTACTTTGCCACCTGAGGCAGGAATGTCTTCCAGAGCTTAATGTATTCCTAACCTGTTTTATCTCACCAGTGGAAGAGGCACTCAAGTAGTTTCTCAGATGCCCTTTCTGGTTAAGAAAGGTCTGCCCCCAGCCTCCCAGCACCTTCCCCAGGAACCAGGCAGTGATACTTACTGCAGTTTCTGTCTCAACACAAAACTACTTCTGACATCGGCATGTGTGACTGTGATTCTCTTTACACATGGAGGCCTTTCAAGGCTTTGTTCCCCAAAGGAATACCTTCTGTTAAGCAGAGAAAAGGAGGTACATGCCTGTGTATCAATATGTGGTAGTGTCCCTTTGTCAGATGTATCTTAAACCCTTTAAAAGTCAAAAGCAGGCTAATCAGAGGTTATATTGCTTTGCCTGGACTATTAATATGCTTCTCACTATAGTTTAGTAATCAAAAAAAGATTTAAGCTTTTCTCCTTCACTGTGCTTACTGGGGAAGTAACAATACAGGAAGAAAATTCCTTTCTTTTCTTTTTTTTTTAGTTTTTTGAGACAGGGTGTACTGTAGCCTCAGCTGGCCTCAATCTCACAGAGATCTGCCACGATACCTGACTGGAACTTCCTCTGTTTTCACATGATTAATTTAAGTGATCCTATAAAACAGGTTTGACAGTTTCTGTTAAAGCCAAGTTTCAGGGGAACAGACACTCACCATCTAACAGAATGACTTTTACCCAGTAAAAGCTGCAAATAAAGCTGATGAAAATCAGTCATTCAATAAAGGTGACCTGAGAAATAATTAATGAGAAGTCAGTCTCTAAAAAATTCATAAGATTCTCATACTCACAAGAGGTACTTAAATGAAAAATGTTGGCAAACAGAATCTCTAGTCCTGGATCAGCCCTCTTGGGAGCTAGCCCTTCATCTACTGATGATCCTTATCAGTCTGTGGCCCAGATGGGTGTTTATTCTTGCTCATTTCCAGGCATTTCTAACAGACTTATTGGGACTTATGCTTAAATCTGTGTCCTCCCCCTTTTCTCAGGTGCTGTACCCTGTTTGCCATGTGCGGAATCTGATGCTGTGGAGTGCAGTGTACCTGCCCTGCCCATCCCCATCTACCCCTGTGGATGACAGCTGTGCACCATATCCAGTCCCCAGCACCAGCCCTGATGATCCCCCCCTGAGCCGGTGAGACCAGGGATGATGCCACAAGCCTTAGGTCTTGTGTTAGAAATAACCCAGGGATGCCTAGAGATCATAACACTGGACATAGTCTGTCTCTATAACATCTCAGATCTCTGAAGTTTTCTCACTCTGTGTGTGTCTTTCTCTTTGAAAATGAGTTGGGTCTTGTTGGCACATTATTCTACCATGTGCACTGAGCATTTTCTCAGTTATGGAACACTTCGCTTGAATCTTTGTGACTCTGACTTGTGTTTTACTCTCTACTCTCTGCTTCTGCCTCCCTGCCCTAATTGGTCTGAGGCTTGAAAAGCAGATGCTATGAGAAGATAGATGTTTTGATTTTGCCACTTGTGAATTAGCTTTATTAAAATCAGCATGATAGATAATAAATGAACTTAAAATACATATCATAGAATCAGCAGTGCTACTTTGCCACCACCCGAGAAACAGAGAGCATCATTAAGAATGCCTTTCTAGGCTGGGGATACAGCTTAATTGATAGAACACTTAACGTTAGCATGCATGAAGCCCTGGGTTTGATCCCCAGCACTGCATAAACCAAGTGTGGTGGTGCATGCTTGTAATGCTGGCACTTGAGAGGCAGAAGCAGGATCAGGAGTTCAAGGTCATCCTTGGGCAACAAAGAGAGTTTAAGGCCAGCCTGGGATGTATGAGACCTTGTCTCAAAAATCCAAAAAAGAAAAAAGAATACTTTTTAAAAATAGTATGTGCTGTTAGCTTACTGGGGGCAGGGGGTTGCTGGCAGTGGGGCAGATAGTACCTGTGGGGAGCCCTCCCATTCTAGGAGTCTGAGCCTTACTTCAAAGATGTTGCCGTAATGGCTCAGTTGTGAAACTGGCTTATTAAAACCTGTTGTTTCCTACTGCCCTCTGAATTGCCTCCAGGATTCTCATTTTCCCCAAACTTTCCTTTTAGGCTACCAAAGACTAGATCTTTTGACAATCTGACCACAGCCTGCGACAACACACTGCCCCTGGCCAGCCGGCGCAGCAGTGACCCCAGTTTGAATGAGAAGTGGCAGGAGCACCGACGTTCACTGGAGCTGAGCAGCCTGGCTGGCCCTGGAGAGGAGTCTCCTGCTGTGGACAGCCTAGGGAAGATCAGCAGGGTACCAGGAGGTGCTGAGCTATCTGTGGCAGCTGGGGTGGCTGAGGGACAAATGGAGAACATTTTGCAAGAGGCAACCAAAGAGGAGAGTGGATTAGAAGAGCCTGCCCACAGGGGGTACCTTGAGATGCCAGAGGTCAAAGAGGAGGCACTCCTAGCAAAGGAGAGCAGGATGCCGACCGAGATGCCGACTGAGATGCCGACCGAGGGCTCAGTCGTACTTTATCAAGAACCAGTGCTGGATGATGCTACTCCAAGAACCCGTCTAGACCCCAGCTTATCTTTGTTCTCACAGGATATTCCTGAACTGCAAGATGGGCACACTGTTTTCCCCAGTTCACTCCAGGCTCCCCCCAGGGGAGAGGATCCCCAGGATGTTTCTGTGGAGCAGCCTCAAATAGGGGATATGGCAGAGGATAGGGAAGATGCAGCTCCTGCCCTCTCAGTAGATGCAAAAATTGTCCTTGGTACCTCACGATCTAGTTCTCTGCCACCTCCCCAAGTCCCATTCGAGACAAGAGGACCAAACATGAACACTTCCAAGCACATGTTAATGGAAGATAAGGTAAAGTCAGAAAATGGGCCCCAAATCCATCATAGACCTTGCCTGGCAAGCAGCAGTAGATTTAGTGGCAAAGAAATACTTCCCCCAGCACTGGAGCCCAGGTCTGCTGAGAGGCTTCTAGGTGAGAGGCCCCAATGGGACTCTGTGGTACACAGGACTTCATCCCCTGGCAGCAGCTTCAGCCTGATGCGGGCCCCTTGTGCCTTGCCTTTAGACAAATGTAAAGAGGTGATTATGTGCAATGGTGCCCTAGAGACTGAAAACAAAGCCTCAGAGCAGCCTGCAGGGTTTGGCACCCTCCAGAAGTATCCCATACCCAATGGGCACTGTGCCAATGGGGAGGCTGGGGGGAGTAAGGACTCACTGAGCCGCCAGCTATCTGCCACAGGCTGCAGCTCTGCCCAGTTGTACTCGAGGAACTTGCACCATAAATGGCTACACAGCCACTCAGGGAGGCCATCCACCACCAGCAGCCCTGACCAGCCTTCCCGCAGCCACCTGGATGATGATGGTATGCCTGTGTACACGGATATGATCCAACAGCGCCTCCGTCAAATAGAGTCTGGCCACCAGCAGGAAGTGGAGACCTTGAAAAAACAAGTCCAGGAACTCAAGAGTCGCCTGGAGAGCCAGTACCTGACCAGCTCCCTACGCTTCAATGGGGACTTTGGAGATGAAGTGGTGAGTTAGTTCATAATTCCTTTGAAGTCGCCCAAGGAGATGGCACACGGAGGCTGGGTGCCCTTTGCACCTAGTGCATGGTGATTGGAACCAATTTCTGAAAGGATTAGAATGGTTCAAAGTTGCCCTGTTGAGAGAGGTTAATGGAAATTAGCCTCAGATAAAAACAGCAGTCTGCTGCTTTTCTGCTGTGATGGTTTTCCTTTCCCATCAAGGCAGTTAGAGAAAGGAAAGGAGTTAGCATGCATGATATGGGGATGGAATCTCTCCTCTGTCAGCCAGGTTTGGTGGCTCATACCTATAATCTTAGCACTTAGGAGGTTGAGGCAAAGAATTTCTACATGTTTGAGGCCAACCTGGGCTACATAGTGAATTCCACTCTAATCTAGGCTACAGAGTGAGACGCCTATCTTAAGTCCCACCTTACCCCCAAATAAAAGGTATCCTGTCTCTTCAGAAGGTCCTGGAACTCCTGGCCAGAATGACATTTATAAAGCAGTGCCAATCCTCTCAAATTGTAGTGCTTATCCTACCTTAGTAGCTAGTAAACTGTTAGCCTTCCCAGACTTTGGGAGCTTTGAGAGCTTAATTTCTTGAGCAAATGTTTGTAACCACTCTGTGTAGATGCTGACAGGAGAAATGGAGAGAAGGGATTGAATTATTATTATTTTTTCCTTCTTCTTCTTCTTCTTCTTCTTAGTATTGTTTAGGGTTTAGCACCAATGAGGGTTGGTGGCTGGAAATAAGGATAGCAGGGGAGTGAGGTCCCAAGGAGGGGCTTTCCTCTTTGGATGGGTCTGTCAAGTACAGCAGCAATCCAGGCTCTGAAATAATTAATCATCATACATTTAAAAGCAGGCATTTTCAATGACTTTCAGTCCAAAGGAACTTTTGGGTTTTCCTTCATACTAATTAATAATGTTCTCATTGTCCCAAAGAGCCCTTCAGAGAAAGAAGGGCATGCCCAAGTCACTGTTTTAACTGAAGTGGCTGGACTGTCCCACCAGAACTACTGACACTGAGAGTTCCCTCTCCATCTCGGTTACTTCACTTGCTTCTTGGAAGCCTAAGGCCCATCTTTCTACTCCAGTGTCATTTCACAAAATCCATGTGACCTTCCAGCTGAGCCCAGCTTTCTGCGCCTGGTAATCCAGGCTAAATGACTGATGGATCTACAGATTTGGCACCCTAGCACTCAGGCCCTCCCATAGACCCCAGTGCTTCTTTCTTCTTTTGGGAGGAGACCAAGTTCATTCTGTTCAGCTGTGTTTGTTTGCCAACAGACTTCAATCCCCGACTCGGAAAGCAATCTGGATCAGAACTGTTTGTCTCGCTGCAGCACAGAGATTTTCTCTGAAGCCAGCTGGGAGCAGGTGGATAAACAGGACACAGAGGTACAGGCTCAGCCCCTGCTCTGAGTGCCATCCATGCAGTTATCTTACAGTTCTTCTCCATTCCATCCCTGCCCCATGTCCCTCACCAGGGAAGAAGCTCATAGTAATCAGGCTTCAGCATCTCAGCTTCTGGGAACCTACATTCATCATTTCTGAGCCAGGGACACTAAGCAAGCTGGGCCTCTCTCTCCATTGCCTCTGCCAGCTCTCAGGGAAACCCAGGGTATTGCTGCTGCAACTTTGTCTCGGGAGATTGGAATCCCTTCAGGGCAAATGATTTGAATGCCTTTCTTGTGCTGTTGACAGCAGGCCCGCTGGGCTGATATCTCTGGAGCCCATGTAGTCCTTGTGACTCTTGCTCCCCTGGTATGGCTCTGTTGACTCCAGCTGAATGGCCCACCTCCTGTCACTAACCTAGTCCCATGTGTTTTGCAGATGACCCGTTGGCTACCTGACCACCTGGCTGCCCACTGCTATGCCTGTGACAGTGCCTTCTGGCTCGCCAGCAGGAAGCACCACTGCAGGTGCCATTGGGGGTGGGGGGTGTAGGATGGGTTTGGGAGCTGAACTTTGGTTTGTAGAACCTGCAGAGTGAAGGATAGCAGGCATTGTACCAAAAGTGTTCTGTCTGAGACTGCCCTTGGGTTTGTATTTCTGTGTCTCTGAAGTTGATTGTTGCAGAACTACACTTGGTGACTCTTTTCCAATTCAGTAATCACTATTAAATTTTGAAATGTGGAAATGAAACTTTTGTTACCCAGATTGGAAGGGCGACAGCTACCATGAAGACCACCATTTCTTATTTCCAGCATAAAATTCAACATGACTACTTTGAGCAAAAATAGTTTTCTAGCTGTGAGTAGGAAACTTGGTTTTCTTACTCCTTCTCTGCTCCCAAAGCAGCCACGGTTGGGGAAAGTAGAAAAGACACCTGAGGACAGTCTTTGGTTCTTGTACTCCTAACTCTTTCTTCTTCTAGGTTGGGCAGTGAATTAATTACTAAGGCCACTTTGCCCCAACTGTGGTGGTGACTGTCTGATGGATGTTCGGTACTCTTAGGATAAGAAGTTTATCAGAATCAGGCCATGGCTCACACATGAAAGTGAGCCTGGGTTGAAAGTGATGGAAAAATCTCTTTGTATACTGACGATGCTCTTAGGATCATGTGCTTCCGTACCCTTTGCCCTGCCCTCAAGCCCAAATGGCTTCTCCTCTGAGCTCTTTCTCCCCTCCTTGCAGGGACACTGACCGTGTTGATCAAACGTGGTGAGCATTTGCAACAACCTGTCTGTGATGTTTGCACACCCACAGTAACTTCTCCACACTAATGCTGTCATTCCCCTTTCTGCACTCATTGGTGTGAAGCCTGAGGCTAGGGAGCACAGGCAGGCAGATGGGCGTGGGAGATCCATGCCAACTAACAGAGGAGACTATTGAGAGTGAGTCTGCTGCAACCTTGTGCTCCCCTCTGGACTGTACAGGTCAGCTGGGCCATTATGCTTGTGATGAAAAGTGGTGCTTCTGTAGGGACTGATCTCATTTGGGGAGCTAGTGGGCTCAACTGGTTTTTGAGGGAGGCGGGGTAGTCAGTCATTCTTTGACTTTCAAGTCAAACAGCATTACTCTGCCTTGTTTTGTTTTGATAGAGACAGAAATGATCTTCCCAGAAAATTATTTAGCATGGGAAACTCCACCTAAGTCTTTCAGGGTCTCTGAAAGGAAGTCAGGTAGAAAAGTTTAATTGATCAAATTCATGTCAAGCTAAAAGGTATGTTAAAGAAATATAAGCACTCAGAAATTTTCCTGTGTAACCACAAGGTCCTTGTTGACTCACACTTTTTAGAAACAGAGTTACAATGTGTTTCCTACATTCTAGGAACAAAGTTTTTACTTCTCTGTCTTCCACTGCCCCGTGTCCCACTTTTCCCTTCTACAGTATGGTCTTCAGTATTCTCTCTTCTGTACCTGAGTGATCCTTATCTAGCAGTGGTCTGCATTCTGAGGGTGACTGAGAAGTTAGTGAGGAGGAGGCTTTCCTATATAGCTACCTCCTCTCATCTTTGAAGTGCTATGTTAGGTGCCTTGGAGTTCCCTGTGCTGTACTGATTGGGATTGGTTTGTACTTTAGGACTCAGCAAAAGATTGTAAGGTGGGCAGAAATTCACCTTGTGTTGGTTCCCTTTCCTGTGTGTGTGATAGGCCTGGCTATACAGACCTGTGCCTCACAGATGCAAGAGATTAGGGCTTTTGGTGGGGAGGAGAGGGGGGTCTGGGTACAGAAAGGCTTTCAAGTAGAGCTTCGAGTTTCCCTGGAGGTGCATGGGGCAGAGCAGTGAACCATAACTGCCTGACCACTGTCTGATAAGGATGTGTGTCTAATAAGGATGTGTGTGTGTGCATGTGTGCCCAGCCATGCTCCTGTCCTTCCACTTTCTTTCACTCTGAGCATGTGTCATAGGCTGCTTGACTTCTGGCTTTGCATGCTGACCACAACAGACCTAGATGGCAGCAGTCTACACTCAACTTGCCTCTGAGCCTCTGAAGCAGTGGCCATTGGGCAAGATTCCTCATCTCTAGCTGGTCTATGTAGTTAGTCCTTTCTTGTGACAGGCCCATGAGCCAGCTCCATTTGTCTTTGGCCTCCCTGTTGCCTAAAGCTACACAAAGGCCATTGTACAAGTTGGATATGGCCACTGGGTAGGTTCCCAGGTCAGGACATACTATGGAACTGGCAGCTGCTTCTGCACTGGACCCATTTGTTGTTCCCACAGATCTTTCTTCAGTACCATCTTCCTGTACATCTAATAACCTTGCATCATAGTGATGAGGCAGCCAAGTGTCATCCTTGGCTTTGAAGTAAAAGTATCATGTGATTCTGTTAGGTAGACCTATCTTCCCTACTCAGCTTCTTCCTGAACTAGAGAAATAAAAGTGTTTCATCTCAGAGGAGTTTCTAGCACATCTAGACCATACACAAACAAATGCTGCCTTCTGAAGTTTTTTATTTATTTTTTTCCTTACTACATAACTGTTAGATGAAACTAACATTGTTTTATTTCTTCTTATCTTAAAGGAATTGTGGGAACGTATTCTGCTCCAGTTGTTGTAACCAGAAGGTTCCAGTTCCTAGCCAGCAGCTCTTTGAACCCAGCCGAGTATGCAAGTCTTGTTATAGCAGCCTCCATCCCACGAGCTCCAGCATTGACCTTGAACTGGATAAGCCCATTACTGCCACTTCAAACTGAAGTTTAGTGACCTGGGGTGGGCAGAGGCCATGCTGCTGTTCCTCTGACAGGCCCAGCAGCCTGGGCAGACTGAGAGGCCCATACACTTTGGAATGGGGGCATGGAACCACCTGTACAGAGAGACAGATTGGGATGTACCACTGGATTGTAGATTGATTTTTTTTTTTTTTCCTTTCCCCTTCCCTTTCCATGCTCCCACTCTGCCTTCAAAAAAGAAAAACGCCCCCGGTTGTTTTATTTTTTTTTTTTTTTTTTTAATGGAAGACCAGAGATTGCCAGACCCCCTGTAACTGCTGAGCTGCCTACTGTCAGGCATGCTAGGGGATGGCTTGATGCTTCCTAGTTGAAGGAGCCAGAATGGAGGCCTGAGATAGCAGAACAGAATGTCAGCACTAACATTAGTGACCATTCCTCACATCATAGCTACGTCTAAAATGACTAGGAAACCTTTGCTGCTGGGGAGGCTGGAAACCCCTTTTCCAAGAGTGCCTGTCCCATGTTCTTGAGAGGGGTGGAGCCATCCTACCTCACAGCTAATAAATGGGATTGGCACTAGGAGGGGCACATTTTGAGAAGAAAGGTATGTGCTTCCTAAGAGGCAGTGAGGGGCTGGGGCTGAGGAGTTGGCATGTTGGCCTTCACAGATCCCGTCTTTAACTTGACCAGATTGTGTAGGACTCCCTTCAGTTGAAGGGGCTGCCTCTTTGGGCTTCCAGGCCTAAAGGTGCAGACTGGCCAGAATACAGTGTCCTGCTGTTGTGGCTAAGGCCTGCACTGAGCCAGGCACCTGAGAGTCCCTCTGGGGCCTGGTCCCACAAACAATCTCTCTTCCTTGGCCAACACAGGGAAATCCAGACTCAGGGTTCCAAAAGTTCCCCATTCCTAAACCAAACCAATCATGCATCCCCCCTTGAGGGATAGAATCACCTTCAGAGTTACAAATATCCCCACACAATCAGCCTTCCTCTTCCTCCCTGGGCAGCTGGAAGGGCCCTGCTTCTGGCTGCCTGAGTAGACATGTCTGGCTGCCACCAGCAGTGAAGGGCCGCTTGGTGACTGCAGGGTCCCTTAGAGAGTGACATGGCCTGCAGGAAATTTGGGGCACATTTCCTCAATGAGCTTTGATGTGGTCCAAAAAGAGCCTTAAATCAGTAATTATTTGTGGTGGAGGTGGGTGTGGGGAATGATGGAGAGTGGTTTTGGTCTGTGCTTTGAAATGTTGGCATCCATGTTTTGGGCCTAACCCTCCCTCCTGGGGAAGGGCCATGCTTGGCTCTACTGAAAGCTGCAGACTGTTAACAGGTCAGATTGTAGTCTGGGGGCCGGGGGAGGTCAGGGAACACTTTAGTTCCAGCCTGGTCTATACCTGTACCCACACCCGCCCCCCCTTTGGAAGCTGTTACCTGGCCAAGGGCACACTGTGTCTCAGGAAGGTGGCTTCTGCATGTGCCCGAATGTGAGTCCATGAAGCCCAGAAGCCTTCCCCAATGTTGCCAGCTGAGGCAAAGCCCAGAGCATCTGAGCATTGCTTACTCCAGCAAATCACACAGAGGCCAAGTTTAGTGAAACAGGGTGAAGTTCTCCTCTATACTTACATGGCCTGGAGGTGCAGGTAGGGAAAAGTTGGCATAATTAAGGATTGTGCAGTTGCTAGTGACAGGTGCCAAGAGGTTATGATACGGGTTTCTTGGGTCTGTTGTACAGTGTGAATAAATGCTTGCAGCTCTTAGCCCTTTTTGATCAATGAAGCACTTTTTTATTAATATTTCTTTGTATGTAAAGGAGGAACCGTAACTCTCCGTAGCTGTACATATAACCCTTTTCTCCTAAAGAGGAGTCAGTGCTCCTATATTTTTCATTTTTTGTCAAAGCAAGAAGTAAATACTTTAGAACTGTTAAATATATAAATAAAGTGAATAAAGTTGAGTGTTCCACATGGTGGCATTTGCCCTGTAGTTTATACTCTTTGTCCCTTTTCTCAGTCACACAGAAGTGGTTTCAAGAGCTGCTGGGAAAGTGACCTTTGATAAAGGAAAGCAGACTCATTTCAACTGTAGACCCTGGCAAAGAGCCTTCCCAAGATGCCCAAGCATTCAAAAATCATTTCCATAGTGGTTTTTCCCTGAGGGCTCCCACACTGAAAAAGGGCAAAGCAGTTGGGCATCTTAAGGACCAATTGCACATCTGTAGTGATTAACTCTACCTCTAGCCTCTAGGCTCTTTTTCCTCCCTTTTTCAGACAGGAACTTGCCATTTAACCCAGGCTGGCTGGCGTTGAATTTTCTTTGTATAGAGACTCCACCGCCCACCCCCCCTTTTTTTTTTTCCTGCTACTGCTTTAATTTCAGAGCAGCCAGTGCTCTTGGTCTTCTGCCTTTCATTCTTGAAGGACAATACGTGGACAGAGGGAGAACTTGAGAGCAAAACTAGAATCAAATATGTTTGACTTTTGTGCTCAGCTAGAGGTTACCTGTCTCACCACAGTGAGGACACTCTGCCCCTTAGGTCTTGACTTCTGCTTCCAACTAAGCAAGACCATGGCATCTAGTCACTTGTAGTTCTTGTTCTTAAAAGTGGATTTTCTTTCCCCTTTTGAACATCCTTCTGTGGGTCTTTGGCCAAGTAGTTAAATGGCATCTGGCTCTTCAGTCACCAGCTCAATGTCTGTGGCAAGTTGGCCGGCTCCTAAAGAGTAATCTGCTGAAAGGCCCTCTTAAGGGCCTTAACTTGGGAGTCAGTGTTTTTAAGGATCACTTCCTTTTTAAGGGTACCTTCTGCCTAAGGATGTAAGCACTTGAAAGCAGCTCAACTAGTTCCAGTCTGAAAACTGTGAGTCCCGTCAGAAACCTATGTGTGCGTCATGGTCAACATGTGTCTCTCCATAGCCACCATTGTTTGTGAGGCACAGTGGCTTAACTCTCAGTTAATATACTGGTATAACTACACAAATCCTCAAATTATTATATTGGTATAATGTGACAAGGATGTTGGGCCCAGAAGTGGAGAACTGTTGGAGGCAGGATGATGAAGAGCCAGGAAAGTGGTGAGACCTGCATTGTATGGTGAGGCATGCCTGCCCCTGGGAAGTGGCTGTGTAAAGAAAAGCAGTTTTCTGGCCAAGGCCAGCTCTCTTCAGGCCAACCTGTGAGGATGTGGTCTGAAACAACTGACAACAGTGACCTCCTGCTGCTAGGACATGCGCTTCATCTTTCCTATCCTGGCACTCTGAATACCTCTTTATGTACTCTGGCCTCCATAATCCCAGTCTAACAAAAGCCAAAAAAAAAAAAGAAAAAAGAAAAGACTGCCTTAACCCACTGGGATTTCATCATGAGAATGTTCAGATTTATTTTCTCACATAAATTTGCTAATGTATTCACATATACTTTCCCCATGTCAGCACAGAATATTCAAAATTAAGAAGGAAGTACTGTGGCAAAGCTAAAGGAGAATGAACAAAAACTGTGCCATATAATCTGCTAAACAAGCATCTCCAGCTATTAATACCAAAATGAATGGAAGGTGTATCCTAGAATAAGATTACAGTCTATTGTCCTTGAGATCTTAGATACATTTGGCAGCTTACCTGAGGCTTTGTGGTCCCAGGTTTACTGAAGTTAACTCCAGCCTAATCTCTAATGTTCTATGAGAGCTTTGAAAGTGCCCTTGTAGGATTCATCTAGTGGGTTCCTGTTGAATGACCTTTCTGGGGGTATAGCTGTGCTCTCCAAGTCACACCTCAGCTGAGAAGACCAACAGCAGAGCTTAAGATGGGCCCTGGGCTGTGGAGAAAGTTGGAGAAAATGGCAGGAGTCTCAGCTGTTTAATTTCTAGGATACTGACTAGGTCTCTTGGACAGGATCAGCATGTGTCAGAGGCTTCCTGTTCAAAAGCACAAGGTGACCCTTCTCAGCTCCAACATTTAAACACACCTCCCACTGTCCCCAATAAATAACCGCATTGACAAATAGCTACAAGCAGAGGCTGATGTCTCCTGCTCCTCCAGGCCTCTTGAGCAGGGCTGGCAGTGAGAGGAATGATCTGGGGAAGGGAGCCTTGGGACTGGGAATTGCCAGGTTCCTAAATGCTGCTATTGTATTTACCATTTGAGATCTATTATGTAGGAAGAGTTCATAGCAGTTGCATTTGAATTGTATTTTCAGTGAAGTTTATTTTGCATTGTTATTTAAAATCAGCCTTCAGTTGCTTCCCAACTGGTTTATAAGATTTTTCTAAAAAATGAGAAATAACCTATGAGGCTCAGATGCTGCTAAAGAAGTGTATTGGTGTGTTGCTACTGGCAGTAGTGCTTGCCTTTGTAATAGCATTGATTCTGCTGTAGCCTCACTGACCATGGAAGCTGAATAAATGTCGTTGCCACCCACAAACTATTGTTAGTCCCTGGATTTTAGTAGCCATTGTGGTTCTCCAGTGCTGAGACTGTGTCTTGGGTGGTGGGGGAAGGGATGGCATGGATCAGCATTTATCTTTCAAAGGCAGGGTACACAAAAAAGGGTTCCCAGATCACCTACTTCTGTGATTTTCTTATGGGGAGATCAACCTCCCCCCGACCCACTCAAAGCTTTATTGTACTTACAAGGAAGATGTGGTAAAAAGGAAGGCTTTGGTTCTTGAAATCCAGTCTTATTGAAGAAGCAAGCTCAGAAAGGAGCAAAAATTCATCCAAATTAATAAGTTAATAAAAAATTTCGAATAACTTGTGTGCCTGGAGAGATGGCTCAGTGATTAAGAGTTCTTGCTGCTTTTGCAGAGGACCTGGGATTCGTTCCCAGTACTCACATGGATGGCTTACAACTGCCTGTAAGTCCAGTTCCAGGGTATCAGATGCCCTCTTCTAGCCTGAGTGGTCACTGCATGCACATGGTGCACTTACATTCACACAGGCTTACACATAACATGGAAATAAAAAAATCTTTAAAATTCTGCCTTGTAACCCCGCCTCCCTGTTGTTTTCTTGGGCTTCTAGGAAACAGCCTTGTGTAAAGAGCTGTTCCCTTGGTTCTTAGAGCTAGAGAAGCCATAAACTTTGGAGAGGAGTAGAATAGTGTTCACCAAGAAATAAAATAGGAGCCTGTCCTGTCTATCCTAATCCACTTCTAAAGCTTGTAAATAAGCCAATATTTTTGTTTTATCCTTTTTTGTTTGTTTTTTGAGACAGATTCTCACTGTGTAGCTCTGACTGGCCTGGAACCCACTATGTAGAACAATCTGGATTGCCTACCTCTACTTTGTTCTAACCTTTTAAATACTTAAGTGATGCTGTTAGTATGGATCATGTAAATGTGAGCCTTAATGCCTTAAATCAGTGGGATGGGAGAAGAAGCATGTTTGATTAATGCAAATGGATTTGTTAGGTCTCAGCTTTCATTTTACTTCTGAATTTTGGTTGTTATGATACGGAGGAGCAAGTTCTGATTTCTTACAGATCATTGGCTATAAGTCATAGCTTGGCTAAAAACCTCTGGTTGTTGAAAAATTTAAGGTTCTTAAAAAGAAAAAAAAAAATTCAATGCCTGCTTTCAGTTCCTATCTGCTACCTGCATTCAGGTGGCCCTCCTGACCATCCAAAGGAGCCAAGTGTAGCTAAACATATTGAAGGCTTTGTCTTCCAAGTTAAAAAAGAGATGTGGGGAGATGGAGAGATGGCTCAGTAGTTAACAGTGCTTGCTGTACAAGCATGCAGAACTGAGTTCAAGTCTCCAGCACCCATGCATGTAAAAGACAGGTGTAGCATGGGTGCTCAAGCATGGAGGCTAGGGGTGGGGGATCAGGAGGATCTTGGGCTTGTTGGCTGCCAGCCTAGCTCCAGGTTTAGTGAGAGACCCTGTCATAAAGAAATAGAAAGTGATAGAGCAGGACACTTGATGCCTTGTAGCTCACTCAGAAAATAAAGAGTGGGTCCATGATAAATGCTTCTCCACTCCATTTGGCCAATTGAAAGATCCTTATAATAGGAGGCTCTTCCAAGTCCCAGAAGGCACAGGCACCAGCTGGCACACACTGTACTGGAGCAGCTCTCTCAGTGGAAGTACCCATTGGGATGTAACCTGTGTTATGATTCTGCTCTTTGGCTGGTTGCTGCTTTGAGATTCCTAGCTAAGTTGAGATTCCTAGCTAAGTCGGGATAGTGGCAGGATGTCACTTTGTCAGCCTGCGCTGCCAAGATGACTGGCAGGAATGGAGGCTCATGTTAGATTTCTTGTTTCAGAGTAATTGCCACTGAACCCTGAAAAGAAGTTTTAGTTTCAGGAGGATTGAGTCGGGGGCTTAAGCCTCGATCCTGCCTTGGAGAAGCATCCTGAGCAGTTGCAAAGCAACTACCTGGCAGAACTCTCCTACCAAGATGTCTCACAGTCAGGAAAGAGGACAGCTAGCTACTTTGGGATAAGGTCTGTGGAAGAAATCCTGCCCTGGGTGACTCCAAGGTAGCTGGGCTCTGAGAGGAATGAGTGGCAGGCAGGGCGCTCCCTGCTGTGTGCCAGTGGCTTGGAAGCTTGGGGGTAGGACAGGAACTGTTGTCCACCATTTTCTTGCCCGCATATCTACTTTCCCTTCCCAAATACCTAGGGTTCTAATATGACCCCCCCCCTTCCCGTATTGGACGGCCTGAACACCCAGGTATGTTCAGGGCAGTCACCAGGGCAAACCCATGTGGCCAGAGAGGCAGTCCCTGCAGGCCAGCCCTGGTTTCTAGGCTCCAGTACTGCTAACCTGGGGCTTCTTAGTCCTGCTAGGTGTAGGGCACAAGCCTTTAGTCTCAGCACTTGTGAGGTAAAGGCAGGTGGGTCGCTGAAATTGAGGCCAGCCTGGTCTATGTATGTAGTGAGTTCAGACCAACTGAGGATACAGGGAGACCCTGTCTCAAAAAAAAAGCACTGGACTGAGAGGCTTTTAGCAGCCCACTCTGAACACACTTTACAGAGGCATTTTGGAGACTGTTTCCACTGTATAAAAGGTTCTACTATAGAATTTTCCAATAGTATTTTGCAACTGCAAAATAAGTAAATTGGCGTGGCACCTGGAAGCTGAAGCAAGAGAATTCCAGGTTCAAGGCAAGACCAGACTATAGCAAATTGCAGGTCTTATATTCCAAGACCCTATCTCAAAGAAAAGTTACATTACACTGGCCTGAGAGTATAGCTGAGTGGCAGAGCCTTTACCTAGCAAATGTGAGGCTCTGGGTTGGATCCTCTGCACAGTAAAATAACACTATTATTAACATAAACTTGAAATAAAGTGCATACAATTCCAAATGAAATTACCACCTCTCTAACAAGGTAAGTGAATTAACACCTGTATCTAGTGGATAAGAAAGAAAGAAAAAAAGAAAGAAAGAAAGGGAGGAAGGAAGAGGCAGGCAGAGAATGGAGGCCAGGTGGATCTAGAGCAGGTGGATGAAGGGGGGCAGGGGTCCAAGGTGGCCCACAAGTGGCAGCAAAATGCTAAATGCTTAGAGTGGATTGGATTGTGACTTTAAAGATTCTTTTTTTTTTTTTTTTTCTGTTTTGTTTGAGACTGAGTCTCCCTGTAACTCTGGCTGGCCTGGAAATCACTATGTATCCTATGCTGGCCGCCTCCATCTCACAAAGATCCACTTGCCTCTGCCTCCAGGGTGCTGGGATAAAGGCATGTGCCACCATGCTCAGCTAGGTTTCTTTTTAAAGATGAATGTGTATGAGTGTTTGCCTGTGTGAGTTTATGTGCACCATGTGCATACAGAAACCCACAGTAGTCAGAAGAGGGCATTGGATTCTCTGGAACTGGAGTTACCCATGTGAGTGCTGGGAACCAATTTTAGGTTCTCTGCAAAAGCAGTAAGCACTCTTAACCACTGAGCCATCTCTTCAGCCCCTGGGTTGTATTTTTAATTTTTTTATTCATTATGTGTGTGTACATGTGCATGCATGCACATGTGTATGCCATGGTGTATGTGTGAAGGTTGGAGGTCAGTTCTCTCCTACCATGTAGGACCTGGGGTGAAACTGAACTCAGGTCAAACTTGGTGTAAAGCACCTTTACCCACTGAGCCATTCTTCCAGCCCAGTTTGTTGTTTTAAATACTGTGCAACAACACCTTACTCCCTGTTGTTGTCTGTAGACTAGTCAAACCCCAGTATCAGTTTTTCTATCAGAAACCTACCACTTCTTGGGGGTAGGACACAGAAATAGTTCAGTAGGTGGCAGTATGGAACCCCAACCTCTCTCAGCCTGGTTTAGCTCCTCCCTTGTCCTTAGGACCTGAAAAGCAAGTTCTTGAGTCTCCATTTCCTGAGAGCGCTCTGTGTCCCCCTGCCCTTCATTTTGGGGCTCCTAGAAAAAGGCCAGTTCTCATACCCTCTGCTTTTCTGCCCTTCTGTTCACCCTGTTCACTGTTGCTCCAGACTGTGCATTGGTGTCCCCTGGGCCATCCATGCATTCAGCCTTTCAGCTGGTGTTTCTGCTTCTGCAGCTGCTCCTGTACCCTCTCACTGCTCCCTGGGCATCGGTGTCCCAGAGGCACCAGCGCCTGTCACGTTAGCTTCCTTAGGGACTCAGAAATCAGAGTATCTCTGGTAGAGCATTTGTAACATTAGTGAAGTAACATTTGTATCATTCAATCTGTGGTCCCATTTAAAAAAAAAAAAAAGTTTTCAAAATAGAAACCTATTACCAACCAAATGAGAGTCTGCCAGGAATTCAGGGGAGGCTCCTTCCCCAGCTGCATCAGGTGTCCCAGGCCTCACATGCTCGCACGTGTGCCCTGCCCCACCTCAGCTCTGGTTAACTCGGGACTAGCTCTCCTGGGCCTTGACCTCTGCTAGTCCAGCTCTGTCAGCTAGAAGCATCAAAGCAGTAGGGCTTCCCCTATCCCAGCGTCTACTCTCCTCTTCCTGCAAGAGCTGGTCAGCAGGGTGAACACTGACGCCAGTGTGCACTCTTCCTACCAACCCCAAGCAGGAATTTTGCCTCCTAGATCCATGCTGTGGTTGAATTTACCCAGTGCCCACCTGCCTTTCGCAGGCCTGGGGAAAGTCCTCCATTCTGCCTGTTTATGAAACTTGGTTGCAGTTTCTACTGATACCAGTTTAGCAGTGAATTCCAGTGGCCAGAACTGCACAGGGCTCTGGGCGGTGCCCCTGAGGGAGGGCAAAGGGACTGGCAGCAGAGTGTCTCCAGTACTTTGCCTTCCAGCTAGTCCAGCCAACCAAAGTGTACCAGGCCCTTAGATCCCCACCAGGGCTGAAGGCAAGAGCCTCACTCTCTGCTTAAGTCCCCACTGTCCTGTTTCACCTTGGCAAGTTGTTATCACTCCCACTGTGAGGACCCTGGCCAGGGTCCTAGCAATGGAACTTTGCTTTCAGTAACTATGAATATGCCCTATGACTCATTTGAGGCTGAGGTTCTGTCCAGGTTTCACTGGTGACTCAGATACATCTCTGTCCCTGCTGTTCCATGAGACAAGAAGACATTTTTGTCCCGTGCACTATTTGTCTTCAAAATGATGTCACCCTTTACAAAATACCAGGCAGGTAAATAGATATATTGAAAGGCTCATTATCTACACAGAACCAAAACCTAAAAAAGCCTCTTAGAGTCAGCCAGTTTAAAGGAAGACTAGAGTTTCATATAAAAAATAACAGAGGAAAGTCAGCAATGGTGGCACATGCCTTTAATCCTAGCAGAGACAGGTGGACCTCTGAATTTGAGACCAGCCTTGGTCTACATGGTGAGTTCCAAGCTACCTGGAGCTATATCATGAGATCCTGTCCAAACAAACAAGAAAACAAACAAAGGCTGGAGAGATGGCTCAGCAAGAGCCCTTGCTCTTGCAGAGGACCAAGGTTTGGTTCCCAGGACCCACATAGTGGCTCACATCTAAGTTCCAGGAGATTTGGCACCCTCTTCTGGCAGCAGGCACACAGTATGCTTAGATACATGCAGGCACTCACATTAAATAAATATTTTTAAAATATTTTTGTTTTATGTGTATGAGTGTATTGCCTGCATGTATATAAGTGCACCCCTGTCATGCAGTGGTCATGGAGGTTAGAAGAGGGCATCAGTATACCCTGGAACTGGAGTTATGGATGGTTGTTAGCCACCATCTTGGTGCTGGGAATTGAACCCAGGTCCTCTGTAAGAGCAGCCAGTGCTCAACTGCGGAGCCATCTCTGTAGCCCTTAGCCACTATTCCCTTCCATCCCCTCCCCTCCCTTCTTCTCTTCTCCTCTCATTTATTCTTTTTGAGTCAGGGTCTCCCTGTAGCCCCAGCTGGCTCGGAACTTGCTGTGTAGACCAGGATCTCTCACAGAGATCCACCTGCCTCTGCCTCCCAAGTGCTGGGATTAAAGGTGCTCACTACCATCCCAGCCTACCACTATTTCTTAAAAGATTTATTTACAGGGCTCTCTTCTGACCTCCAAGGCATTGTGGGACATGGGTGCACTTACATACATGCTGGCAATACACTCATAAAGTAAAAATAAATAAAATATTTAAAAAATAGTAGTGAGACTAGCAGCCTGGCTAAGCCCATAAGGGCACTGTTGCCAAGCCTGATGACTCAGTCCCAGGACCCACATGGTGGAAGGAGAGAACAGACAACTGCAAGTTGTCCTCTGGTCTCCACATGTGTGCTATGATATGTGTGCCTACTCCCACACAATAAATAAATGAAAAAATATTCAGAATTTTATCTTTAAATTATTACTAAAACAAGTACCACTTTTGGCCTCCACCCCTAGCTGAGGATCTATTGACAATGGATGGCTGCTAGGGGAGGAAGAGTCAGTTTTCTTTAGGGGTGTGGCCTCTGGTAGGCAGATCATGCTCCCGTGGATGGCCTCATGGATGCATATATGGACAGCACAAATTAGACTTAATGGGTTATAAAAGAGAGAGGATGTGAAGTTGGGAGAGGGGGATGGAGGCTCAAGGGTAGATTGAGGAGGAGTTGGGAGGGGGAAATATGACCAAAATACATTGTATGTATGTATGAAATTCTCAAAGAATTAATAAAAATTATATTAGGGGCTGGAGAGATGGCTCAGCAGTTAAGAGCACTGGCTGTTCTTCCAGAGTACCTGAGTTAGATTCCCAGCACCCACATGGTAGCTAACAATTATCCATAACTCCAGTTCCAGGGGAATCTGACATCCTCCTCTGGCTTCCAGGGGCATTGCACACACATGATGCACTTACATACATGGAGGCAACACAATCATACATGTAAAAATAAAAGTAAAAATTAAAAACAAGTATCATTTCTATTTTTTTCCCCCCTATGGTCTTTTTGAGACAGGACCTTCCTGTAGCCCCAGCTGGCCTGGATCTCAATATGTAGACCAGGCTGGCCTTGAACCCACAGAGATCAGAATGCCTCTGTCTCCCAAGTTTAAAGGCATGTGTTACCACACCCGGCTTCATTTCTAATTTTAACTGACAAAAACCGTAGAACCCAGGGCCTTGAGCATGCTAGACAAGTGCTCTACCACTCAGCTGCATATCTAACAAGTGTTAGGCCAGATTAATTTTAAAATATATATTTTAAATTTATGTGTATATATGTGTGCCTATGTGAGTTTATATACACTATAGAGGCTAGAAGGTGTTGGATCCCCTGGAACTGGAATCACAGGAGATTGTAAGATGCCTGATATGGGTGCCTGGAACCAAACCCAGGTTCTTTGCAAGACCAGTAACTGCTCTTACTCACTGAATGTGCTAGATAGCTTTAGCTGTCAACTTGACACACCTGAGTAGAGGGAGCCTCAGTTGAGTGGCCTGTGGACATGTATGTGGGGTATTTTCTTGATTATTGAGTAATGTGGGGAGGGCCCAGCCCACTGGGGGTGGTGTCACCCCTGGGCAGGTTGTCCTGTGTTGTATGAGCATGGGTCAGGGGAGCAAGTCAGTAAGCAGTGTTCCTCTATGGCCTGTGCTCCAGCTCCTGTCTCCAGGTTCCTGCCCTGAGTTCCTGCCTTGGGCTCCCTCAGGAATGAACTGTAACCCTAGAGATGTCAGCCAAATAAACCCTTTCCTCCCCAAGTTGGTATTGGTCAGAGTGTTTTATTACAGCAATTGAAAACAAACTAGAACACTGAATCATCTCTCCAGTACCCTTAGATTAATTTTTGTTTTTTAGAGTCAGGGTCTCACTATGTAGACCAGGCTGGTCTCAAATTCACAGAGATCTGTCTGTCTCTGCCTCCTGGGTGCTGGGATTAAAAGCATGTACCACCACACCTGGCCTCCTTAGATTAATTTTTAATTGATGAATAAAATTGCATTATGTATCATATACATGATGTTTTGAAATATGTGTACATTGTAGAATGGCTAGATTTGAGTTGTCAAATTTTAAAACTTTTATTATTTTTATTTCATTTGTATGAGTGTATTGTGTGCATGTATGTAAGTGTACCCATGTTGTACAATGCCTGCGGAGGTCAGAGAGGGTGTCAGCTCCCCTAGAACTGGAGTTATGGATGGTTATCAGTCATCATGTCAGTTCTGGGACCCAAACCTGGGTCCTCTGCAAGAGCAGCCAGTGTTCTTAACCACTGAGCCATCTCTCCAGCCCAAGTTGTCAACTTTTATGATGAGAAAACTTAAAATCTGAGTTTCAGGAATACAGTACAGTATATTAAAAGTAGATCTCTTGAACTATTCCTTGTGTCTAAATCAAGTCTTGTATCCTTTGACCAACATCTCCCCAGGGTTTTGTTAAAGTAGTAAGTATATTTTGACATAATGGAGTTGTGACTCTGGGCTAACTGTTAGAACAAAAATGTATTTGTGGTGTATGGCCTACGTAAAATTATGTAATTGTGCAGAAAGATCTTTTTGTGTTTATGAACTCCATCACTAGGTTATTTTTGTAAAATTTAGTGAAGGATGTTTTCAGTTCTCTCTTTACCCTTTTAATTTTGCTATCCACATTGTTCCTCATGAAGCACTAATTGGTCATACCCTGGTATTTTCTGTATTTTCTCTTGGTTCCTCAGTGACTCTAAGGAATGCTCTCAGATCTGCATTTCCCAGTGGCTCCATTGCAAAAGCACTCTCTGATAGATAAAAAGTAGCCCTATGACGAATAGGGTTGATCAGGAGAAAGCAGAGTTTATTAGCAAAGGAACTCATGGGACAGATTCCCTTCCAGGCAGGGAAATGTCTGCCCGGGTTATGAGCTGGGTCTTTTAAAGGGGGAGGCTTCTGCTTCGTGCAGAAGGTGGGAAGGTGTATTTTTTTTAAAGTTGGGATGAGGGGAAGCAGGAGAGCGGGACTGTTAAAACCTGTCCTCTTTAGAGATCAAGGGGGAAGCCTGCTGTGTTGGCCAAACAGTGGAGAAAAGTTTGCTTCTCTTGACTTCAAAGACCAAGGTGCATATCAGCTCGGTTCCCTTTTCTCAGGAGCTTGAGAAGTCCGTGAGACCCTGTTGGTGAGGGGGTGGGGCTATCTGAACCTTAATGCTTTCCCAGGGCCACTTGTCCTTGCTGTATGAAATGCTGCATGCTTTGCAAAACTTCAGTTATTCTATTGTACCGATTTCACTGCATCTTCCATGTCAGAAGTTTCCACCATCTCAGTGTATGACAGGTGGCAGAGTAGGATGGCTCTAGGTAGAAAGTTTTGGACAGGTGAGATATGTAAGGGAGAGTTGTTTGAGAATACTGTCCGTGTCCAGTGAACAATACTCACTTTCATCTGCAATCTACCAGCACAGGAACATGGCTCAGAGGAAGAAGGAAATCCATGGAAATGCCTGGCCATGTTAGATTAGTGTGAGTCCAGGCAGGAGTGCAGGTATGTACCAGCGCACAGGGTTAGTGAGTGAGGAAAGGCAGTAAATCTGTTAAAAGTTTAGGCCAACCCCTCTCAAGGCTCAGGGATCATTATGAAATAGGGGACAGAAATACTGTAAGAGCCAAAAGTGGTGAATGACAAGAAAACAGTGTTTTCTAGACAGCAGAGCAGTTACTCCTATGAATGCACAGCAATTATGACAGCATGCACAAGACCTACACAACCTTAAACCAGATTAAAATCCTAGCATAGGGGAGAGGTTGTGGTGTTTCTAAGCCACATTATAGTTATGCCTGAATTAAGAAACAGCCTGACTCAGCGTTTGTTTTAAGGCCACACACGGACTGGAACTTTGAGAACCCATTCCTTCAGATGTCTCTTGGAACTCTGCTCCTCAACCAGGGTTTTGCTCATTCTTTATTGAAACAGTATCTCCAGCATGAAATAGGGAAGTATAAGTCAAGAGCCACCTGTATTTTATCAGAGACTCTTGCCTTTGATCCATAGGCCGAGAATACCACCCTCACAATGACAAATGCATTTCTCACATTGTTTGCAATTGGAAAAGCATGCTGCTTTCAGTGCTTTGATATGTAAAGTGTGCACACCCACATTCATTCACTATCTTGGGTAGCGGGCAAAAAAAGGGTCCTGAGGGATTAAGGTCAGGTGCCCAGGTTACAGTAAGGCTGCAGGATTGCTGTATAAGTACCAGGGCTCTGGGTGTGGTGGCATAGTTCTATCTATAAGCCTAGCTAAATAGGCTGAGGCAGGAGAACAGTCAGTTCAAAGCCTGCCTGGGAACCAGAGTGAATTCAAGTCTATCTTGAAAAATTTAGTGAAAGCCTATCTCAAAATAAAATTTTTTTAAAGGAATGTAGGTATATCACAGTTGGTGTAGTGCCTGCCTGACTTGACTTCAATCCCCAGTATCACACAAACAAACAAGCAAGCAAGCAGATAACTAACCAGTTCTATTATATTGATCTTGTAAAGCCTCAATTATTCATGGAGCAGTCAACATTTCATTAAGGAATTGGGTGCTTACTAAACCACTCTGTTTCTTGGAGGGAGCTGTCTTACTTTATAGCTGTTATGTCTAATCAGGGCCAGCCTGCATTTAAAATTAGTTTCCAGGGGCTGGAGAGATGCCTCAGTGGTTAAGAACGCTGGTTGTTCTTGCAGAAGATCCAGGTTCGAATCCCAGCATCCACATGGCAGCTAACAACTGTCCGTAACTCTAGTTCCAGGGGATCCAACAGCCTTTCCTGTCGTCGGGCATTGCACAACACAGGTACACTTACCTACATGCAGGCAATACATGCATACACATTAAAAAAAAATTAGTTTCCAAGCTAGATGTGTTCTCAGAAGACAGAAGCAGGAGGGGTATGAGTTTTTGAACTTAGCCTGTACTACACAGTGAATGTGAAACCAGCTTGAACTACACAGTGAGTCCCTGATGCAAAACAAAAAAACAAAACAGAAACCACATCTGTTTGCAAGTGATTTTGCGAGTGGCTAAGGTGATCTTAGCAAAACTACAGCAAGGCGCTGCCCATCAATCAGGAACTGTGGCCCAGGGTGTGGGACCCATGGTCTGGCCCCCTGAACTGCTTTGCTTACTCAGGTGGCCCTGATCACTCTACTCTTCTTTCATTTCTTCTCTGTGAAGATTTGTACAATCTAGTGGTGCTGATGAAGATCCAATGAGGAAGTAGATTGTGCTTAGCAATGTCTGGCTGGGCTACAAAGTGAGGTGGCATCCTACCAAAGTCCCTTGATGAATTTGCCCCCACTTTACCTGTGCCCAGTGTGATCCCGGTAGGAGACAGTGTGAATACCACTTGCCTGTTCAGTTTCTGCTAGCTGTCAGGCACAGGTGCCCTCCTCTTAACATATTTGTAAAACCAAGCATCAGGGGGACATCTGTTAGGTCTCTAAGGGAACTGAAGCGACTCCTGGCTGTCTCCAGTCAGGACAGTCCCTAAACTGAAATACTAGGATTGAGGTATTGCCTGAGGTTGCCGGTCACATAACAACGGGAGCTTCTGTCAGACCCTGAATTAGGCTACCAATCCAGACTCCTTGCCCTCCCAAGGGACCACTGAGAGAAGACACGTGAGATGCTACAGAACAGTCTGGGGGGCAAAGGTAGCTACACTGAGCCAGTCAGGAGAGGGGTCTCTAAGGAAGTTACAATTACACTAAGACCTGAAACTGATGAGGGAAGGAAGGATGATGTTACTCTAAGCCATTGGGTCATTTCACTGAGTCCTCACAGCAACCCTTTAAGATAGATACTATTCTCATTTTACAGATGAGGAAAGTAACCCCAGAGAGGTCACCCAGATAGCATATGGCAGAACCAGGAAGTATGATGACACCAATGGACAGGTTCCAAGAGCATGTGATGACTCCAGAGGACTGCCATGATCAACAAGGTGGGTGGTGAGCCACACATGCCCAGGTGGAGAGAAAGTGCAGATTTGGAGGCAAAAAATAAATAAATAAAATAAAGCCGTCATCTAAGTTTTTTTTTTTTTTTTTTTTTTTTTTTTTAAGACAGAGTCTCCCTGTAGAAGGACTGGCCTGGAACTCACTATGTAGACCAGACTGGTCTTGAACTCACAAAGATCCTCATGTCTCTGCCTCCCCAGTGCTGGGATTAAAGGTGTGTGCCACCATGCTTGGCCTAATTTTAAGTTTTTAAATTTTTGTAAGTTTGAGTGCTTTGTCTGCATGTAGGTAAGTGTACACTATGCATGCAGTGCTCACCAAGGCCAAAAGAGGGCATTGGATTCTCTGGAACTGGAGTTAACTGACAGTTGTGAACTACCATGTGGGTGCTGGAAAGTGAACCTGGATCCTCTGCAAGAGCAGCTAGTGCTCTTAACTGCTGAGCTATCTCTCCAGCCCCCATTCATCTAAATATGATACAGTCTACTTCAATTTTTTTTTAAAAAGCTTGATTAAATAAAAACAAAATGTGGGTAATTCTCAGTGGCCACCCCTCTGTCATCAATTTACATACTCTCTCACATCCTCCACCATCCCTTCCTTCCAATATCCTCATATACTAGATTTTTTTCTGACTCTAAGTCCTCAATTTCCAACCCACCATGTTAGTATTGGGCAGTCTACTACGAAGATGTCTCCAGTCACCTGTGATGGTTTATATTGATTGTCAACCTGACAGGATCTAGACTCACCTTGGTGACAAACCTCTGGGTATGTCTATGAGGGAGTTTGTAGTCTGGGTTAATTGAACTGGGAAGACCACCCTAAATGTGGGCCAAGGTCTTGAACTAAATGAAAAGGAGAAAGTGAGCTGAGCACCAGCATTCATCTCTCTCTGCCTCCTGACTGCAGACACAGTGTGACCAGATGCCTAACATTCCTGCTGCCATGACTTCCCCATCATGATGGACTGTACCTGCAAATTGTGAGCCAAAATAAATTCTTACTTTGTTTTTGTCAGGTATTTTGTTATAGCAACATGAAAAAATATTGGTATACAACTCCACCCTCATCCTCAGAAACAGTCCCCCAGGAGCTTGCTCTCTCTGCTCATCTTCCCAGGCTCCCCTTTACCTGCAGTGGCCCTACAGAGAGAAGAGCCACTCCAGGATTTTGTCCTTCTGGTCCTCAGACTATCCTGCATGAGTATTGTTGGCTTTGCAGGTGCAATCTCCACAGTCCCAGAGGGCCCTACTCAGAGACGGGCCCCATCCTGTGTTTAATGTGCCTGTGCTGCAGACCTAATATATTTAACAAGAGGCCTCACGTGTTCATTTTCCACTGGGCCCCACAAATTATGCAGCTGTCCCTACACATATGTCCACATGGCCATGGTGTGAGCCAGTGAGTGACAGCCTCTCCCATCTCTGAGAAGAATAACAGTCTAGCTGGGAGGAACCATAGCTTTAAATCATAGTGAGATACAGAAAAAACAAAACAAAACCCAAAACTTCTTTGTTTTTATGAAATATACGTTTATGTGTGCAGTTTTATATTACTTCCTGGATAATTTAGGAGAGAACCCCTGGGAATAGAATGCAGAAATAACAAATTATGGGCCATTAACTGTGCCTAATTGTTTCTTTATGGATTGGAGTGAAGGCTTGTCTCAGTTGCTCTGGCACTCAGTAACAGGCAGGGAGGGAAGGCTGCTTAAATATACTCTGGAGCCCCTGGAGAGGTAGAGGGAAAAGTCACAGAAAAATCTCAGCCTAGCTCTTGATGCCTCAGCTACCACCCAGGCCTCACCAGTGACAGGATCTTCTCTCACCAGCTTGGGTGGCTGGGTACCCTTGCCTGAGCTCCCAGCTCCTTCTAGTGATATGGAACTAATGGCAGATTCCAGTATTCTTCTGGGTATAACTCACACTTGTATCCTGAGATGTTGATCTTAGCTGCCTCCCAGGCTCCAAACCACTGCAAATCTGTATTCATTTCACCAAACACCAGTTTAAAAACATTAACCTAGGCTGTGGGGGGCAGAGGTGGTGTTTCAGTGGTAGCACACTTACTTGCCTGTATGTATCAGGTTCTGGGTTCAATCTCCAGCACATCCTCCCAAAAGAAAAACCTTTAAAATATTTTAAGGAAAATGCAGAAACATTATACAATTATTATCACATCCCCTTCCCATTCTCAAGGAAGCGATATGAATGCTAGGAGGGAAGTCCTATGGTATTATTATCATCAAAAGCTCAATAAGTACAGAATACAGAAAATATATCCACCCCAAATTCCTCCTCTGAGAGAGCCGGTATCAATCCAAACTAGCTGGTGAGGACTTTAAAAAATATTTATTATTTTTATTTGTTTATTATTTTTATTTTATGTGTATGGGTGTATTGCCTGCATGTATATAGTACACCCATGTTGTCCAATGCTTACAGAAGTCAGAAGAGGGCATAACTCCTCAGGAACTGGAGTTATGGACAGTTGCTGGCCACCATATGGGTGCTGGGAATCAAACTGGGGTCCTCTGTAAGGGCAGCTAGTGCTCTTAACCTCTGAGCCATCTCTCCAGCCCCTGAGGACTTTTAATATGTTCATTCCATTTTTTTCCACTGAGCTGATTTTAACTGGTCAACTTCTCTCCACACACAAACTACAACCCTAATTCCTGGCTTCCCTTGCTGGCATCAGCTGACTGTTACAGCACTTTCCCAAGGCCTGTGTCCCAGCACACCAGGTTACCAGGTGCACTTTTCCCCCATATCTTTCCCTGTCTCCTTATGAATGTCTATGTAAGTCAATGTAATACAAAATTTGAAAACAAACTCCCTTGTCTTCTGACCTCCATACCATCATCCCTAATATTCTCCAGGACATTCAGACCCTCAGTAAGCAACCCCTCATGCAGGGATCGATCCCTAATTAAATTCAGAGGGTCATGAAACACAAAACAAGCAAAAACAATGAAAATAGGGGGGTGACTTGTGGGGAAGAAAATGAGGCTCAGTGGGAGCAGGGGGATGAGAACAGGTAATGGGGTAAAATGTTCACAATATATTATATACATGTATGAAATTATAATTAAAAATTAAAAAGAAGGACAAATAGAGGGCAGCCTCAGTACTGCAAAGTGTAAGGAAGAGCAGGGTGGAAAGGGAGAAGAGGGCACCTAGAACCCAGAGGCCAGAGCTGTGAGGTCCAGGATGCAGCTGGGCTGAGAGGTTCTGGGAGAGAGGACAGAGCAAGCAGGGAGGCAAGTGCAGAGATTTCTTTTTCATCAAAAATTAAATGCATGCTCCTTGTAAATCAAGCAAGGCCACACTGCTGCTCCAACGCAAACTAATTCTAGCCACAAAGAAATGTATCTGTTGACAAGCGAAAAATTGTTATGTCAAATTCCACTCCAGTGATTAGCACTTTGGTGTTACCAGTGCACAGCTTTTTCTACAACTTTGGCTTTGTGAAAATGAGATCAGCCTCTATGTTTGCCACATCTCCTAGCCCATTGGCAGGCAACAATCTTGGTCTCCCTCTGGGGGCTACATGCAGCTGTGTCTCCCTGATTTGTTTTGTTTTGTCTTTTGGTTTTAAGAGACGGGGTCTTGCTCTGTAGTCAGGCTGGTCTCAAACAAGTGATTCTTATGCCTCAGCCTCCCAAGTGTTGCTGGAATTGTTAGAGTCAGAGCCTGGGCCCTGGCAACCCTTATAAGCCACCTATCCTCAATAACCAGTTAAACAAACAAGTAATAGTAAAAAGCAGAGAGAGAGAGAGAGAGCCATTCAGTACAGCCACTTTGGGAAGAGGAGCAAAAAAAGAAGTCTAGTGACCACTCCACACACTCCTAAACTCATCTTTGGGGTTCTAACATGGAGTTTACATTTAAATAGAGGACAAGAGGTATGCATAACTAAACAGTCTGGGTCATCAATGCGTTGTCCCATCATTGACTCATGATTATCTGGGCTCTAGTCTCTCCTGACGTGGTTGGACAAGTTATCAGAACTTTATGAAATCTCTTTTCCCAAGACAAGTTCCTCCTCTGGCTGGCACTAGGCTTTAGCTTTTTCTTTCTCCCAGTAAGAGATTCCTGGGAAAATTCCAATTTCTTGGGATCCATTGTTTTAATAATCTGATAACCAAGGGGCATAAACATCTCTTTAGAACATCTACATTCCTGCCCACATAGCTACACAGGTGATGGGATTACAGGTGTGTGTTGCAATCCCTGTCACTGTGCAACAAATTGCCATAACTCAACAATGCCAAGCTCAGCAACAGTAACCACACACATTTGTTCACATTTGAGAATCTGGCATGTGGTGGCTGGGTTCTCTGTTCAGGGGACCCCATGGCTGAAATCAAGGTATTACCAGGCTTCCCTCACTTCTGAAGCTTGGGGGCTTTTCTAGGTTCTTTCAGGTGGTTGACAGAATCTAGTTTCCTGCAGCTGAAGGACTAAGGTCCCTGTTTCCTTTTTGTCTGTCAGTTGGGATCCACCCAGCTTCTGGAGGTTACCACATTCTTTCTCATGTGGTCCCTTTTCTTCAATGATAGTATCAAGGGTTCTCCCCTGTGACAAATGCCACTCTCATGTCATATCCTTTATTTTATTTTTTTGAGACAGAGTCTTACTATGTAGCCCTGGCTGACCTGGAACTTGCTAGGTAGACCAGGCTAGCTTTTAACTCACAGAGATCTGCCTGCCTCTGCCTCCAGAGAGCTGAGATTAATGGTGTGTGCCACCAGGCCCTCCCTGCCTTCTTTCCTCCCTTTCTTCCTAGAAAAGTTATCGCTTGCTTCAAATCCTTTAAATGTAATCTCCTGGTTCTGCCAGGCCCACCCAGGAAAACTACCAATGGAACATTTGTTTTGGTGGTGTTGGTAAGAAAACATTCTTGTTTTATTTATGAGGAGCAGGCATTTTGTTTTTAATTAAAATTACAAACCAAACTGGGCTAGATGTGGCTCAGTGGTAGAATACTTATCTAGCATATGCAAGGCACTAGATTTAATCTCAGCACTGAAGAAAAAAAGATCAAAACACAAACCAAATCAAACCAAACCTTACGCAGCTCTCTACTGGCCCAACACAGCCTCATCATGGGAATAAAATCTGTTACATTAACAAGTTCTACCCATAGGCAAGAGAAGGTCATGGGTCAATCATCTTAGATCTGTTCCTAGCATGTCACTCAGTTACTTCCTAGACAGGTAATCTATTTCCTACTTTTTGCTTTCTGCAAATAGATATTATACAATTAATGTTCTTTTGCATGCTTTGTAATTATTTTAATTAGAAGTTATGAAAAGTGACATTTCTGGGTTGAACAATAATCATACTTTAAGTTTTTCAAATGTGCGTAGATTTTTTTTTAAAGGAAGAAGTTTCTGGTAGCATAATGTACAGGAATCCCTTTGAACATTTTAGGCTTTAAGGGTGGCTCAGTATTAGCATTATCAAGGCATCAGTTGAATCCCCAGCACCTCAAAAAGAAACTTTTATCTGTAATAATTTCCTACAGTCCCGTGTGTGTGTGTGTGTGTGTGTGTGTGTGTGTGTGTGTGTGTGTGTGTGTGTCTAGGAATCAAACCCACTTTAAGCTACTAAGCAAGCACTCTACTAGTGAGCCACATCCGCAACCCATAATGTACTCTTTGGAAGAAAGATATCACGTGCAGCCCACACTTATATGAGCAGGGGTCTCACATAAATCAGCCTGGCCTCAAACTCACTATCTACCTTAAGATGGCCTTGAATACCTCATCCTCCTGTCTCTACTTCCTTAATGCTGGGATTACAGGCAAGTGCCACCACACTCACCAGAGAAAACTATGTCCATTAGTTGTTTGGAGTTCTGCACAGGAGATTTGCTATCTTCTCTATTTATTTACATGATCATTTATTAAAGTCAGTATGACTGTCAGGGGGTATTTATTTAATACTTCAGATTATAATTCAGGACTGACATAGGTCTATTTGCATGGTTGGGTGCTGTTAGTCTTGCACACTGATGGATGATACTATCTCTCTACACGATCATCTCTTTAATAGGCTTTTGTGTCATATAAACTTTTCTAATTCTAATGACAAATTTAATTCCCTGTTTCATTTTTGTTGCTCAAATTAGTCCAACTTTGTCATTGGAGTTCTTTGGTTAGCCCTTCTGCCCTCTGAAAACCTATTTTCACAGGCTTTTTCCTGATGATAATGTCATTGCTTTGTTTGGTTAGCACTCCCTTACTTTCTGCTCTATGGGATGCCCCAGCTCCATCACTGTATGCAGTCATGTGCTGCATAATGACATTTTGGGCAATGACAGACAGCATATATGTCAGTGGTTCCATGAAATTATTATGGAAATGAAAAATTCCTGTTGCCTAACAACATCGTAGGCATCATAATGTCACAGCACAACCAATTAATCATACATTTGTGGTGGTGCTGTCAACAAACTTAGAGTGCTGCCAGTTGTATAAAAGCAATGGCACACACAGTTATACACGATAAGGAATAGTTCATGATAATAAGCAACTATGTTCCTGGCTTGTGTATTTACTATAATACATGCTGTGGCTATCAAATCCAGGGTCTCCCATGTGCTAGACAAGTGCTCACCACTTTTATTTTTACACTTTTTTTTTTGAGACAGGGTCTCACCGAGGAGCCCCATCTGGCCTAGAACTCCCTGTGTAGACCATCATGGGCTGGCTTCAGTCTCACGGAGATCAGCCTGTCTCTGCCTTCTGAGTGCTGGGCTTAAAAGCATGTACCACCATACTTGGCCTTTTAACTTTTTCTTTTGAGACAGGGTTTAAGTTGCCCAGGCTAACCTTGAACTTGCAATCTTCCTGCCTCAGCCTCTGAGAGGCATGTGCCACCACACTCAAGTTGTCTTTTTCTTATTGTTTTTAAAAATCATGTTTTGGAGCTATGAGCCTTTAATTAAATATATAGATCATTGCAACTTACAGTAGTTCAACTTGTAATTTTTCAACTTTATGATGGTGTGAAAATGATATGCATTGAGGAGAAACTGCTGTCTTTTGAATTCTATGCTTTTTCTGGGCTAGTGTGATTCTCTTAGCTGCCCTCTGGTGTTATATGCAGACCCCAGTCAGCCATGCCACCCATGAAGGGAAACAACCTATAAGCCATAGTATATTAAACACATTTTTGATTAAGGATATTTACAATATAAAATAGATTTACTGAGAACATCTGTAATATAATTCTAGGCTATCACTTATTTAAATTTAATTAAAAAAAACTGCTGTCTGTTACCAAGTTATGTTATTCCCTCATACCTGCTATTCTCTGTTCTGCCACATAGAGCTCTCCTTAGCTAGCTGGCTTCCTGCTCAGTCTCACAAACAGGGTGTGCCAGACAGACCAGAAGGTAAGAAGGGCTTGGAGGTATTCCTCCATGTTTTTTCTGATCCTCCAGTCTTGGCTCCTTCCCAGGAAGACAGCACTTGGTGGTAGTTTTCAGCCTCTTACAGGCATCCCTGAATGAGTGTCATTGCAACGCATGGTGGTACCAGGCAGGCTGAATCTGAGGTAGACAGAATAACAACCTTCCAAAGGTGACCATCTACATGATCCTTAGAACCTGTTGTACATGCTATGTAACATTACCATGAGGATCTGGAGATAGTTTTAACTAATCTCACCGGGATGTCAGATAAGGATATAGAGGGTCAGCGTTAGAGTGATGTAATGTGCAGGGACTCATCTGGCTGGCTTTGAAGATGGAAGGAGAGTAAGCCAGGAAATGGGGGCATTGGGGAGAGGTGTGCTTTAGGAGCTTCTAGAAAGGAATGCAGCCTTGCTGGATCCTTGGGGTTTTAGCTTAATGGGTAAAACTGCCAGTGGCTATTGATGTGTTTAAGGAGAGCAGTGTTCCTAAGGACACTGAATTGAGGTCTAGTTGGCTCTACCACTGACTGGTTGGCTTTGGGGTCGTACCCCTCTCTGGGCTTTGTGTGTGTGTGTGTGTGTGTGTGTGTGTGTGTGTGTGTACACACATTTGGTTTTATTGTAACAAAGCAACTTGTACACTTTTAACGTTTAAAACGGAGCATGATCTTCTGGGCTTTAATTCTTCACCCACTGTGTACTAGGCTGCATTATCTTCCCAGAGTGGACATGAGATTTCTCATTCCTGCAGAGCTTTACACAGGGAAGTGGAATGATTACACCTGGCTTCAGCAAGATCTCTCAGGGTTCAGTGTGTAACATGCTTGGCTCTTGCTTCTCATCTGTATTTGTCCAAAAACTTATCTTGAAAGGCTAAGTTCACAAACAAAACAAAACAACAACAACAAAACCCCACAGATTCTCTCTTTCCCGCAAGTCCCCGTCTCACCCTGCCTGACCCCTTGGTTTGAATTCCTGTATACATTGTGTCCTCCATAAAACAGAACTACAGAGATTGTAAACCCCTTGTTATTGGGAAGCGCGTTTTTCATCCTCGTGCTCCACAGGGAGAGGTCTACACAAGGACATGACAAACGTGTGCAGAATCATCCTCAGCACTAAAAAGCCATTTCAGTGGGACAGAGGAGGGAATAAGTGAGTCACTCGATACTTGAGACTCAAGCCTTCTTTTGATAATGAAGTTTATCTACAAACCTGGAGATGTATACGATTAAGCACTGTAGATATATTTTCCCTGGCTCTGAAAGGTTCTGAGCTGCCTAAAGTGTCCATGTTGGATGGAACAGTCTGAGAAACAGGTCCTCTTGTCACAGGGCTTTAATCATTCCCTGCAACTCTGAAGTCTAACAGCTTCCTTTTCACCTTACACAATACTCTGAACACTTGCCCTCACTGCACTACTGGTAAGTGGGAATGAAAATGACCTGTTTTTCCTTTTCTTCTCAAAGTTCTGATCATTAAATATATTCTTCCTTAGGACGACACAATTAAATATTATGGAAATAAAAGATTTTATTGAACATACATTCCTTGGTTTGACGATCTTCTCCTGTTTCATAATTTAAAATAATTTAAGAGGAGGGCTAGGCGTGGTGGCACACACCTTTAATCTGAGCACTTGGGAGGTAGAGGCAGATCTCTGTGAGACTGAGGCCAGCTTGGTCTACATAGTGAGTTACAGGCCATCCGGGGCTACAGGGAGACCCTATCTCACAAAACAAACAAAAAGTAAAACTAATTTATGAGGAAAAAAACTCCCAAAATATCTATTACCACTTAGGGAAAGTTTGGAGAATGTTCCTTTTATAGAATCTAACTAAGACCAGTGGGCTTAGGTAATCCAGAGATTCCCCAAATCATTTAAAAACAAATTTCAGGGGCTGGAGAGATGGCTTAGTGGTCAAAAGGGCTTGCTGCTCTTCGAGAGGAGTGCAGTTCAGTTCCCAGCACCCACAGTGAGCAGCTTACAACTAACTACCTGTAACTTCAGCTCCAGGGGATCTGATGCCCTCTTTTGAACTCTGTGGGCATCTGCACATACATAGCATACACAAATGGAGACACAAACACACAAATAAAAATAATTAAATTCAGCTGGGTGTGGTGGTACCTGCCTTTAATGCCAGCAGAGGCAGAGGCAGGTGGATCTTTGTGAGACTGAGGCTAGCGTGGTCTACATAGCCAGTTCCAGGCTGGCTGGGGCTACAGGGAAACCCTGTCTTAAAACAAATAAACAAACAAAAAATAATAATTAAAACCTTCAAATTTTTTTCACTGGGCTTTAGGTAAAAAAAATTATTCAGAAACCATGAGTACTTCTGGGTATGTAGTGGGGACAGAGTTTGTGACAGGGTGCGAGAGATCTTTTTACACTCATACTTTATAATTGGGTATGGAACACATATATGAATACAACTGTCAGAACAAAGATGAATCCTAGCAGCTGGGCAAGATGAGCACTATCCTAGGAGAATAAAGACAGGGGTCACTTTGACGCCAACGTGGCCCTGCAGTGCTTTCATCCATCCTCCTGTTGGAAGAGGAGGAAGAGAGGAGGAAGAGGAGGAACAGGGAAAGGTACCCGTTCTCCAAAGCCACTGAACCTGGAAATGTCAGGGAGGCAGGAGGACTGTGGGCAATGTGAGAGACACTAGGAAGGCTGCATGATGAATAACAGCTGATGTGAACTGCATTTTAAACAGGTATTTGAGCTAACCACATGCTAATGAAGCAGCCATGTGAGGTGGAACTGAGTGGCGGGTTGCGACATGGGATGAGGGGGAACTGTGCGTCTCTGAGACTCAAGGAGGGTCTGAGGTCTAAGCTATTTTCCTAAAAATTCGAAGCTACTATTTGTCTTTTTATTTGCTTTCTTATATGAGTGTACAGTGGAGTTTCCAAGGGCTGCATGACATGTGCGACTTTAACAAATCAAGTGCAGAAGCAAGTCGTAGAATCTAGCTATCTTCTGTTAAGCCAGACATTGAAAGAATTTGCAAACTACAACATCAACCTTCTAGCTCAGAAGAGTCACAAAGCTCTCTCACTAATACTTTTGTTTCTGTTTGTAGAGATACGATCTCAACTGCATAGCCCAGGTTGGCCTAGAACTTGCAAGCCTACCTCTGCTTCTCAAATGCTGAGATTACAGGATGCGCCACCATGCTTGAAGCTTACTATTTGTGGTTTTAGAAAATAGTTATTTCTCATAAACATTATTTACATTAGTATATAATGAATTTGATGTTATTTTAATGAGTTAAATTTTTTTTAATTTCTCCATTTCAATTTCTAAAATGGTAAAATTTGGTAGAACATACAAAGGTCTTTTGGGAGTTCTCAGCATTTATTTTGTTTAAAGTTTAAAAAATTGACATATAGGACTGGGGATGATGGCCCACACATTTAATCCCAGCACTTGGAAAGCAGAGGTAGGAGGATCTCTGTGAGTTGAAGAGCAGCCTAGGTCTCAAAAAAAAAAAAAAAAAAAAAAAAAACCAACTAAAAAACAAAACAAAAAACAAACCCTCAAAACCTGACATATAGTTTATATATAGTGAAGTACACAAATCTTAAACATACATCTTAATTATTTTTACATTTGTACATACCATGTAACCAATTTTAAGATACAGGCGATTTTTATCGCCTTGAAAGGACATCTTGTGTCTCATTCGGTCAATGCTCAATCTATCTGAGGTAATTATTCTGATCTCTATCATCATAGATTAATTGGCTTAGTTTTTAGTGGCATATAAATGAAATTATACAGTGTGCCTTCCAGGGTTTCAAGTCAAACACCCATCCCTTTTTGAAACAGGATGGCCTTGAACTTGATTCTCCTGGACCAATCTCCTGAGTATTTAGGTGTGTGCTACTTACTGCCTGTTGTTTGTATTATGTTTTTCTTTAAAAAAAGTTTTTTTTATTACATTTTTGTGTGTGTGCATGTGCATGTGTGTGAGTGTGGAGGACAGAGGACTTGTGGAAATTGGTTTTAGCCTTCCATCATGTGGGCCCTTGGGATTGAGCTCAGGTCATCAGGTTTAGTGGCAAGCACCTTTACTTGCTGAGCCATTTGGCCTGCCC
>NW_008344750.1:2482359-2486818 GCF_000622305.1 Nannospalax galili | reverse complement strand
TTTTTTTTTTTTTTTTTTTTTTTTTTTTTTTTTTTTTTTTTTTTTTGGTGGGGCGAAGTGTGGGTTGACTCCAAGGCTTTGTGCATGCTAAGAATGTGCTCTGCCAATGAGCTATAGCCCAGCCCCATATCTGGCCTTCTCTCAGCATGCTTTTAAAATTCACCTGTGTTCTAAATAGTAGTAGTCCATTTATTTTTATTACTACTGAGTGTATTCCATTGTATGGCTATATAACAAATTGTTTTATTTTCCTCTTGATGCATATTTAAATTTTGTCTATTAGGAATAAAGGTGCCAAGCACATTCTTGAGAGCAATGCACTAATTTTTGCATATTGATTTGTAGGTAAGATTTTTGTATATTTTGTATATGAATTCTTTATCAGTTTATAGCTGGTCTACTTACTTTCTTTTTTTTCCATTTCTTTTCTCTCTCCTCCTTCCCTTCCTTCCTTTCTATTTTTTTATTTTTTAGCTAGAGTCTCACTATGTAGCACTGGCCAGCCTGGAACTTGCTATGTAGACCAGCTTGACCTCAAACTTAGAGATCCTCCTGCCTCTGCGTCCCAAATTCTGGAATTAAAGGTGTGTACTACCACAGCTGCCTCTACTTATTTTCTTAATGATATCTTTAGAGGGGCTAGAGAAATGGCTCAGTGGTTAAGAGCACTTACTGTTCTAGAGAACCTGAGTTCATTCCCAACAATCAAGTTGGGTGGCTCACAACCACCTGTAACTGTAACTCCAGATTTGATGCCCTTTTCTGGCCTCTGCAGTCACTGAATCTACATGGCAAATACACAGACATGGGCATCCATATAAAATAAAAAATTAAATGATATCCTTTGATAGATGTTCTTTATGTATTTATTGTGTGTGAATATATTTGTGTATTTGTGGGCATGTTCATGCCACAGAGTATATATGGAGGTCAGATGACAGCTTTGGGAGTTGGTTCTCTCCTTCCGTAGTGGGTTCTGGGGATCAAACTCAGGGTCAGGCTCATGCAGCAAGCAGCTTTTACCCATTGAGTCATCTCACTGGCTCAGATGTTCTTAATTTTTTTTTTTTGGTCTTTTTGAGATAGGGTCTCCCTATAGCCTCAGCTGTCCTGGAACTTACTATGTAGACCAGTCTGGCCTTGAACTCACAGCAATCTGCCTGCCCCTGCCTCCCGAGTGCTGGGACTAAAGGCGTGTGCCACCGCGTCCAGCAGATGTTCTTAATTTTAATTAGGCTCAATTTATCAATTTTCAGTTTTGGTGCATTTGATGAAGTCTTAGTCTACTTCAACCCAAAATCACAAAAATGTTTTTCTATTTAGAAATTTGTTTTAACTTTTGAATTTAGGTGAAGATTATACCTGAAAAACAAAAATTTGTGTATAGTTTGAGGTAAGAGTCTGAGTTCACTGTTCTCTATACTCATACTATTGTTTCAACACCTTTCTCTATGTAATCAGAGGCACCTTCTATGCAAATCAAGAAAACACGCAACAGTACCTTCTCTTCCTCATGGTTTTGGTTTCTAGTTTCACCTTCCCACAGCCAACCTCAGTCCAATACTATTAATTGAAAAACTCCAAAAATAAACATAGAATACATTTTAAAATTCATTGCATTTAGTACTATTCAGAATAATGTAATGAAATCTCACACCACTTCATTCTATTTTGCTTGTTTGTTTGGTGGTACTGGGAGCTGAACCCAGGATCTCACCCATGCTAGGCAAATGCTCTGCCATTGAGCTATAGCCCTGCCTCATTCTATTCTGAGTGAATCATGCCTTTGTTCACAGTATTCATGCTGTATACCTTACTGCCATTGTTATCTTAGAAAATCAACTGCTGCACTCTCACAATAGTTAATAATTGTCTCAAAGAACAAGAGTAGCTGTACAAAAATCCCAAGGCATAAACCACGGAAGGCAGATTAATGCTGGTACCATGTGGCAACACTTCAGGGCATACAGATGCTCCTCTACTCACAAAAGAGTTATGTCTGATAAACCCATGGAAAGATGGAACTATCCCAAAAATGCGTTTAATATACTTAAGCTATGGAACATCACTGTTTATCAGCGCAGCTCACTCTATTGCTGGCTGTTCACAGTCAAAATCATATGGATGACTGGGCACTGTGGTTCTCTGACCTGCCCAGCACTCAAGAGGGTATTGTCTTGAATACTGATCATGTAGGAAAGATAAAAATTCAAAGTCTGGCCGGGCATGGTGGCACACGCTTTAATCTCAGCACTCGGGAGGCAGAGGCAGGCGGATCTCTGTGAGTTCAAGGCCAGACTGGTCTACGTAGTGAGTTCCAGAACAGCTGGGGCTACAAGGAGACCCTGTCTCAAAAAGACCAAAAAAAATTCAAAGTCTGATTTCTACTAGGGCTTAGAACTACCACTGTTTCAGGCATTTGTTGGGGCTATTGGGATACACCCCCATAGATTAATGGGGGAGCACTGCATATCTGAGTCTGTCTTCTATTGGTCTAGTCTCTCTGCACATACACTTTGGCTCAGTCACTGTTAAGAATATGAAGGTGGGGGCTGGAGAGATGGATGGCTCAGCAGTTAAGAGCACAGGCTGCTCCTGCAGAAGACTGGAATTTGGTTCCATAAGACAGCCAACAACCATCCTTAATGCCAATTCCAGGGGATCTGATGCCTCTGGGGCACCAGGCATGCATATGATGCACTTATATATATGCAGGCAAAACCACTCATACACATAAAATAATAAATCAAAATAATTTTTAAAAAGAAAATATGAAGATGTCTGTAGACTAAAAAATTAAGAACTACTGATTTAGAGCATAGATTTAAAGGGGTTGGAGATTTAGCTCAGTGGTGGAGTGCTTGCCTATCAAGCGCAAGGCCTGGGTTTCAGTCTTCAGCTCTAGAAAAAAAGGCAAAATTAAAAAAAACAAACAAAAACCCCAAAACCCACCCACCCCCAAAACAAACAACAACAAAACAAAAACAGAAGCAAACAAACAAAAAAGGCAACTGAATTCAAAAGCCAGACAGCAGAATCAAACGTCTATTCCAGCCATTTATTAGCGGTGGTAATACTTGTTCCAGGTTTCTGTTTCCTTATCTCTAAATTAAGACAATAATAGTACCTATAACTCAGGGTTTTTGTTTGTCAAATATTAAGCATTGTATGAATGTTTTGTGTTTGCTAAAATAAATAGAACAAAAAGAAGAAAATAAATAGGACAGAAATATATTTTTAAAGAATATGAACTTGGGAGTGTGTGCTGGATACCTTTAGTGTCAACTTGACACACCTGGGTTGAGGGAGCCTCAGTTGGGGAATTTCCTCTATTGGACTGGCCTGTGGCCAAGTCTGAAGGGCATCTTCTTGATGACTGATGTGGGAGGGCCCAGCCCACTGTGGGTGGTGCCACCCCTGGGCAGGTGGGCCCAACATGGAAGAAGCCAGAGTGGTCTGTGTCCCGATTCCCTATTGGCAATTTATATGATGGTTTTTTTTTTTTCTTTTTAAAACAGGGTCTCCCTGTAGCCCCAGCTGTCCTGGAACTCACTATGTAGACCAGGCTGGTCTTGAACTCTCAGAGATCCACCTGCCTCTGCCTCCCAAGTGCTGGGACTGCAGGCATGTGCCACCATGCCCGGCCTATATGATGTTTTAAGACTCTGGCAGACATCGTTTTTGGAAACAGGATTGGCTAAACAGCATGGCTAAGTATTTATTAGCAAAAACAATGAGTCTTTCTGTAAGAAACAGTATATTTTAAAATGAACTGGAGATCTTTTATAAAGGTTAAAAACATTCAATTTTATGTCTTACAGGGCTTATACTGAGTTTAATATTATATAACTATTAATTCAATGGTGAACCTAAAAATTTTATAACCACTTTTGAAAGAGATGTATCTTTGGAAACTGTTATTGAGTATGAAAGCTGTAGTGAAATGCTTCTTCTAAAAAAATATTTTAAAAAAGAATATGAACTTGAAGGAACACAAATTCTTTTTTTAAAAAATATTTTATGGCTCTGCTTCCCTGGGCCTGCACAACCTGCAGGCCTCTCTCCAGGGTAAGTCCATCATGCCCCACCCGTGACTCCCCGAGACTCATTCACCCTCCCATTTCCCCCACTGGTCTCTCCTCCTAGCCTTCGACCTGTCCCATTCCTTGTCTTGGCGCCCCAGACACAGGGACACACACACACACACACACACACACACACGCACACACACGGACATGACATGACGGGGGCGTGGGGGGGCACACGACATGACAATGACACGGAGGAGTGACGACGACGACAACACACCACCACTGCTTCCTTATCCTTTGCATCCAGACCAACCCAGTTCCTTCTAGGGTCCCCAGGAGCCCTCTGGGCCTGGCCCTGCCCTCACCTCCCCTTGCTTCCCTGGTCTGCACAACCTGCCAGCCTCTCTCCCAGGAGCCCTTGAGGCCTC